>NC_083405.1:77264427-77581927 GCF_020745735.1 Hemiscyllium ocellatum
TTTATATGCTAATTTTTCACATTTCAGCTAACTGTAATTAATCTGTTCAGTGATGTTACTGCACACTTCTGAAACAGGTGGGACTTGAACATAGCCTACTGGTTCAGAGGTGGGGAAATGCCCACTGTACCACAACAGCCCATCACCTTTCACATCTGATGTTACAAATTGTTTTTAAGATGCAACTGAATTTTTCTATATCCACTTCCGACTGCTTCCCATATTAAAAACTTTTCAATTCTCTCCTCTTCCAGGTTCTCAATTATTTTCCACTTTACATGTTCGTAGACTATTTTCCTATTATGCAGGTCCACCAAGTATTTTCCCCCCAAGCTCTTGATACCACATGTCCTCATGCACTCACTCTTATGCTCAGTTCTATATTTTTAAAAATACATTTATAGAATGGATAGGGTAAATAGATGAGGGCGCGGAGTCGAGAACGAAAGGGCATAGGTTTAGGGTGACTGGTAAAATGTAAAAAGGGACCTAAGGGGCAATGTTCGCAAGTAAAAGTGGTGTGTGCATGGAATGAGTTGCCAAAAGAAGGGGAGGCTGGTACAATTACAATATTTAAAAGGCACCTCAATGGGTATATGAAGAGGAAGGGTTTAGAAGGATATGGGCCAAGTGCTGGGAAATGGGACTAGATTAGATTAGGACATCTGGTTAGCATGGACACATTGAACCGAAGGGTCTGTTTCCGTGCTGTATGTCTCTCTCTATTATGTTATCTACCACAAAATTTTTTTTCAGTTTCAACTTAACCCATTTCTTTTAGTTAAAAGCACAATTCTGCTTACAATGCGTCTCATTTGAATATGAACCAAGTCTTCCTTGAAAACCTCCCATTTATGATGTTCATCTGATAACCTTGGATTCTTTCCCAATTAGGTCATATTGAAATTCTAAGCCTAAATGATGACAATCACTGCCTCCCAAATGCTCCCCCATAAAAAAAACTGCATCTGTCCATTTTATTGTCAGAATCAGATCTCAAGCTGCTTCACTCCACAATGGATTTGAAATCCAGTGATCCAGAAAACTGTTTGCTGTACATTTTAGAAGACTCTTTCCTTCCCCTCACAGATTACAAGTGGACTGATTCTAAGAACTAAAGTTAAACATTCTCTCCATGCTCAGACTCAAGCTGAAGACTTAAGTATAGCATCACTAAATCCTTGGCAATAGATCTCAAGCCTGTAAGATTCAGGAACTTTTTTGTTTAAATCTGCATTTGTGTTTCAGGTAAATACTTCTATAGAGTCAGAGTTATACAATATGGAGAGACCCCCTTTGGTCCAACTAGTTCACACCAACCTTTTTCTGCAAACCCCCAAACCAATCCCATTTGTCTCCATTTGGCCCACAACCCTCCAAACCCTTTCCTATTCATGTACTTATCCAAATGCCTTTTAAATGCTGTAAAACTGTACCTACATCCACCACTGCCTCTGGCAATTAATTCATCGCACAAACCACTGTGTTAAAAAAAGTTGTCCCTCGTCATTAAAATATTCTCCTCTCACCTTCGAAATATACCCGGTTTTGAACTCCCCCCAACCTAGAGAAAATACCCTTGTTATTCACTTTGATTTCATAAACCTCAATAAAAAGGGCATTCCTTCAACCTACTACGCTCCAATGAAAGAAGTCCCGGACTACCCAGCCTTTTCTTATAACTCAACCCTCCATTCCCAGCAACATCCTGGTAAATCATTTCTGAGCTCTCTCCAATACTCTTCCTATAGTAGGGCAACCAGAACTGTAGATAGTACTCCAGAAAATGCCTGACCAACATCCTGTACAACCGCAACATAATATCTGTGGTGTTTTCTGTTTACACAAAGCAGAAAAATCCAAAATCCAGAAATGACTTGGTCCCAAGCATTTTTGGCTGGAGTGGTTACAGTAAAATGAAAGCAATTGAAAACTGCTTGTTGCTGAGCACAGCACCAGGTACTGTCATACTAGAAAATTAACTGAAACAAATTACAATATAGTTAACACAATGGTAGCATGGTGGCTCTGTGGGTAATACTGCTGCCTCACTGTGCCGGGGACGCAGGTTCAATTCCAGCTTTGGGTGTCCGTGTGGGTTTAATACTGAGTTCGACACCCACTCCTATTCCTTCCCTTTCTTTTAGCTTTACTTGTTACATTCTGTCACCATTTCCCCTCTCCCTTTCCCCCCACTCATTTGCACTCTGTTTTGCCATTATCACATTCCGATCACTTAATCGGCAATAACACCCCTTTGTCCCTCGGCACTCCATCCCCCTCAACCCCACTATTGCATAGATGCTGCCTCCTTCACAACTCATCAGCTAGATTGAAACGCTAGCTTGCTCTCTCTGTGGATGCTGCCTGACATCATGATTTCCAGCATTTTTTTTTGTTTTCAATGGAGTACAATTCACTCAAAGTTGTCACAACAGTTAAACAAAACTTGTTCACCTCAGTTAATATTATGTGAATGAGTGTAGTGGATATAGAAAAGTTATGATCAGTGTCATGTATACTGCTAAAATGTACCAATGTTCTGAGGGATTTGTCTCAGTAACATTTTAACTTGAAAGTTGGTCACATTAAAAAGCACTAAATGAATTTCATTCCATTAAAGAATAGACTCTTGTGATCAAGGTTCTAAATTAGTTCAAATCAAACCAGGCTTTTCACCATACCAACTAGACTTTTAACAGCATTCCATTCATTCTGCCATAAACTATTTAAAGCTGCAATGTCTTTAAGTTAATGGCATTTTTATTACCAAGACTATGCCATAAATGTAGGACTATGCCATAAATGTTCGATCATCTCCAAAGCAAGCTACTTGGCCAATATCTATCTGGGGTCTAAAATGATTAACAATAAAAGTAAAAAAAATTGCAGGCACTAAAATATGGAAAAACACAGCAAGTCATGCAGCATCTGTGGAGAGAAGGTGTTAATGCTTCAGATCAATGAACTTTCATAGGAAAGGAGTCTGATGAAAACCATCAATCTGGAATGTGTTACAACCAGATCCTAGATGAGGTTCTTCAAATTGCTGATCAGATGCCCCAAACTGTTGAGCGTCCAGATGAGAAGGGTTGAACCAGTTCCTCTTCCTAATTCATCCACTCCCCTGGATGGTTATAAGGAGGTCAATTTAAAAAGGATCCTATTCCTTGAAGATACAATTCTCCCAGGCTCAAATGAATCTCTGTTTTGGGAGCCAATTTAATCAGATTTAGAACACAGAACATTACAGTCCAGTATTGGCCCTTCAGCCCTTGATTGGTTTCACCTGTTGGCATAACAATTTGAAGCCCATCTAACCTACACTATTCCATTTTTGTCCATATGTTTATCCAATGACCATTCTGAGCCCTTAAATTTGGCAAGTCTTCTCCTGTTGCAAGCAATGTGTTCCATGCCACTACTGAGTAAAGAAAATACCTCTGACATTTGTCCTATATCTATCACCCCTAATCTTAAAGCAATGTTCCCGAGTGCTAGCCATCACCAGAGGAAAAAAGGCTCTTTCAATCCACCCTATCTAACCTTCTCTCATGAAAACAGCTTCAAGTCCCTCAGCCTTTCCTCGTAAGACCTTCCTTGCATACTAGGCAACATCCTAGTAAATCTCCTCTTAATGCTTTCCAAAGCTTCCATATCCTTCCTATAATAATGACAACAACTGCATGCAATTACTCTAAGTGCAGCCTCACCAGAGTTTTGTACAGCTGCATGACCTCACTGTTCTGAAACTCAATCCCTCTATTAATAAAAGCTGACATACCGTATGCATTCTTAACTCTATCAACCTATGTGGCAACTTTCAGGGATCTACGTATATGGACACAGATCTCTCTGCTCTCACTTTCCAACATTAAACTCCATTTGCCAACTTTTAACCCAGCTCTGCAGCTTATCTATGTCTCTCTGTAACCTACAACATCCTTCAGCACTATCCACAACTCTACTGACATTAGTGTCATCTGCAACTTTACTAACCCATCCTTCTACCCCTCATTCAGGTCATTTGTAAAAATGACAAACAGCAATGGCATTAAAACAGATCCTTGTAGTACCCCACGAGTAGGTGAACTCCAGGATGAACATTTCCCATCAACCATCACCTTTTATCTTCTTTCATTTAGCCAATTTCTGATCCAAACCGCTAAATCATCCTCAATCCCATGCCTCCATATTTTGTGCAATAGCCTACCGTGGGGAACCTTATCAAATGCCTTACTGAAATCCATATACGCCACATCAACCATCTTACCCTCATCCACCTATTTGATCACCTTCTCAAAGAATTCAATAAGGCTTGTGAAGCATGATCTACTCCTCACAAAGCCGTGCTGACTATGCTTAATCTAGATAATTACAAATCCTATCTCTTATAAGCCTTTCCAAAACTTTACCCACAACTAAAGTAAGGCTCACTGGTCTATGATTACCAGGGTTATCTCTACTCCCCTTCTTGAAGGGGACATTTACTAGCCTCCAGTCTTCTGGCACTATTTCTATGGACAATGACGACATAAAAGATCAAAGCCAAAGGCTCAACAATCTCCTCTCCGGCTTCCCAGAGAATCCTCGGACAAATCCCATCCGGCCCAGGGGACACTTTCCAGAATTGCTAATGTATCCTCTTTGGCAATCCCATCTAGTCTAGTAGCCTGTAGCTCCATATTCTCCTCAACAACATTTTCTTTTTCTAGTGTGAATACTGACAAAACATTCATTTAGCACTTCTCCCATCTCCTCTGACTCCACGCACAACCTCCCACCACTATCCTTGATTGGCCCTAATCTTACTCTCGTCCATTCTTTCATTCCTGATTCCTCAGAGAGTTAACAGTAAAAATGCAAGAATTATCATAACACAAATGTACATCAATAAGAGGCTAGTTCAAATTCATGGAAATTGAAAAGATATATATACTGATACCGCTGAATTGCCTAAGAGCAAATAGTTAAATGTTGAATCCCTAGCAGTGAAGGTTACCAAGAGCACTGACATTGATAGTTGAACAGTGCTTCAAATGACTTACTTTTGCAAATTCGTTGAGATTCTACAATTCTGATTTTTTTTTATAATGATGGCTTTCCAGTATTCAGAGTAACAAAATCATTTTATTGTCTTGTCACCTTTAACATAGCTTGCATCACTCAGAGTATTTCTGTACCTGCAACATAGCGTGCCTCAGAGATAACTCAGCTATCACCAATTAACAGTTGAACCCAGGTGGTTCATTCAATCCGACCAATGCCTTCCAGCAGAGTTAAAACTGGCTCATACCCTGTGTATTCTTCAAAGGGAAAACACAAAATACAACTACAGTTTGGACACAATCAAGTGGAGATCTCGCTAATAAGCAGGGGGTCATCACTCATTATCTTTGTCATAACAAGAAATCACAATCTAATTTGTTTGAAATTGCTTTGATATATTCTATTAGACTTGCCCCAGCAATCACTTAATTTTCCATTTGCAACCACTTTTACCTACATTAGCCCTCTTTTCAAACATATTTTGTCATCAGAAGTTTAAAATATCCACTATACTTCAGTGTTTTGATATGTGGTAATGCCAAATATTAATTTTGCCTACACAGTAGTGGAAGGATACTACCAAATTCCTAACTATGTTGGAATTGCATCTGGATAAGGAAATTAAATTCACTTCAACTCACAAAGGTGGAGTGAAGAGATACTTTCTGGTATCAATTTCATCCTAAGTCAATTATAAATCTACAGACAGCAAGTGGCTTTTCTTGTGTCTTTTTTGGATTACACTTTAACATTTCATCATCATCAAGATATACAGCACGAAAACGGACTTCAGTCAACTGGATCGTCTTTGCTCTTTAAAGAACACTTGCATACTAGATCCAGAGAAGTATATTTACAGGTCTAAAATATTAGAAGATGTAAAAATCAAGTTACAGAAAATAATAATCCTGCTGTCAAAGTGGTACTCACCAACTCTGTACTCAAATCTAAATTTTCAAATGCAAGGAGTGACAGTGATTATATCATGGCATTCTTGAGTGCAAGCAAATGTATTTATCACATACAAACTACCCATCCAGTAAATTAGCTAGTCAATATTGTTAATGCATCAGTTATCAACATAATTACTTAAAAGTAACTGCACAAATTATAACTTTGAATGTTGATCTGTAGTTTAAAACTATACTTTAATGCATAGTGCTGTGGAGTTATTGTGATTCACTGAATTGCCAATATAACCTTTGCTTATATTTTAGGTTAACTACATATTAATGATTTCTGCTCAACTTCAAGATACCTCTGCTTACACGTATTAAACACTGCTCAGTAATGCTTAATGCATTCCTTGTAGTCTAGCTTCTATCTTCACATTAGGGCAACAAGGGATTTGTTCAGTTACACTGCAGATCAAGGATAATCTAACCAAGAGTCAAGTAAATTTAATTAATTTCAATCCAAACCAAGTTAAATGTAATACAATTTAGACACTAAGACAGACATAACACATCCTCAGGTCAATGCTGAGAGATAAAATCAGTGATAATCCCCTTGTTGAATGAGGGGGAATTAAAGATTCGGATAGCTTGGCATATTTTAATCAAGATATCAAAACTATTATTTTTACAGCATTAAAGTCGATTCCAGTTATAATACTGCAGACTTGCATTACAATTATCCCTTTCCACTCAATTTTCTAAATTGTCTGGCTCCAGTGCAGTTGTTCCAGAATAGCAATGACATCGATAACTCCTGGCCACATTAAAAATTGCACAGCTATAAAACATTTGTACAAAAACAAGTTTAGTCTAGCCTATCTATGCACTCCCCTAAACCTTAAACATTGGTAACTAAGTTCCAATGTGATCTGAGGTGTGTGGAGAGTTTGCATTTGGAACTCAATGCATGTGAGTTCAGTCTGCATGTATGAGGATGTTTAATGATTAACTTGTCAGTATTTCTGGAGCCATGATATTCTTTAAGTCAGGTTTTTTTTAGGGGATAGAGAGATAATCGGAATTTGTTTACATTGAGAGACCTGTGAGCAACACAGTAAACATCAATGAGTTTATTTCTGGTTTGTAAGGATCAGGATTTTCTTTGCTAAAAAGTTGAGAAAAGCCATAGCATAGGAGACTTTTCTGTTCACTTCGTAGAAGTCCTGTTTGAAATTAGACACATGAAACTGTTTCATCTTGATAAAGGATTTACTTCAGAAAAGTCGGAAATATGTTACCTCGTGAAAAAGATTTAACCAAAAGCTCCAGAAGGGACGTAGATAAAAGGTATCCAGGAAGAAATGTTTCCCCTTCATGAAGCAATCAATGACCAGGCTCCACAGGATTAAGGAAAGACACAGAACATTTAAAGAGGACGTGAGGTAAACACTTCCACCCAGAGGGTTGAGAGAATCTGCAACTCACTGCCTGTGAAGGTGTAGAGGCAGAAACTCTCAAAAACAAACTTGCACTTGCAATGCAAGGCACACAAGGATATGGGCCAATGGCTGATAAAATGAGATTAGAAAAGTTAGGTGGTTGCTTCTGAGTGGCACAGACGTAATGGGACAAAGGACCTTTTCTGTGCTGTAAGTCTTTAAGCTCTATAGTCCAGAAGAGATCATTTGAAGCTGAGAAAGTTCAATCTTAGTTGCGTGACTAATCAGGGATAAGACAACCAAATTCTTAAAACCTGCATGTTAATAACCTGGTTAAAAATCACACAACAACATCATGTTACAGTCCAATGGGTTTATTTGAGAGTTCAAGCTTTCAGAGTGCTGCTCCTTCGTAAGGTAGCTAGTGGGGCAGATACATAGGACACAAATTTATAAGTAAAAGATCAAAGTGTAATACAACTGATGCGACGTATTAGACAAATCTTCGGGTGAACAAACTTCGAAGTGGACTTCAGGATATGCAATAATGTAGTGTCGCCAAGCAGAGGCTGATCACAAAGTCCGGTACCCATGACGACGACCTCAATCAGGACCTTGGGGTTCAAATCTCACTACTGGTGACCCCACCACACTATACTCTCTCCTGCGCACATGCACACGCATGTCTATGACGTGAATTTGCGTTTGCAGATACATTCTATTTTGTTCAAAAAGCATACAATCTGTAAGCAGTCAATGTGACATTTTAAAAATTCCTACTTCTGAAATAAAACCAGACTACAGGTTGGGATATAGAAAGACTCTAACCTCATCTTTAATACATTGTCTGAGCTGATATGTCTTTTTTTTAATCCACTGATAAAACTAAGTTATTTCAGGGCTGTGTCTTGAAAGAATATCTGGGATTTACGCATTTGTCAATCGAAACCTACATCCCCATTCCAAGTGATTAAAGACCTAACAGCCATCTAGGTTTGTCTAATGCATTGCATTAGTTCTATGACACTTTGTTCTTTTATTTACAAGTTTGGTCTTATGTACCTCCCCCACTAGCTACCTGATGAAGATGAAGTGCTCTGAAAATTTGTACTTTCAAATAAACCTGTTGGACTATAATCTGGTGTTGTGTGATTTTTAAACTTTAACCACCCCAATCAAACACTAGCACTTCAATACATCATTAGCGACCTGGACAAAGGAACTGTAGGCATTGTTACTCAATCAGTAGGTATGATAGGTGGAGTATCAGCTAATGATGAGGTGGCAGAAGAACCTGGGCAGGCTAGGAAAATGACCAAAGAAATAGCAGAGGACTAGATAGAGTACATATGGAGATAATGTTTCCAATAGCAGGAGAGACTAGGACCTGAGAGCACAGCTTCAGAGTGAAGGGATGACCCTTTAAAACGGAGAAGAGGAGCAATTTCCTCAGCCACAGAGTAGAATACATGTGGAACTCATTGTTGTTGATATAGTTCAAGTCATAGTGTAATTAAGACACAGCTAGGTAGGTTTGTGGTTAGTAAGGAGATCAACGGTAACAGGGAGAAGGCAGAATGTTGTGTTCAGAAACATATCATCCACGATCAAATGTTGGAGCACATTCAATGGGTTGAATGACCTAATTCTGCTCCTGTATCTTATGGCCTTATGGAGATAAATCCCAAAGTACTAACCAGGTGTGACTGCACAGGGAGGGGAGAAAAATTAAAGTGGGAGAGGAATAGTGAGAGGCGATACAACCATAAAAAGGGAAGAGACAGACATTCTGCAGTCACAGATGTGATATCAGGATGGTGTGTGCCTTCCTGGTGTCAGGATCAAGGATGTCACTGAGCAGATGCAGGACATTCTGAAGGGGGAGAGAGTACAGCAGGAGGATGTGGTCCCTGTCTGTACCATGGACTACGTAAAAAGAGAAGGAATGGGGGCCCTGAAAACAAGAGAGGTTGAAAACAAATTTAAAAATCAGGATCGCAAAAGGTATTACTTCCATCATGTGCTAACAAGAACAAGAATAGGATAAATAACTAAATGAATATGCAACTGGAGCAACGGCATAAAAAGAATTATAAATTTGTTTAGACCAGTGCATTGAGAAACCAACTTGGGACCAGACTAACTGTGATGTGGCTAATTCATAATTTTACGACTGGTTCTTGAGGGAAGAGTGATCATAACATGTTGCATTCTTCATTCAGACTTAAAAAAGTACTCCAATCTGAAACTAAGGTCAGAGTGAAACAAACGCAACAACAATGGTAAAAGGGATGAGGTGGCTTTCTTCATTATAGTGCACAACATGGAACAGAAAATTGTTAATTATTAAAGGGACAAACATATGGATTACAGCAGATAAACATCCCTTTCAGAACACTGCAGAAAACAATCCCAACCAACCATCGATAATAAAAAAAGACAGAGTCATAGTGATTGTACAGCTTGGAAACAGACCCTTCGGTCCAACCCGTTCATGCCAACCAGATATCCCAACCCAATCTAGCCCCACCTGCCAGCACATGGCCCATATCCCTCCAAACCCTTCCTATTCATAAACCCATCCAAATGCCTCTTAAATGTTGCAATTGTACCAGCCTCCACCGCTTCCTCTGGTAGCTCATTCCATACACATTCTATCCTCTGCATGAAACATTTGCCCCTTAGGTCTCCTTTATATCTTTGCCCTCTAGTTCTGGACTCCCCGACCCCAAGAAAAAGACTTCATCCATTTATCCTATCCATGTCCCTCAATTTTGTAAACCTCTCAGGTCTCCCCTCAGCCTTCGACGCTCCAGGGAAAATAGCCCAAGCCTGTTAAGTCTCTCCCTATAGCTCAGATACTCGAACCCTGGCAACATTCTTGTAAATGTTTTCTGAACCCTTTCAAGTTTCATAACATCTTTCCAATAGGAAGGAGACCAGAATTGCACGCAATATTCCAACAGTGGCCTAACCAATGTCCTGTACAGCCGCAACATGACCTCCCAACTCCTGTACTCAATACTCTGACCAATAAAGGAAAGCTTACCAAACACCTTCTTCACTATGCTATCTACATGCGATTCCACTTTCAAGGAGCTATGAACCTGCACTCCCAGGTCTCTTTGTTCAGCAACACTCCCTAGGACCTTACCATTAAGTGTATAACTCCTGCTAAGATTTGCTTTCCCAAAATGTAGCACCTCTCATTTATCTGAATTAAACTCCATCTGCCACGTCTCAGCCCACTGGCCCATCTGGTCTAGATCCTTTTGTAATCTGAGGTAACCCTCTTCACTGTCCACTACACCTCCAATTTTGGTGTCATCTGCAAACTTACTAACTGTACCTCTTATACTCGCATTCAAATCATTTACGTAAATGACAAAAAGTAGAGGACCCAGCACCGATCCTCGTGGCATTCCACTGGTCACTGGCCTCCAGTCTGAAAAACAACCCTCCACCACCACCCTGTCTTACACCTTTGAGCCAGTTCTGTACCCAAATGGCTAGTTCCCCCTGTATTCCACGAAATCTAACCTTGCTAATCAGTCTCACATGGAGAACCTTGCCGAACACCTTACTGAAGTCCATATAGATCATATCCACTGCTCTGTCTTCAATCCTCTTTGCTACTTCTTCAAAAAAACTCAAATCAATTTTGTGAGACACGATTTCCCATGCTCAAAGCCATGTTGACTATCCTTAATCAGTCCTTGCCTTTCCAAATACATGTACATCCTGTCCCTCAGGATTCCCTCCAACAACTTGCCCACCACAGAGGTCAGGCTCACTGGTCTGTAGCTCCCTGGTTTGTCTTTACCACCCTTCTTAAACAGTGGTACCACGGTTTGCCAACCTCCAGTCTTCCAGCACCTCACCTGTGACCATCAATGATACCAATATCTCAACAAGAGGCCCAGCGATCATTTCTCTAGCTTCCCACAGATTCCTTGGGTACACCTGATCAGGTCCTGGGGATTTATCCACCTTTAATCATTTCAAGACATCCAGCACTTCCTTCTCTGTAATCTGGACATTTTGCAAGATGTCACCATCCCTTTCCCTACAGTCTGTATTTTCCATATTCTTTTCCACAGTAAATATTGATGCATTTAGTATCTCCCTATTTTCTGCAGCACCACACAAAGGCCATCTTGCTGATCTTTGAGGGGTCTGATTCTCTCCCTTGTTACCCTTTTGTCCTTAATGTATTTGTAAAAATCCTTCAGATTCTCCTTAATTCCATTTGCCAAAGCTATCTCATGTCCCCGTTTTGCCCTGATTCCCCTCTTAACTATACCCCTACTGCCTTAATATTCGTCCAAGGATTCACTCAATCTATCCTGTCTATACCTGACATATTCTTTCTTCTTTTTCTGAACCAAACCCTCAATTTCTTTAGTCATCCAGCATCCCTTTACCTACCAGCCTTTCCTTTCACCCTGACAGGAACATACTTTCTCTGGATTCTTGTTATCTCATGTCTGAAGGCTTCCCATTTTCCAGCTATCCCTTTACCTGTGAACATCAGCCGCATATAAAGTTGCTAAAAAGAAAGCAAACCCAAGGATTGACAGTTTAGAATTCAGCAATATATGATCAAGAGGTTGATTATAAAAGGGAAAAGTAGAATACAAGTGCAAATTAGAACGGAACATAAAAGTAAACTGCAATAAGTTCTAAAAGAAAAATCCAGAGTGGATAGAGGGAAGTCAGAAGGTGTTTATTTGGACTTCCAGAAGACATTTGACAACATACCTCACAAAAACCTAAGCCATAAGAGCTCACGGTGTCGGAGGCAGAGAATGGGAATAAGGAGTTCTTATTCAGATTGGCAACCCATGACTGGTGAGTTTTCTCAAGGATCAGTGCTAGGACCACAATTGTTTAATATGTATAATAGCTTGGAGGTAGCAAGTGAATGTATTGCAATCAAATTTGTAGACAACACCAGGTGGATAGACAAGCTGTGAAAGGGATACAATTTACAGAGATATTGGAATCTTAAATCAACAGGCCAAAAAGTTGACAAATGGAGTGTAATGCAGGAAAATGTGAAGTTGTTCATTTTGGAAGGCAGAACAAAAGTAGTAAGAAAAACAGTAGAAAGTTTCAACACAAGGGACCTGTGCATGAAGCACAAAGTTGACAGACAAGTGCAGCAGGTAATCAGAAAGGCTAATGAATATTCACCCTTAGTTCAAGGGGGTTTATAGTATATAGAGTAGGGAAGTCTACTGCAACTGCATAAGTTGTTGGTGAGACAACATCCTGTGCACTTTGAGCAATCTGGTCTCCTTATTCAAGGGAAAATGTCATTGGAGACAGTTCAGAGAAGGATGATCCCTGGTTTGGACAGATCTTATGACCAAAGGATTAACAGTTGGAACTGTACACAGTGGAATTTAGAAGAGTGAGGGTGATTTCATAGACAGGCACTTACCCTGTCAAGTCTTTTAAGAATCCTAAGAGGATGTTTTCTAAGAGGATCTAGGACCAGAGGGTGTAGTCTCAGAATAAAGCCGTGCCAAGTTAAGACTGAGGTGAACAGGAATTGTCTGTCTCAGAGGCTTAAGGATGTTTCTAACTCCTTACCAGAGAGCTGTGGTGGCAGAGTCCTTGTGTAGGTTTAAGGCTGAGACAAATAGATTCTTGATCAGTATGGGAATCAAGGATTATGCAAAAACTGAATGAGTAGATAGGAGGAATGTTGGTCAGTCATGATCCTAATGAATGGTGAAGCAGGCTCGTGAGGCAAAATGGCCTACTCCGATTTCTTTTTACGGTCTTGTAAAAAATTAGTGAAGTTAAAATGTCGGTTTGTCATTTGAAGTGGGGCAATTGGTCATGAAGAGTGCACAAATGGCAGAAAAAATAAACACACCATTAGTTCGGACTTCACAGGAGAAGACAAGTAACTTCTTTGAGGAGCACAGTAGAATTTAAATAGGGACAGATTGGGAAAGGGTAATAGGAAAGAGACTTGGAATCCTTGTAAAATGGTCATTAAAAGCAAGCATGCAGGTATAGCAAACAGTTAGGAAGGCAAATGGATGTTGGCCTTCACTACTAGAGAGTTTGAGTAAAGGAGCAAGGAAGTCTTACTACAGTTGCACAAGGCCTTGGCAAGGCCAATTCTGGTCTCCTTATCTAATAAAAGAGATATTTGCCATATAAGAAGTGCAAAGATTCAGCAGACCAATTCCTGATCCGTATGTTTATTGTATGGAGAAAGATTAGGTTGACTGGATCCATATTCACTGGAGGGGATTTCATTTAATCATAAAATTTTGTCAGGGCTAGACAGACTGGATGCAGGGATATTTCCTTGGTTGGGAAGGGGAGTCCAGAAAAGGGTATGACTGTGTCACAATATGCTATTGCCCATTTCAAACTAAGATGAGAAGAAATGTCTTTACTCACAAGATAAAAACTTTGGGGTTCTCGACTACAGAAAGCTGTAGAAGTGAAAACACAATGTATCCAATAAAAATAAATTTACAGAAACTAAAGATGGCAACAAGTGTAAGAAGAAAGAGAGAGGACGTGGCATTTAAATGGGGGGGGGGGGGGGAAGAGAGGGAGAAGAAGAGTCGCGTGTGCTTGTGGGCTTTGTTATTTTGAAAAAATTTATTTATTCAGTTAGGCTCTTCCACCTGAAATGCTGTGGTGGAGACAGCTGCTTTCATTGCATATTGTGTTTAGTTTGATGGAGACAATTGAGGGTTATTCTAATTATACTGGAGACCCAAAACTCTAGATAACAGTATAACTACTCAGGAGTCACTATGTGACTCTTCATAAAAATTAAAATATAGCCCAGAAAATCTCAAGTGGAGCCACGAAAAAAAGAAAACTGTCCCCTGGCGAGGGCCAATTATAATGAGGCAATCTAACTAGCCTCATCCTCACCAACCTACTCCATGCAGACACATCCATCTATAATTGCAGTGACAAGCAACCACTAGATAGGCCTTGCAAAACGCTAATCTCCTTTTCACAGCAAGGACCTTTTCAGTCACCCTGACCTGGGCAGCAGACTGAAAGCAGCCCATGAAAATCAAACTAGGTAGTTACACCCATGAATTAATACTATCACAACAAGATAGATCCCTCTCAATTCCATTCAACAAAATTACCAACTTTTGTTCATTGAATGATACAAATAGCATGGCAAGGATGAAGTTTAATTTAGATAAATGTGAGGTGCTACATTTTGGTAGGGCAAATCAGGGGAGGACTTATACACTTAATGGTAAGTTCCACAGGAGTGTTTGCTGAACAAAGAAATCTTGGAATGCAGAGTCGCAGGTAGACAGGGTAGTGAAGTAGGTGTGTGGTACACTTGGTTTTACTGGTCAGTGCATTGAGTATAGGAATTGGGAGGTTATGTTGCAGCTATACACAATATTATTTAGGCCACTTTTGAAATACTGAATGTAGTTCTGGCCTTTCTGTAATTGGAACAAATGTTGTGAAACTTCAAAGAGTTCAGAAAAGCTTTATAAAAATGCTGGCAGGATTAGAGGTTTTGTGCTACAAGGAGGGGCTGAAGAGGCTGGGGCTACTTTCCCTGGAGCATTGGAGGCTGCGGGATGATCTTATAAGAGGTTTAAGGTCATGAGGGGCATGAATTGGATGAATAGTCAAGGTCTTTTCTCCAGGGTGGGGAGTCCAAAACTGGTGGGTATAGATTTAAGGTGAGGGGAAAGATTAAAAAAGGGACAACTTTTTCAGGTAGAGGGTGATGCATGTATGCAATGAGCTACCAGAAGTGGAGGAGGAGGCTGATATAATTGCAACATTTAAAAGCATCTGGATGGGTATATGAGTAGGAAGGAGTTAAAGGGATTCTGGATCAGTGGTGCTGGAATAGCACAGCAGTTCAGGCAGCATCCAAAGTGCAGCACCACTGATGATTCCGCTGCACTTTGGATGCTGCCTGAACTGCTGTGCTCTTCCAGCACCACTGATCCAGAATCTGGTTTCCAGCATCTGCAGTCATTGTTTTTACCTAGGAGTTAGAGGGAGATGGGCCAAATGTTGGCAAAAGGGACTAGATTAATTTTAGATGTCTGGTCAGTATGGACAAGTTGGATTGAAGCATTTGTTTCCCTGCTGTACATCTCTATGACAGCAGTGGGCACAGCTGAAAGCGAGATGCTATTAGTGAAATTACCACATAAAGGTTATCTGGATTCAAAAATCGCAAAACTGAAAGAAGATATAATTAAAGTAGTTCAGAAACTAACAGATCAACACCAATTTTGATAGTCCCACCAAAAGCAATTAGACAACTGACAGGAAGAGGGACATCCATGAAAATATCATCCTCAACCTTCGTGAAGTCCAACATGTGACTGCAAAGACAGTGAAAGGTTTAAAAAAAGTTTTTTTTGAGCTTAAAGTGCCAAATGGATGATCCAGTTGGCCCCCTCTCAAGATCCCCACGCTATAGATAATTCATTTAATTCAAAAGGTATCTATGATGTCAAAACATATAAGTGTTTAGACCAAGAACTGGAAGTTTGCTTTCAGACTGACTAGCTCCTTCAGCCAGCACAGGCAAAACCGGTTGAATAACTTCTTTTTATGCTATAACGCACCATTGTTGATGTTTTGACACCACAAAGATAATGAGCTTGTACCAGCTCTCTGGTTGTAATAGTTAAATCCATGTAATGCTTAGTTAGTCACACACATCTATTCAAATAGAAAGACAGTGGCACCTACCCAGCAATGTAAAGGACTGACCCAATATGCCCTGGCCACAAGAACCCCAGTAATTTCCCCTTAATCAATAATGATAATCAATAAAGAGTTAAGAATGCCAACTGTAGGGATGACCCTGTATCTGCTTATAACAAAATGGCCAATGTCTGCTCACACAAAATTGCCCAAAAGAATAGCCCAGAATAACATTAAAACAAAATGGCTGTACTCAGCAAGATGGCAGCAATTCAGTAGAACTGCTGTGGATAGTTCTGCCTAACAGCCAAGACATACTGGTGTTTTTTTTGCCATCCCTGGCTAACTTATGTGGTGGAATTTAGTTTAAAACCTTAAAGAACACATATTTGTTAATATTTGGAGTGGGAAGGATGCCAAAGGGAAAAGGAGCAAGCAAACAGCAGCAGGGAGGATACTCCCCTGCAGCACCTACTATACCAGAGACTGCAGTAGCAGCAGCACCCGCCTCTCCTGAAACTCCTGGAGACCTGACAATCACAGGAATTGGCTGTGGCGATGGGGAGACTTACCTTGAAAGTTGGAGCCGCGATTGAGGAGATCAGTGGGGAGATTCGTGCCAGGTCCAGCCTATCACATCCATGCTGCAGAAGCAAGAGCAGGAGATCCAGGGCCTCAGGGAGAGGCTAGAGGTGGTGGAGGGTCGAACTAAGGCCTCGGAATCTGCGATAGAGTCCTTGTGCAGTCAGATCCAGATGCTGGAGTGAGAGGTGCAGGCCTTGCAAAATCATATCGACAAACTTGAAAATCAAGATCAGAGGATAAATCTCCAAAACGTCGGGCTCCCTGAAGGTGAAGGTGAGCCACCAGTCAGCTTCTTTGAAAGCTGGCTGCTGAAGTTTTTGGGCCTTCACATCGAGTCCAGCAGGCTGCAGATTGAAAGGGCTTATCGGATTACAGTGCACAGGTCAGGGCCGGGTGCAGTGCCCCCGCTAGGTCCTAGTGCATTTCCATTCATAGAAGGACAAGCAAAAAAAAGTCACTGAAGCTTCCAGATCCCTGGAAAAAGATCTGCAGGCACCTCTATACGAGGGGTCAAAAATCATGTTTTTCCAGGATTTTTCTGCAGCTGTAATTTGCAAGAGGAAGTCCTTCGATGAAGTTAAAAAGAGGCTGAGGAACCTAGACATCCAGTACTCCACGATATACCCCACATTGCTCCATTTCAGCCACAAGGACTCAGTTTGTACTTTTGACTCAGCGGATAAAGCTAAAAAACTTTGTAGACACTTTAAAATAGACCGATAAGCCTGGAGAATATGGTTAATGTCAGTTCTCTTTTCTATCTTTCCCCATGTTTTCCCTTTCTTTCTCCCTAATTTCCTTTTTGGAAAGGGACGAAAAGGCCTTGGAATAAGTTATTTTTTAAAATAACTGGATTTTTTGATGGGAAATTGTGTAGATCTTCTTTGTTGACTCTCCCCCTTTTTTCTCATTTGTTCCGTTTCTCTTTTAGTCACATTATGGGTGACATGAAACCAGGATGGGTGGAGTGCTCATTCTGACTGCATCTTTTTTCTGCTGATTTAAGGATCATCTTGTTTTTTTTCTGGCTTAATGCTGGGGCAAAATCCGGGTTTGAAGGAGCTGTGACGGAGGGGATGGGTAGGGTGAGTGCCCTCTGAGCGGGGGAAAGAGTTTTCTATTCAAGGTTTTATAGTTGGTTTTCTATGTAGTTTTTTGGTAGTAATAGTTGTTTACAGTTATGATAGAATTATATATACAAAAACTACTCTTTGACTTTATAAGTCTTTATTTACTTATGCTAAGTGCTTTGTAAGTAGGGTTCTCTCTCTGAGGGGTTCAAGTGTCTCTGAAAGGGGATATGGCTAAGTGTCTTATTAAATGGTGCACCTGGAACACTAAGGGAAGTCATTTGCCTGTTAAAAGGAAAAAGTGCTTTCTAGCCTTAAGAGGGATAGGGTTGATAGCGCTTTATTGCAGGAAACCCATCTTGATGACAGGAAACACCTGAAATTACAACGGGGGGGGGGGGTTGACCGGGTATTCTTTTCATCCTTTATTGTTAAAAGTAGGAGCGGCGGTACTTATCTGGAAAAATCTTCCGTTCACATTATTAGAGCAGGTGAAAGACGAGCAGGGACAGTTTGTGATACTTAAAGCCCTGATACATGGGGAGGAATATGGCATTTGAAATGTCTCCTGTCCTTTGGCGCATCCCCTCAAATTTTAGATTAATGCTTTCTCTAAGTTGAGTGCTTCTGGAACACAGCACATTATGGGGGAGGAATTTTAATTGTCTTTTGATCCAACAGTGGGCAGAATGCAGGTGGTTGACTTACGCAAGAAGTTGGGGCTGGTGGATGTTTGGAGATATCTTCACCCTGCCGGCAGGGACTTCACCTTTTTTTCAAACCCACAAAAAATTCACACAAGGATTGACCTCTTTCTGGCTCCCTTGGCCCTTCTGGATTTGATTATGGGTTGTGAAATTGGGAATATAGCTATCTCTGATCATGTGGCATTATATATTTGGAGCTTAAGGCCAAGAGTGAGGGGCTAGGTTTGCGGCACTGGCGTTTGGACCCTTTTCTCTTTAAGGATTCCAATTTTGTGAAATACTTTTTGAAGGAGTTTCAGGAATTCTTGACTATCAACTCAGGCATGGCTAGTAGTCAGTGTATGCTATAGGTGCCTGCTAAAGCCTTTGATAGGGGATTAGTTATTTCCTATTCAGCTAGCTGGAAATGACAGGAGGAGGAACAGCAGTGTCTACTTGAAACACGGCTGAAAGCCGCCGAGGCAGCACATTTTGCTCGGCCTTCGGTGACTAAGCTATAACAGATCACGGCCCTTTGGGCTGCGTTGAACTCAATACTGACAAAACACCAAGAAAGAACTTGCCTTTGCTAGACAAAGGCTGTTCAAATATGGGAATGGGCCAGGGAAGTATTTAGCGTACCTGACTAGGAAAAAGTGTGCTCCCCAATCCGTTACTGCAATCAGAGAGCGCGCCGGCGGTCCTTACATACGATGCTAAAAAAGATTAATGAGGCTTTTCGGAGCTTTTACTCTGAATCGTATCAGTCTGAAGGTTGCAAGGACAGGAGGGCTAAAATAGAGACTTTTTTCTAAAGAACTTGGACCAGGCCTCTCTCCTTAATGCCCCCTTGACAATTCAGAAAATACAGGAGGCAGCTAGGCAATTCGGAGTGAGAAAGTGTCTGGCCCTGATAGTCTCCCGGGTGAGTTTTATAAGGAGTTTATAGGGATTCTGTCAGGGCCAATGCTGGAGATGTACAATCACTCCTATATGTATGAATGCCTACCACCATCTTTGAGAGAAGCTAATATTTCCTTAATTCTTAAGAAGGGGAAGGTTCCTGAGGATTGTGCCTCATACAGACCCATTTCTCTATTAAATTCAGATTTCAACATTCTGTCCAAGATCCTGGCACTGAGGTTGGAATTGATATTGCCCCATATTATTACAGAGGACCAGATAGACTTTATAAGGGGCTGTAGGTCCTCTAATAATGAGAAGGTTGCTGAATATGGTCCAAGTTTATCAGCAACGATCGATTCAGGAGTTGGTGATTTCCTTAGATGCAGAGAAAGCATTTGATCCTATTTTATGTCTTAAAACAGTTTGGATTGGGTGGAGTCTTTGCTAGGTGGGTAGATGTTTTATATCGCCAACCTGTGGCCGCGATCATCACCAACGGGGTCATGTCTGGGAACTTTAGGATTGGTAGGGGTAGTCGGCAAGGCTGCCCCCTCTTACTGTTGTTGTTTACGTTGGTGATAGAGCTGCTGGCAGAAGCCATTCGTCAGAACGCCAACAGAACTGCTCTGGAAGTGGGATCGAGGGTACACAAGATTACACTGTATGCGGATGACGTCCTTCTGTTTTCATCGAACCCGATGACCTCCATACCCCATTTGGTATAATGTATCAATTCATTTGGGGCTATTTCAGGATACAAGATTAACTTTGCAAAATCAGAGGCTATGCCTTTGGGGAACCGTGAGGATGTGCCAGAAGTTGAAGGTGGCCCTAAGTTCCCTTTTAAGTGGTCATGGGCAGGGTTCAGATACCTAGGCATTTTTATTACCCGCAAGTTTGATCTGTTATTTCGGACTAACTTTGCTCACTTGCTCAACAACATTCTTGGGAAGTTTAAAAAAAAAAGGGGCATCTTCAGTGTGCCCCAAATGCAAAATAAGTGTAGGTACTCTTACCCATTGCTTCTGGATATGCCACAGGTTCAATGTTTATTGGAGTGCTGTGGCAGGAAAGATAGGGAGAGTATGGAGGACTAAAGTCAAAGTAGACTCAATATCTCTCCTCTTAAGGTCTACCAAATTTACCATCTTTAGATGGACATGGGAAGAAACTCTTATATTCTTGCATACTATGCACGGAAGAATATTCTGATGAATTGGGTGTCTGTGAACCCACTGGGCTTGTTGGGATGGCAATTATGGAGCACATTCCCTTGGACTTTTGTTTTCACAAACATGGTGCACCACACAACAGACCACTTTCATTAGACTTGGCAGCCCTCCTGGAGTTACTTGGATATAGATTTGTCAGTTATCTTAACTAGGGTGTTTGTTTAACCAAGATGGTTAGTTTTGTCAAGCCCTGGGCCCTGGAGGGGGGTCTCCTGAGTTAATATGGGTATGTATTCAATGCTCCCATTCCTTTGTTTAGGAGCTTTGTGCCGAGCATAGCTGTTCTGTATTTTGTGGGGTTTTTGCCTTTTTTCTTTTTTTTTTAAGTGTTGCTTTACACAGTGTTAGGGTTTGCTTTTTTATAGGGTAGGTTAGTAGTTAGTAGATAGTAGTTGCATTGTAGCTTGTTTTTTTAAAAACTTTTTATTATATTGATATGTTATTGATTGTATTTTTCAGTAATTTTATATGTTTGTAAAGTTAAAAAAATTGCTAGTAAATATATTTACTAAAAAAAAACACAAGATGGCTGAAAGAAAATGAACGAGACTAACAGTCTGTCCCAGCCTTTAAGAAAAGAAAACAATGGTACCTTAGAACAAACTACTCCAAAGCCAGTAAAGGAGGCCTTGAGTGGCATATATCCTGAGCAGTTATGATAAGAATATGCCTGAGACATCAAGCTAATGTTCTCAGATCAACTAATGAAAGAATTAATACATCACGAAGCAGTGAACACCAGGTGCAATTGGTAATAGCATGCTAAATGCCCTGAATAGCTACCGCAACAACAGGGAGCTATTTCATAGTAAACAGTTATGCCTTGATTACTCTGCAATTTTAAGCAATAGTTTCTAGTTAGAGATTCTCAACATAAACTCAGATACATATAACCAAAACATTTATGCCTATGTGTGAAAGTTAATTAGCTTTAGGAAGTACCATCATTAGCCCTGGACAAAATAAATTGTTCACAGACATTAATCACAAGAGTACTAAGAGTAAGTATAGCTACATCTGACCTTAACTAATTTCAGAACAGAAATCAATATTACAAATCTTGCAGCAACTAGTTAAAACTAAATGGCTTTTGTATTTTTACATGTATGATTAGCAGTGGTAAGTATAAGAGAGTAATTAAATGGAATACAGTCAATAATAGAATTCAAGCTGTCCTCAAGAGATAAGCCAGTCTGAAACAGATTAAGGGAACATGGCCCGTGATGTTGGAATGCGAATGAATAAGATGCATAGAGAGATCTCAGGCACTAGACATTGGAATGGCTGCTAAACACCTTGAGGTCATGGATGCTGAGACTGGTCAGATGGGTGTCTATTACTGACTGGGTGTTTTACCAGATTGGGTATATGGATTAGGAGGGAAGGACTGAAGTTAGAACATTGTATGTAATCATTGTAATACAGAAAATGTATAAGACTACTACTTTTTACAGTAAGTGTTAGTGTCATTGATCTACCTTCTGATCAGAGCAAAGGATTAAGCGAATAATTGAGTTCATACTTCAAGGCCAGATTCAGGGAAGATCCTTTTGGCCCTCTCTTTGCTTTAAACAGTTTCTGCATTAATAAACTTCCACCTGCCTGCCTCCTGAGCCTTCATTCCCTACCAGGGAAAAACACTTCTACACCAACACAAGACACTTATTCACAATCTTGATATGCATGGTCACTACAGCTGAATGCCAGAGAACAGAAAACATCTATCTTGGACGACAAAATAGCATTCGCTATAACCGCCATCCCAGTAAAACTGAAGACCATGGAGATCAAAAAGGAAATTCAACAATGCCAGAGTAATGCTTGTCACAAAAAAAATGGAAGCAAGTTTGGTTCAACTAGCTTTAACTGCACGCCAGCGGCATGGTAGGAAGGGTTGGGGCTACTAGTCCATCTACTTCTATCACCAGGCCTGTTGCATACTGTAAAAAAAGGTTTCAAACATCAAGTTCATCTTAACACCTCTTGGCGGCTTTGTTTAAGGAAGAAAGCTCAGAAAAGCTACTACACTGGAGAATCCATGTGGATCCGGCCATTCCCCATGACTACATTCTGAGGAGTTCTTCAGCTATGCTGCTTTGGTAGCGACATTGAAACAAGGTGGATTCGGGCCGAGGATTCAAATGACCAGCCTGGGATTCATTTTGGCAGCATTGGCCTGGGACTCCTTTTAACGGTGGTTTTCAGCAGCATCAGACTACGACTCTGCAGCTTTTCTTCGGCATCGATGGGATGCAGCTTGGCATCTGAACTCTGGGTGGGAGGATTCCACTGAGCCGTGAAATAGATTAAATTTTTTTTTTTTTAAATTCTTTCTTTATTTTAAATTACATTATTGTGGAAGGATTGTTATTCTGAACTTCTTATTTCTCCATTTTTCTAATCTATTACTATGATTTTCTACTTCTGAAGATTCTGTAATGCTGAAATTTTTCTTCCCCCCTGCCCCCCCCCCCCCCCAAGAATTTTACTCAGGAATCTGTACCTTGGTACCTCAGAACCTAAGATGGCACCATAAATGGCAATTTGTGAACTTTTCACTATACTCATGTACGTATCAAAAACATATAATCATGTATGAGGATCTTCTCTTGTTGTGTAGTTGGCAACAAAGTCTATGGATTGAAATGTCATTATTTGTGGGCCAGCCTTCAGACTATAGCAAAAAACTTACCAGCAGCTCATTTGTGAAATAGTGTAGCAAATAGCTGTTAGTAAGATTCTTATGTAAAAAACTAACAGGACAAAAATAATAAAAAGGGTAACAGTACTTCCTCCACTCCCAGAAGCCTACCAACAACACTTAGTTGATCAACTATGTAGGAAATTTCCCCATATAATTTTGGCATTATTTTTACATAGGAATCAAACACACACTGCTTCAAAAAAATTGTAGTTGGTTGATTACCTTTTCAACTGTGTCTAGAGGTGAAGATGGAGTCTGTTGTGCATCACATTCTCTCTGCACAAACACAGTTCCTGGGTTAATCATTTCAGGGTATGGGGTGTTTACATAGGTCCCTGCTGTAGGCTAATTACGAGGGGGAAAATTACAAATAAACTTTAATTCTTTGCATTGAAGCATTCTTAGAGTATAGTCACAGAAACAAATGTAAGGAATTGTTATACAGTAAATTAAGTTCAACTAAATGATCTAAATTTAAGCTATTCACATCAATTTAAGAACTCAATACTTCCAAATTAAATGATGATTATTGTCAAATTCAACCCTGGACTTTGTTTTCCTCTTCAAAGTTGTAACTGTAATTCAGATGCCTATTTTTCATTTCCACTAATGTAAATTAGAAACTCTACGAGACTTTGTTTCACCTACAAAGAAATAGCCTCTCTCTTTCAAGTTGTTTGAATGTCCAATCCAAAATTTGTCAAACCAACTCATCTTCTATGCCAAATAACTAGAATCATTCAGGTTTTGGATGGAGTGCCGTTGGCCTTAAACAAAGCATATTATGAAGTAATGTAAGAAAACATTCTTGCTCCATTATAACCAAGCAGCTTTCTCTGCAATAAAATTTGCACTCGAATATTCTAATCTAAATACTTTGTAAGCAATAGAAAAACATATCCCATCAAGTGGTCTGCACAAAAGTAATTAAATTTCATTATAGAGATGTACAGCACGAAAGCAGACCCTTTGGTCCAACCCGTCCATGCCGACTAGATATCCCAACCCAATCTAGTCCCACCTCCCAGCACCTGGCCCATATCCCTCTAAACCTTTCCTATTCATACACCCATACAAATGTTTCTTAAATGTTGCAATTGTACTAGCCTCCACCACTTCCTCTGGCTGCTCATTCCATATAAGTATCACCCTCAGTGTGAAAAGGTTGCCCCTTAGGTCTCTTTCCCCTTTCACCCTAAACCTATGCCCTCTAGATTTCCCCACCCCAGGGAAACTTTGTCCATTTATCCTACCCATGCCCCTCAATTCTGTGAACCTCTAAGGTCACCACTCAGCTTTCGATACTCCAGGGAAAATAGCGCCAGCCTGTTGAGCCTCTCCCTATAGCTCAAATCCTCCAACCCTGGCAACATCCCTGTAAATCTTTTCTGAATCCTTTCAAGTTTCACACCATCTTTCCGATAAGGAGGAGACCAGAATTGCACGCAATATTCCAACAGTGGCCTAACCAATGTCCTGTACAGCCACAACATGATCTCCCAATCCCTGTACTCAATACTCTGATCGATAAAGGAAAGCATACCAAATGCTGCCTTCACTATTCTATCGACCCGTGACTCCACTTTCAAGGAGCTATGAACCTGCACTCCCAGGTCTCTTTGTTCAGCAACACACCTTAGGACCTTACCATTAAGAGTACAAGTCCTGCTAAGATTTGCTTTCCCAAAATGCAGCACCTCGCATTTATCTGAATTAAACTCCATCTGCCACTTCTCAGCCCATTGGCCCATCTGGTCAAGATCCTGTTGTAATCCAAGGTAACCCTCTTCGCTGTCCACTACACCTTCAATTTTGGTGTCATCTGCAAACTTACTAACTGTACCTCTTATGCTCGCATCCAAATCATTTATGTAAATGACAAAAAGTAGAGGACCCAGCACCGATCCTTGTGGCATTCCATTGGTCACAGGCCTCCAGTCTGAAAAACAACCCTCCACCACCACCATCTGTCTTATACCTCTGAGCCAGTTCTGTACCCAAACGGCTAGTTCCCCGTATTCCATGAAATCTAACCTTGCTAATTAATCTCAAATGGGGAACCTGGTCGAACACCTTACCAAAGTCCATATAGATCACAGTCACCACTCTGCCCTCATCAATCCTCTTTGTTACTTCCTCAAAAAACTATCAAGTTTGAGAGACATTATTTCCCACCCATAAAGCCATGTTGACTATCCTTAATCAGTCCATGCCTTTCTAAATGCATGTACATCATGACCCTCAGGATTCACTCCAACAACTTGTCCACCACTGACGTCAGTCTCACTGGTCTATAGTTCCCTGGCTTGTCCTTACCACCTTTCTTAAACAGTGACACATTAGCCAACCTCCAATTTTCTTGAACCTCACCTGTGACTATCGATGATACAAATATCTCAGCAAGAGGCCCAGCAATCACTTCTCTAGCTTCCTACAGAGTTCTAAGGTACACCTGATCGAGTCCTGGGGATTTATCCACCGTCATGCGTTTCAAGACATCCAGCATTTCCTCCTCGGTAATATGGACATTTTTCAAGATGTCACCATCTATTTCCCAGTATTCTACATCTTCCATGTCCTTTTCCACAGTAAATACTGATGCAAAATACTCGTTCAGTATCTCCTCCATTTTCTGCAACTCCACCCAAAGGCCGCCTTGCTGATCTTTGAGGGGTGCTATTCTCTCCCTTGCTACCCTTTTGTCCTTAATGTATTGGTTAAAAACCCTTTGGATTCTGCTTAATTCTATTTGCCAAAGCTATCTCATGTCCCCTTTTTGCCCTACTGATTTCCCTCTTCTGTTGCCTTTATACTCTAAGGATTCACTCAATCTGTCCTGTCTCTACCGGACATATGCTTCCTTCTTCTTCTTAACCAAACCCTCAATTTCTTTAGTCATCCAGCATTCCCTATACCCACCAGCCTTTCCTTTTACCCTAACAGGAAGATACTTTCTCTAGATTCTCGTTATCTCATTTCTGAAGGCTTCCCATTTTCCAGCTGTCCTGCAAACATCTACCTCCAATCAGTGTTTGAAAGTCCTTGCCTAATACTGTCAAAATTGACCTTCCTCCAATTTAGAACTTAGAGGTGTAGTAACACAATTTTACTTAAATGCAATGACGTAGTGTTATGAAACACACTCATTTGGAATTGAATATATTACAATTACAATTAGTTTACTTGTATTTGCCATTTTCTACATAATCTGCTGTATAAGCAATAAATATAAACAGGCTTCCATACCTTCAGTCATTCCATAGCGCTGAAATGAAGCTAAGCTCGAAATATGGGGAGCAACTAATGCCAACACCCTTAACTAATTTTCTCTTAACACAAAAAGCGTAATACATATTATTTCTATGTTAACCTATATGTATTAGATAATCCCTGTACTTAACTAGCTTCCAATCTTGGGCAACTAAGCTAACTGACATAACTAATTATTTTCTACCATAAACTAGACAAATAAACAGCAGAATTATGCTACCTTCCATAAGTGAATAAATATTGTTTGTTTAAAAATTTAACCAGTTTATCAGTTACCATCACCTGAGGCATCATCCATCTCCACTGACCTCCTGGTGGCCACTGTGTTGCTGCCTGTAATTAGATTTACATTAAATTAGATTACCTAAGTATGGAAACAGGCCCTTCAGCTCAACAAGTCCACACTGACCCTCCGAAGAGTAAACCATCAAGATCCATGCCCCATATTTACCCCTGACTAATACACCTAGTACTACGGGTAATTTAGCATGGCCAATTTACCTAACCTGCACATCTTTGGATCGTGGGAGGAAACCGGAGCACCCGAAGGAAACCGATACAGACATTGGGAGAACGTGCAAATTCCACACAGACAGTCACCAGAGGCAGGGATTGAACCCGAGTCCCTGGCACCGAGGCAGCAGTGCTAACCACTGATCCAACATGTTGCCCTATTAGCACCAAATAAATTTTTCACTTTTTTGAAAAAGAACCGAATAGCTTCTTTCTACATTGTTATCTGTAATGCCTTGCAATTTTCCTAAATATTGATGAACCATGTATCAGTAAGGAATTAAAGTAAAAGTGCCTGAGAAATGCAGCAAGTTTGGCAGCAGCTTTGGAGAGAGAATCAGTTGACATTTTAAGTGCAATGAGACTTATTAGGAACTGAGAAAGAGTTGGAAAATGCCAGTTATTTTTATCCTGCTGACAAAAGGAGAACCAAGTGCAACAGATGGTGAAGGTGCCCATAGCTAAAGGCAAAGGTTACTACCAATGGTAGTAATAGAAAGTAATATATAATAATTAATGGCAGAACAAAAGTCAGTCAGCTCTGGTAAGAGCAAATCCATGTAAATGAGAGCAGGACATGCCAAGTTGCACTGCCTAGGTCAGTGAACGGACATCTGTGTGATGACAGTTGCTGACGTGAACTTGTACTTCAATTATACTTGATGTTATGCTCATGTACTTTTACTTTCCTGTCAAAATCACGGAGCACTAATTGAATGCCAAAAGAAACTAATAGTCTGTATATCGCAGGTAGTCTGTTAACTCGCCAAGCTGCTGGGTTATCAGGCAGACGTTTCATTACCACGTTGGGTAACATCACCAGTGTGGCTTCCACGAAGTGCTGTTGTTCTGTCCTACTGGACTTTGGTGTAGTCCAGTCTGTTGGAGTGAGTGTCACTTCCAGGTCTTCTCTATCGTGGTTTGTACACTGGGCCTGTGTGTTTGATGGCTTTTTTGGTTGAAAACCAGGCTTCCAAGAACACCATGGAGTGTTTAGCTTGTCCTAGAATGGTGACATTGTCACAGTTGAATTGATTGCCCTCTAGGTCTGTGAGAGGGAGATTCGATCATGTCGTTCAGTTGCCAGTTGGTGTTTGTGAAGTCAGATGGCTAGTTTTCTTTGTCCGATGTAGTGCTTGTTGCAGCTGTTGCAAGGGATTTTGTATACCATATTTGTCCTACATAGAACATAGAAAGATACAGCGCAGTACAGGCCCTTCGGCCCTCGATGTTGCGCCGACCGAATCCTACCTAACCTACACTAGCCCAATAACTTCCAAATGCCTATCCAATGCCCGCTTAAATGACCGTAAAGAAGGAGAGTTCACCACTGCTACTGGTGAACTGCTACTTCCATGAACTCACAACCCGCTGTGTAAAGAATCTACCCCTAACATCTGTCCTATACCTACTACCCCTTAATTTAAAGCTGTGTCCCCTAGTAACACCTAACTCCATTAGCGGTAAAAGGTTCTCAGTGTCGACCCTATCTAAACCCCTAATCATCTTATACACTTCTATCAAATCTCCCCTAAACCTTCTCTTCTCCAATGAGAACAGCCCCAAGTGCCTCAGCCTTTCCTCATAAGATTTTCCTACCATTCCAGGCAACATCCTGGTAAACCTCCTCTGCACTCGTTCCAATGCCTCCACATCCTTCCTATAGTATGGCGACCAAAACTGCACACAATACTCCAGATGAGGCCGCACCAGAGTCTTATACAGTTGCAACATGACCTCAGGACTCCGGAACTCAATTCCTCTACCAATAAAGCCCAGTACACCATATGCCTTCCTCACAGCACTATTTACCTGGGTGGCAACTTTCAGAGATCTGTGTACATGGACACCAAGATCCCTCTGCTCATCCACACTACCAAGTAGCCTACCATTAGCCCAGTAATCCATCTTCTTGTTACTCCTACCAAAGTGAATGACTTCACACTTAGCTACATTGAATTCCATTTGCCACATTTCTGCCCAGCTCTGCAACTTATCTATATCCCGCTGTAACCTACCACTTCCTTCCTCACTATCCACAACTCCACCGACTTTTGTGTCATCTGCAAACTTGCTTACCCAGCTTTCAAGCCCTTCCTCTAGATCATTTATAAAGATGTTGTGGATATGGGGTTCTTTTTCCTGGTAAGTAGTTGGCGTAGTGTGACTGTTAGTTGGTGTGCTACCTAGTAGTTGTAACAGCCTGGCAATTAATTCTGATATGTTCTCCACACAGGGTAGGGTGACCTATGTGTTGGTAGATACAGTGTCTTCTTGACGTTCTCTGTTGGACAGGCATTGGATACCCCATAAGCTTCATCCAATGTTAGCAAAGATTTTATGTATCCTTCTTCATGACAAGATGTCGTGGAAGGGGAACTTGACAGTCTTGTGAAAAATAAAATTAAATAAAGCAACAGGATGTACAAGAGATTAAACTAGCTGAGGAAAAAAAAAAGGCAATCCATATGGCAATTTCTTACAATTTTAGCCAATTAACATCCAGATTGAAGGGCACACATTCTTCAGGGGTTACCAACCTATACTTACACAACATATTTAGGCAATTTGGAGAGGTGGTGATGGCTTCAAGTGGACAAAGCCCATACCAGATTAACAGAAAATTCATACTCCAAATTCTCACCAGCTTTGGGGAATAAACAAAATTAGTTCCTCTATTTGCAGATAAGACTGGAAACAAAATATCAGTTTTCATACAGGAACCTTACTGACAGATGTCTGCTACCACTGTTTAACAAAGGACTGACTAATAACTTTGCTTTTTTTTCTTAAGATGACACAGCAAAAAGGGACAATTCAATCCAGATCAATGTCAGTTGATGCACTTAAGGACAAGAAACAAGGCAATGGAACGCATGACCGGTATGACTCTGAGAAGTACCAAGTTTCAGAAGGACCTTGGTGTGCATATATACCAGTCCATTAAAGATATTATGACAGGTCGATAAAGTGGTGAAGGCATATGGTATACTTGCCTTTACTTGCTGAAGCATCAAGATGAAGAGCAGGGAAGTTACGTTGGAACTGTATACACCATTGGTTAGGCCACAGCTAGAGTTCGAGAGTAGTTGTGGAACCATTATGAGAGAGATGTGATAGCATTGAGAGGATGCAGAGAAGATTTACCAGTACGCTGCTTGGCTAGAGACATTCAGTTCTGAGAGAAGACTGGACAGACTCGTTTTGGTTTCCTTAGAGCATACGAGATAAGAAGGGACATGATTGAGATGTATAAAACTATGACAGGCAGACAGAAATATTCCCTTTGGTGGAGGAATCAATAGCCAGTGGTACAGATTTAAGTTAAGAGGCAGATGGTTTAAGAGGAGATGCGAGGGCATTTTTTTCAACCAGAGGATAATGGAAATCTGGAACTCATTGCCTGCAAGGGTGGTAGAAGCAGAAAACCTCGCAACATTTAAGAATTCAGATGCACACTTACAATGGCAAGACATACAATGCTTTACATACAGTGCTTTAGAGTGGTTGTTTTTGACCAATGTGGATACAATGGGCTGATGGGCCTTTTCTGGGCTGTAGATCTTAGACTCTAATAAGAGAAATGTTCAACATAACCACAGACATGTTAGTATCTTTCATCACACAACTGATTTAGAGAAAGTGACAAGTGAAAGGGAAAACTGGTCAAAGTGAGAACAAGCTCAAACTGGCAGGGGACAGTGATGGTTGAAGATTGTTCAGGCCTCCTTTCAAAGTTGGAGCAAATAACCTTTGGACAATTCTGACCGAGGATGTGGAATTGTTGAATGGATTGCAACGAAGTAGCAACTGGGCCAAGGAATCTGGAAATTGTGAAGCAGCAAAAGTGTCAAGAACCACCACAAACACTTGTGGGAAGAGACTGAATGAGAAGAAATAAATTCAGTGGGGCTGAAATAATGCAAGAATCTTCCAGGGCAGTCCTAGTTGAAGATTTGTGAAGAGAGATGCAGTCTGTGTAAATTTGGAAACTATTAGATGGGAAGGTCTTAGGACTACAGGTGATCAGTGACAGTCCTGAAAGCAAATCAATTTTCAGCAGTGGTGTCATGCCCAGCAAGGAACAGGAGCAAATGTTAAAGCTGGTGCTCCGCCTCATCCAGGTAAATGTCGGTACATCAGGGAACAGAATCACCATTGATATTCCATCTCTTTCCAACTCTCTTCAGTTCCAAAGCGGAGATTGCTGGACTTGAAACGTCCATGCTTTTCTCCCCACAGATGCAGCCAAATTTGCCAAGAATTTCTAGTATGCACTTCCTTCATATAACATCTGCAGCATAGAGTTTGGCTTTTATTTCAGTGTAAAGCACATATTCTACAGATTTGATCTCAATTTAATCAGAAGAACTTATTTTATGGTGGGAATCTTATTCCTCAAATGATATCTGCCATACTAATCTGCAGCTTGCTAAAATAATTGGAGAGGGAAGGAACAGGGGAAAAAAATTGAAAGTAGCAAGGTTTAACTCTTTTACACATACCTTTATATAGCAGGGAGAAGGGGAGATTGGGAACAGGTGACAAAGATCCTCACCACTTTCAACAATTAAGCTGCAAAGTGAGGGGAGTGCATCTGTGCTGAAGGGTAGATTGAATATCTTCAAACAGCTAAGTAGAACTCCTTCATAAGGTTACTCCCAATCACTTGTCCAACTGCAACATTTAAAATGAAACCTTGGGTGAAAGTGGCATTTTGTGACACAAATACTTGTTTGTCTTTGCAGCCTCTGGATCACAGCCCCACACGCAAAGTGCACAATTCTGAAGAAAAAGGAATATTCAGGAAAACCAACATTCCATCCAATCTTTTGCCAGCACAGAGACAGAGATATTCAGTGGGAAGGTATCTAGAGTAGTCTGGGGTCACATTCTTGAGAACACAGCACTAACAAAAGCTCACAAGTGGAGGAGATAGAAATGGCTGAGGTCTCTCTCACAACAGACAGGTCCCTACTGAATTCAGTACAGATGATAAACCTTGAGACTCTGTCATTAAAGGGCTGATGGAGATGTACAGATAAGCAGTGGAATCACTGGCAGAGGCAGAGATCACATGGACTGGAACAAAAACAGAAGCATCTGCCTAAATTCCATCTGGTGTGTGGCTCCAGCATGCATGTTGATGCAGTCTCTGGAGTGGGTGGCTGCCACTATGGGCAGCCAAAAAATATCAGAACAATCAGTAAGCTGTCAGATATATCCTCTGACTTCCAATACATCACACGAGTATAAATGCATTCAAAGAGTCAGTGACCTGGGGACAAGAGCAGAAGGACCTTGAACTCCCTCAAGGGTGAAGGGAGGTGCCACTGTTCAATGGCATGGAGACACCCAGAGATGGTCCTTTCGGGACAATCCAGAGGAGCTCCTTCATGTGTGCAAGACACCACAAACAGCTAGAGTATTTATAGTATGAGCAACTTGAGAAAGCCTACCAAAGTCATCTGAGGCTTAGGTGCAGCTGCGAAGATGCACCATAATATTGCATTAGGAAAAGAAAGGTTCACAAACATTGAAGTCACTTTGGGTACACAAATGTCGACCTCTGTACAGAATTTCACTGGAAACTAGAACAGCATTTTTGCCTGCAGTCCTCAAGCCTGCAAACCTCCATACTGATAAATTGAAGGGTCAATAAAAAGGAAGCATAACTTTAAGGTGAAAGGCAGAAATTTGAGTGAAAAAAAAAGAGAAACTTTCACCCAGACAGTGGTGGGAATTTGGAATGCCCTGCCTAGGAGGATGGTTTAAGTGTAAATCTCAACCTTTAAAAGTATTGCACGAGTACTCGAAATTTCATAATATTCAGGGATATGAGTCAAGTGCTGAAAGTGTAGAGTGCAGTGTACTGGTGTAGATTTAGGGCAGATTTTGTCGATGCAAAGGTCAATGCAATGTACCAAAGGTTCTGTATGATTCTATGATGTCCACTGACCAGCAAACCAAACAGGAATCTATTCGTAACACAGGAATGAAATAACAGAATATGTATAGCACCATATCTGAAAGCTCCACACTGGGAAAACAAGCATTTCCTGTAAAGCAGGAACACCTCTGCATTCCAACTGGCTATTACTGCTGAATGTTCAGAAAAGTTCATGCAAAAACATTAATTTGCAATCTAGCCACAACCACGTTATCACAGGCCTGTCTACTTTGTCTCACTTTTCCTTTGGGTTCTTCAAAATCAGCATTTGCCCCTTCAGTAACTCCTTTCTTCCCTTGTCCAAGGGATCAGGTGTTTGCTACATCTCCACCTTAAATTATCAACAGGTCTTTGAGCCAAGTTGCGCAGTGCTCAACGGGCAATACTAGAATCTTGTCCAACAAATGCTGCAGGGCACCCTCCGTGATCCAGGAAACAAAACATCTTGAAAAACACATTTATTGTTCTGTGATTGCTCTCGTAGATGCAGGAAACAGCACTGTTGTCCATCATTTCAAGGTTGTTTCGCAACTGTCATTAGCCACGCCATCTTGGGCAGGCCTGTCACTCCGTGATGATGCCACTGGACAAACATTCAAACAACCTAGGAGTTGTGCAGAATGCAAGGGCTACTACAAATCTCTGGAAAGCGGGTGCAAATCTTCAGGAATTGTCTGTGGCCTCAAATAAGCTGAAAGTTGATGGTGTACAATACTTGCCACTTCAGAAATCTGGCTGGATGCAGACATGGAACTCTGAACATCATATGCATACAGTCAATGGCTCCTTGAATCCACGGGAACTCAGCATGACTGTCAACCTGAGTTATGGCAGCGTGGCTATCTTGTTCCATGGTGATCTAGACAAACTAAACTGATTTCCTGTGGTGTACACTCAAACGTACTTCTGGACAGCTGATAGAGATGTCACACAAGTTTCCAGTTGAGTTTTGAAAGGAGGAATTACTATTCGTAATTTTTACATCTTATTTGCCTTTAAACGTGTAGTGAACGCTTCTCTTTAATGTAATGGCATCAACAAATGGTCACACAATAGATGTTTTTCCAGTTACTGGTAATACCTTCTTTGGGATGTTTGCTGTGGCTAAACTTGTGCAAACAGCTCACTGCACATTATCAGTACATCTTAATTAGAAAACTACATTGATAAATTTATTTTATTTTCAATTATCTCACCCTTGTACGCTCCCCCTTGAATATATTTCTTTCCTGTCTGCAACACAGACCCCAAAAAAGTGGCCGATGAACTTCTAAAGTCCCCTCTATCCTCCTGTCACTATTGGCTCTTTTTCCAATTCTTGTGCGTCAGTCACATTCCATTAGAAATCCCCATAATAGGCCACACCTTTACATCCTCTCCTACACAATTTGTTTGTTCTTCCTAAAACAGCAAGTATCCCCACTAAATTCCCCATTCTTAACTGTCCCTGTTGCCCAGATTCTTTGAGATTCTCTTTATCCCAGCCTACTGCCTTCATCCTCCAGGATTCTTGCAGTTTCACTAACGACTTTTGAACTGCAATCTCCTACTCTCTTTTGCACCCAGCCCACTATTCTGCAAATAATTTTTGTTGACTCCACTTTTTAGGTTGCGCACCTTTTTAAAGTCAAGGGATGCTTATCTGTGCCAGTCAGAATTATCTCATTGAGCCAATGGCTGTTTCAAATGTGTAGATTATTAGCAGCAGTCATTATTCATTTTATAAGTGAATAAATGTAGAAGCTTGACTATCTATGAAGGCATCTTCTCATGGCTGCTGAACATGGAAATCCTCACCCCCAGCACGGGAAGTGTTTGCATAAATTAAACTTGTTTCTGAAGAAGCCAAGTAAAGGATTAACATTTTACTAATCATAGCTTGAAGAAAGCAGTTTAACCTACAGGTGCACATCTTGTATTTTCATAGACCTGACTACACCCATACAAACACTTCTCCTTTTTAGCTAACAAAATTATATCTATGAATATCACAGCATACTGGAATTTCACTAAAAAACATTCACGACAGGTTAATGAACACAAAAGAGATCCTACAATAGTTTTGGAAGGCCAACACACCCGAAAGCTTTGAGAACCAAAAACAGAAGTTTAACCCTTTCTCGGGAAACATAAAATTTGGGTTCCACTCAATTACGTTCCCCATCTGCTCTAAAACTTTTGGTGGATCCTGAATATTCTACCCATAAAATTTTATCTGAATGAATTGAAAATAACAGTCTACTGAAAGTAACATTTTGTAAACTTCCTGAAAAATAAAACTATGAGGGTTAAATATTAGATTCTGTGCAAATTTAAATATTTGAAGAATGAAAAGATACAAAGTCATGGAGAAAGATTAGACAAGGAGAATTACTCTACCAAAGAACAGACAGAAAAAGAATAGACAGAAAAAGACCAGACTTCCTGTGGAATAAACATCTATGATTCAATTAAAAAATGTTGGAAAACTAGATTCTTAAACAAAAGTCTGTCCACAATAAATGAATTTCTCAAAAAAACCATTCGATAAATTTTAGTATACTCTTTACTCTTCTGCTCAGAAGATATTGTTCAAACTATAGATTAGATTCCCTACAGTGTGTATACAGGCCATTTGGCCCAACAGATCCACACTGACCCTCTGAAGAGTAACCCACCCAGACCCATTCCCCTATCCTATATTTACCCCTGACTAACGCACCTAATGCTATAGCTAATTTAGCACGGCCAATTCACCCAACCTGCACATCTTTGGATTGTGGGAGGAAACCCATGCAGATATGGGGAAAATGTGCTAAGTCCACACAATCACCCAAGACGAGTATCGAACCCGGGTCCCTGGCACTGTGAAGCAGCAGTGCTAACTACTGAGCCAACATGCCTCCCACAGCAACCATGCCGCCCATACCAATGATCAGTAACAAAGACTAAACAAATTCCATTTCCAAATAACTAATTATATTGGTATTTAAGATTTAGTTCAAATAACAAACACCTATCAAAGCTGGAGAAACTAAAGTCTAAGAGCACCTGTGTGGACACAGCAAGAGTTAATGCTTTCGAGTCCAATGACTCGTCTTCAGTTTCAAGTCACTGGACTCAAAACCTTAAAACTGGCACAGATGCAGTCAGAATTGCCAAAAATCTCAGCATTGGTATTTATTTCAGATCGCCAGCAATCCACGATATTCTGCTATTAACACAGTAATTCTGTTCACTTTGCCATTAGAAAGCAAAATACTGCAGAAACTGGAAACCTGAAACAAACAGACTACTGCAGAAACTTAGCAGGCCTGGCTGTATCTATGGAGGAGAGACACATCCTGACGAGTTATACAGGACTTGAAATATTAACTTACTCTCTTTCCCCAGAGATGCTGTTGGATCTGCTGAGTTTCTCCAGCATTCTCAGTATTTGTTCCACTTTCTAATAGCTTTGGTTGAATCACTAACAAAAGTCATGATACCCAGCATCTCCCCATTGTCCCCATTAACCCTTCCCAGGTTCCAACCTGGCATAGTAATGGTTTCGCAACTGGAGAGAAAAAAAAACTTTTGCAAAGTGTCTCTGCTTCCCTTGTTGAGGCTTATATTGCCAAATGGTTCATAGACTGAATATCATTTATATTTAAGCTAGACAAAACAGAGGTTAAATTGTACAATATTAAATTTCACCTGATAATTATATGCAGGATGTGGATATCCCATTTGTACTTGTGGTATTGCCACAGCAGGAGGACTTGGATATGAATAAGTCTGCAGGATAGAAAAAAATTCTACATGTGGATGATTAAGTTTAAAAATACTTGAAGTACGAAACATCTCGCATTTACATAGAATATGAACAGAAAATGGCAGCATCTACAGGGACAGAAGCAATTAACATGGAGTTAGAACTCAATGATAGGACTCTTCTTCAGAGCTGGAAGATGCTACAAAATGCTGGTGGGTGAGTACAGTTTAGTCAGAATGGAGGGCAGAGATCATGCTACAAAAGTTTTGAACCCAAATACACAGTCTGGGAGACTGAAAAGCACACAAATGCAAAATGAGGTGTCAATCCTCTAGCTTGCAATGAGCTTCATTGTAAAACTGAATTACACCCAAGATGGAAATGTTAGCATGTGTGGGGTATGGTTGATTGGAATAGCAATGAGGATATAGATAGATTGGTTACTTGGGCACAAAAATGACAGATGAAGTTTAATCCAGACAAACACAAGGTGATGCATTTTGGAGAATCAAATTTAGGTGTGAATTATAGTGTAAAAGGAAGAACTCTTAGGAACATTAACATACAGATCGATCTGGGTATGCAGGTCTCCAGTTCCCTAAATGTGGCAACACAGGTGGTCAAGGTGATTAAGGCGGTATATGGCATGCTTGCCTTCGTAGCCGGGGCATGGAGTATAAAAGTTGGCAGAACATGTTGCAGCTACGTAAAAAGGAGCAGGGGAGGACTGCAGATGCTGGAGATCAGAGTTGAGGGTGTGTTGCTGGAAAAGCACAGCAGGTCAGGCAGCATCTGAAGAGCAGAAGAATTGACGTTTCTGGCATAAACCCTTCATCGTGATGAATAGCTTGTGCCCAAAAAGTTGATTGCCCTAGTTCTCAGATGCTGCCTGACCTGCTGCACTTTCCCAGCAACACACACTCAGCAGCTACGTAAAACCCTTGTTAGGCCGCATTTGTATTAGTGCGTGCAGTTTTGGTTGCCACAACTAATCAGAAGGACATGGAAACTTTGGAGAATGCAGAGAAGGTTCATCACAATGTAGCCAATGTCCATGAGACCAGGCAATAAGGAAAGGTTAAGATTAAGATTATTTTCACTGGAAAGAGGGTGACTAAGAGAAGACCTGCTCGAGGTCTACAAAATTATGATGGGTATAGATAGGGTAGATAGTCAAAGGATTTATCTCCCCCCCCCCCCCCCACCCCAGGGGTGAACTTTTAATTACAAGTGGCCATGGGCTCAAGGGGAGAGGGGGAAAGTTTGAGAGAGATACAAGAGGGAAGGTTTTCATGCAAAGACTGAGAGGAGCCTGGAATGCACAGCCGGAAGAAAAGAATGGTAGCAACATTTAACAGGCATCTGGATGGTTATATGAATAGGGAGGGAATACAGGCATACAAACCTGTTAAGGGCAGAAGGTTTTATCATTAACATAGTTAGGGCATGATGATCGGTACAGGCTCGGAGGGCTGAAGGGCCTATTCCTGTGCTGTGCTTTGATTTGGTTCTTTGGGCCATTCTTACAGAGTAGTGCTCTACCAAGCTTTGGTAGTCAGCCAAACTTCATTTGATCTCACTAATCTAAAGGAAAACACATTGTAAAGCAAACACAGTTGACTAAACTGAAAGAAGTACAAGTACTGTTTCACCTGGAAGGTATGTTTGAGACTTTAGAAAGTGAGAAAATGAAAGGCCAAAGTTTGCACCTTCTGTGCTTGCCTGGGAAGGTGAGGCAGCATTAGGAATGGCACAAGGAAGGATTAGACTAGGGTGTCATGAAGGGGACAGTTCTTGTGGAAGGCTGCAAGTAAAGGAAGGGAGTGGAACATGCGTTTGGTGGTCGAACCCTGCTGGAGGTGGCAGATATGATGAGGGGATTCTTTGAATTAAGAGACAACTAGGGTAACTATGGAAGGGATGTCCACAGCTCACAAGTGAATAAAAGCTTGTGGACGAGAAAGTGAGAATAAAGGGGAATCCTACCTTGCTCTGGGAGAAGGGGAAAGAGAGAAGGGAAGAAATGCAGGAATCGAGTCCAACATATCAACCACAGTTTGTTGGCCAGGAGCGACCAAGGGAAACAGATTAGGAATAAACGGTTCTTTTTCAAAAGTGGAAGATGGCAAACCATAGAGATCAATGCTGGGGGCCCAGCTGTTCTCAACAAAAAAAAAGAGCATTATATGTTTCCAAGATCTCTGACAGCACAAAGCTAGGTAGGGTTGAGAGTGTCGTTAATGGGCATGCTAGGTGGAGCATCAGGACTGCCAAAAATAAAGTGACAGCCTGATGAATAGACAACATGGGACCATCGGCATGCCAATCAGCAGTAGCAGGGAGCAACTTCAGATCCAATGGATAAAATCTAAAGTTCTGTAATCCTATCAGAGTTGTGAATGGTGGTGGACAATTAAACAATTTATTGGAGGAGGTAGTTCCAAATATCCCCATCATGGATTATGAGGGAGAAAACTCATCAGTGCAAAAGACAAGGCTGAAACATTTGCAACAAACTTCAGTCACAAGTGCCAAATGGACGATCATCCAAATGGATGCCTCCTCCAGAGAACCCCAGATCCTACAGAAATGAACCCTGAGCCAATTTGATTCACATTGCATGACATTAAGAAGCAACTGAAAGGAAAAGACAACATTCTGGCGACAGTAGTGAAGGCACAAGCTCCAGAATTTGATAATTTCCTAGTCAAGCTATTCCAGTGAGCTGTGACCTTGGCATCTACCCGTGTGAAAAATTACAGATGTGCTCTGGACACAAAGCAGGACAATCCAATCTTTCCGACTACTGTCATATTAGCCTACTCGCAATCATCAGTGCAATGATGGAATGGGTCGGCATCAGTGCTGCTTTCAGACACTCTGTGGGTTCTGCCACAGCCACTCAGATCCAGACCTTTTTTTAAAAATCCATCTTTGAATGAAGACAAAAGGGACAAGTTGTAGAGGTGAGGGGAGACTGACTGCACTTGACATCAAGGCCACACAAAGTTTCACATCAAGGATTCCTAAAAAAACTAGAGTCATTGAAATGGAGGTAAAACACTCCACTTGTTTGAGTCATTCCGATCACAAAAGGAAAATACTTGTTTGCTGGAGGTCAGTCTCAGCTCCAAGGTCTCTCTACAAGAGTTCCTTTGGACCCAAACATCTTCGGCGGCTTCAGTAACATCTCTTCCATTATAAATGCCAGAAGACATAATGTTCACTGATGATTGCACAAATGTTCATTACCATTTGCAACTCCTCAGATTCAGGTTTGAGCTGACAAGTAAACCATACAAGTGTCAAACAACAAACATCTCCAGCAAGAGAAAATTAAACCATCATCCCTCAACATTATCATTTTGGTGTTACCATTGCCAAGACCCCAACATTAACATCCTGGGGTTTATCACTGCCCACAAACCGAGCTGGTCTAGACATACAAATACTGTGGCTACAAGTCAGAGGCTAGGAGTTCTGCAGAGAGTAACTTATCTCCTGCCTCAACAACGCTGGTTTACCATCTGCATGGCACAAATCAGGAGTATGATTTACCAGGCGTGAACATGACAATGTGGAAAATTACTCAAGTATTTTCTATGCACAAAAAGCAAGACAAATCCAACTCAATTACTGCCCACCTACTCTTGACTAGTAAACTGATGAAAAGTGTCATCTACAGAAGGACACACTGTAAAATGGTCCAGATTAGAAAACGTGTACCTTTAGCAGCCCAGTTGATAATCACCTTCCCTCATTAAGACAGGCTATGCTGTATTTACAATATGTACAAAATAGTAGGCTGCCATATTTTAAAAGCATAACTTTTGTCACTCAGTAATCTCAGTAAGAGAGTCCAGTGGGAAAGGTAGAAGAGAAAAGCTGAGACACCTGTGACTGTCTCAAGAAAAACAAACACACTGCATCTGCTACCTGGTAGACCTGCATGTATACAAAGAAAAGACAGCACGTCAAAGACTACTACAAGAGATGAAATACAAACTCTTTTGGTTGGTGCATCTCAGGTTGTGGAGTTAATTCCCAGAGAGGTGCATGCCAAAATGATGCTTTGCACCAGAGACAATCCAGTATTAGCTACAAAGCACATTGCAATCTTTGCTTGCAATACCACATCCATTAGTGAGCTGATGAATTCAAGGTCATGCAAATAGGGTGATAGACGTGACACGCCCTATGTTCTCTTCAGTGATTTCACAAAGGTCAGGTCACCATAGACCCAAAATGTTACATCCACACAAAACTCCAAAACTATTATCACCTTCACTGCTACCAACAATAGTTGGCTGTTTTAACTCCAAAGCTCCCCGCACCCATGCCGCATATGTCAATTGCATTTGTCTTGAGCGTCTAAGCCTTTTCTTTTAACTATCGCTTTAACATGCCCAGGTAATTTCAGCAGTTCTGGTACCTCAAAGCATTAGCCCCTTATCACTGCTGTTCCTGGTTACTCTGCCTTCTACTGCACAGGTTCCCTAGCTCTGACAGATTTCTGCTTCCATGTCTGGATTTAGGATAGTATAGCAGCCTTTTTTAAAAAAAAATCACAATGATCACTTTCTAATGTGCTTGACAGTAGACCCTTGGCACCAACCTGATGCCATTTGCTGTGAATGATCCAGAGATGCATTTCCTTCCTCTCTTCCAACCTCTTATCCTACATGAAGGGCTGGAACAGGCAAAATACTAAACTAAACAAACTTAAACATGAAGACAAAATTTCTCATTAGATGAACACCACTTAGTGACCTCTCAAAACCTTCATGCTTCCAGCCTCAAGTAATTGGTCAGTATAGCCTTCAGAGCAATGAAAATTAGGTCTGACTGAAACAGTCACCAATTTGATAGAATGAGTTAAGCGATTCCACAATCAACGAATTAGATCAAAGCTCTGTAGTCTACCACATCCAGTCATGAATAGTGGTGGATGATTAAACAGCGGCTCCATAAATATATCCACCCTCAATGATGGAAGAGCCCAGAACATCAGTGCAAGAGATAAGGCTGAAACTTTCACAGCAATCTTCAACCAGAGTGGATGATCCAACTCAGCCTCCTCCACTGATCCCCAAATTCTAGATATCAGTCTTCAGCCAGTTTGACACACTCCATATGATATCACGAAACAGTTGGAGGCACTAGATACTGCAAAGGCTATGGGCCCTGACAATATTCCATCAGTTGTGCTCCAGAACTTGCCATTCCCCCAGCCAAATTGTCCAGTACAATTACAATACTGGCATCTGCCAGATAATGTGGAAAATTGTCCAAGTACGTCCTGTATGTAAAAAGCAGGACAAATCCAATCTGACCAATTACCACCCTATCAGTCTACTCTCACATCAACAGTAAAGCAATGGAATGTGTAATCAACAGTGCTATCAAGTGGCACCTACTCAGCAATAACCTGCTCACTGACACCCAGTTTGGGTTCCGCCAGGGCCACTCAACTCCTGACCTCATTATAGCCTTAGTTCAAACATGGGGGAAAAAAAACAGCTAAAGTCCAGAGGAGAGGGGAGAGTGACTGACATCAAGGCAGCATAGAAACAAGTGTGGCAACAAGGAGCCCTGACAAAACTGGAATCAATAGGTATTAGGGGCAAACTCATTAGTGGTTGGAGTCATGCTGGACACATAGGAAGATGGTGGTGGTTGTTGGAGATCCAAGATGAATTCTGCAGGGCTTCAAAGGTACTGCAGTTCAACAATGTTCAGCTGCTTCAAAGACATTCCCTCCATCATAAGGTCAGAAGTGGGAATATTCAGAGGTGATTGCACAATGCCTCAGATACTGAAGCAGTCCATGTCGAAATGTAACAAGGTCTGGACAATATCCAGGCTAATGCTGACAAGTAGCAAGTAACATTTGTGCCACACAAATGCCAAGCTATGACCATCACTAATCAGAGGCAATCAAACCACTGTCCCTTGACACTCAAATGGTGTTTTACTGAATCCCCCACTGTCAACATCCTGGAAGTGATCATTGATCAGAAACTCAGCTGGACTCACACAAATGCCGTGGCTACAAGAGCAGAGCAGAGACTAGGAATAATGCGACAAGTAACTCACCTCCTGAAAACCTGTTCACCATCTACCACGCACAAGTAAGGAGTGTGCTGGAAAACTCCCCACTTGCCTGGATGAGTGCAGCCCCAACACTGAAGCAGCTTGACACTATCCAGGACAAAGCCTACTTGATTGACACTAAATCAATTCCCTCCAGCACAAACATTCAGTAGTAGCAGTGCATATTATCGACAAGATGCACTGCAGAAATTCACCAAAGCTTCGCAGACAGCACCTCCCACGACTACCTCCATCTAGGAAGGGGAGAGCAGCAGATATGTGGGAACATCATCACCTTCAAGCTTCCTCCAAGTTACTCACCATCCTGACTTGAAAATATATTGCCTTCACTACTGCTGGGTCAAAATCCTGGAATTCCCTCCCTAATGGCATTGTGGGTCAACCCACAGCAGGGGGACTGCAGCAGTCCAAGAAGGCAGCTCACCACCACCTTCTCCAGAACAACTAGGGACGGGCAATAAATGCTAGCCAGCCAGTGACACCCACATCCCACAAAATGAATACATCTTTTTTTTTAAAAAGTGCTGGCAAAAGTTATGTTCACTAGTAATTGTGTAAAATTATTCAATATAATTTACAGGAATTCAGTTAAAATGCTGATGAAATGAGCAAAAATAGAAAATAGTAATCAATAAGAATGAAAATAATGTCACTAGACTAACGATCCAGAACCCCAAGACTAAGGTTCTGGGGTCATGGATTCAAATCCTATCATGAGTGATGAAGAAGTTTGAATTTTATAAAATCAGTGAAACAACTTCAAAAATAAATAACTAATAGCAATCATGTAACCACTAGTCATTATTTTAAAGAATCCATCTAGTTCTCCAATGTCCTTTGGGACAGAAAAAATTACTATTCTTACTGGTCTGCTCTACATATAGAAAGCAGGAGTTCAGCCCCTCAAGCCTGTTCCACCTGACTCTCATATGACTCCAGACCAACAGCAATGTGGTTGACTCTTAACTATTCTCTGAAATGGCCTTACAAGTCAATAGTTTCTGAGCTTTTAGGAAAGGGTGATAAATGCTGGCCTAGCAAGCATCACCCACATCCTATAAACAAATAAAACAAGCATTGTCATTACATTACCATCCTTCACAACCTAAATGTGAGCAAGACAATGCCACATTGATATGGGTGAAGTACACTAGCTCTCATTATGATTACGTAAAATCAAGTTATACAGGTCTTCACTTAGATGCCAAACTTATTCTTCGCTTTAAGTCATAAATTTCTGTTAAGAAAACATTTATTTGAAATTAGGATCAGCTAAACATGTAAGTTAACCATGAGTTAAAAACTTTCCTGCTAATTGTGGGAGATGAATTGGATCTTGATAAGAAAAAAAATGAAGAACGTTAAAAGTGCATGAATGTAATTCATACAAGGATGGCAAAATGTTACAAGTCCCCACAAGTAATGCTGAGGCATAGTTAGTGTATCCCATATAGGAGATATTTTGTCAAATTCACCAAATATTTGCTTACTTACTTTGTAATTTGCTTTAATTGTGAATTATAAAGGATAACAGAATCATAAAGATATTCATTTCACACATTTGCAGAGTATTTTTTCTGGATTTTTCAACCCCCTTCCAATCATATAACCAGAATTATTTTCTAAAAATATACTACCTAAATCAAATTCATATCTAAAGCAGGTGTTCAAATGGAGTTAAATTTTGTACACAAAAACAGCTCTTAATTTAACTTACTTGTACATACTGAAGAGCTGACCCAGGAAATCCAGGTGATTGAAAATACGTGTCGGCATTTTGGCACACACAGGGAGTTGGTGATGTTATTAGAGGTGCTGGTCTTGCCTGAACCAAATGAATAGGATCTTGATAAGAAAAAGTGAAGAATATTTAAAAAAGTGTATGAATATAATTTATAAAGATAGCAAAATGCTATGATTCCCCACAAGTAATGTTGAGACATAGTTAGTGTATCCCATATAGGAGATATTTTATCAAATTCACCAAGTATTTTACTTGCTTTTTAATCTGCTTTAAATTAGAAACATGGAAATCTGGCTTTTACCTTTCCAGTTTATTTGCTCACCCATGTGTATTAAAATTGATTGCTTAATAGAACTGTAATTAACTTGAGTTACTGTTAAATAACAAAAAAACCTTCTTGCTGTCATCACAATAGAAAATCAGCTTTGGCCAGTGACCATAACAGAAACATGAGCATTCTTCCAACATTACTCCAAAAGAGTTGAAAAGCAGTCAGATTAGAGACTGCTGTAAACAAGCATTTTTAAAAAAAATCTAGACAATATTTTTATTAAAACAAGGCATGTAAAACACCATAACATGCAGCCTGATGTACAAGATGCAAACCCACTTATGCATATACTTTGAACTTTATTACATGATGCATTGTTGGGATCAGCACATTTCATTACCAAGAGATAGTAACAATAGCAAACCCTTCAAAACAGATGGGCAGGGATTGTCTGAATCAAAACCATTACTTTGACCAAAGCACTTCGTCCTAATCAAGGATTCAGGTGATAGTTTTCACCACTTTTAAATAAAACAATTTATATTTCAGCCATCATGACAAACTAAAACTCCACTTACATGAATCTTGTTGCTTCCTAATTGCAGGTCCTATCTTCAATTTCTTCCCTTTGAAGCTGATCTGAGACTAAAACGAAAGCCAAACGATAATTCCAGTGCACTACAAAACATGGCATTTGTCGAGGACTGGATGATCTATTCTGATGATTTGCATTCAATAAAAGGTCACAGTAATCAAATTTTAGTCAGTATTGTCAAACTTAAATTTTTGCCTGGTTAAACATCACCACGATTCTACAAATAAAAGAAAGCCAAATAGTCCAAGATTTTGAAGTGTCAAGTATGTTAAGTTACTTTCACAATGCTTGGAACTGCATAAAATACCAATTTCCAGAAAGTCAAATAGAAGGGAGCAAGCTTGAAGTCCAAGTTATGTCAAAAACAGATTTTTGTTTAAAAATTAGCTCTATTAATATAACCCAAGGTACATTTAAATGAGGCACAACATATTTTGCATCAAACAGAAGTGACAGGAAATTTGTTTTCTTCAATAGGTGCACTTAATTAAACTGGATCTTTAAAAATTATTCGTTTATGTGATATACTTCACTGGCTGGGCCAGTATATGTCACCCTTCTCTAGTAATTCTTGGGAAGCAGTGGTAAGCTGTCTTCTTGAAGCACTGCAGTCCATGTAATTTAACTACTCTCAAAATGCTGCCCAGAAGGGAACTCTAGGGTATTCCAAGAGTACAACATCCACTTACCGGAATGATACCTTGATTCAGGAGTTGAAAGGATTTTAAGTTACTAGGAGAAATTATACAAATTAAGCCTGCTTTCTCTAGAAGCTTAAGAGGTGATCTGATCAAATCCTTTAAGTTATTAACAGAAAAAAATGAAGATAAACTACTTCTAGTAGTTGGGGATTGTAGAACTAAGAGGCATAGTCTGAGAATAAGGGCCAGACTGTTTAGGACAAATGTTAAGAAGCACTTAAACACACAAATGGTGGTACATGTTTGGAACTCTTCCACAACAGCAGTAGATGCATAATCAGTTGTTAATTTTAAATCTGAGATAGAAATGTTCAGTAATGCTTCACTGCAGTTGTTCCATTCTCATGCAATCCCATATTACAAAAACTTGTGTAATAGCAACGCTATTGAAACTAATGGAGCCTTTAAAAAAGTTGGCACTTTAAAAACAGTTTCCTCAATTTGTCAATTGCATTACTGCAAATGCACATAACAAAAGGTGTTGAGGATTATGGAGGTATATGGAGTGAGGCCACAGATCAGCCATGATTTCCATTAATGATGGAACAGTCTCAAAGGATTCAATGGTCAATTCATGTCCCTATGATAACTTCACAACACTGAAGTGGCGGCAATATTTCCAAGTCAGGATATTGAATGCCTTGGAGAGGACTTAGCAAGGTAAAGTACTAACAGAAACAGGAAGGGAGAGGTCACCCTGTTGGGAGTTTTCTATCCACCTCCGAATTGTTCCAGCGATGTAGAGGAAAGGATAGCAAAGATGATTCTAGACAGGAGTGAGTGTAACAGTGGACTTTAACTTCCCCAATACTGACTGGGAATACTACAGCTCTAGTAGTTTACATGGGCCAGTTTTTGTTCAATGTGTGCAGGAGGATTTTCTGACAGTATGTAGACAGGCCAAAAAGGGTAGATGCCATATTGGCTTTGGTACTGGAGAATGAACCTGACCAGGTATTAGATTTGGAGGTAGGTGAGCACTTTGGCAATAGTGACCATAATTCGGTTATGTTTACAATAGCAATGGGCAGGGATAGGTATGTACTGCAGGGAAAAAGAGGTAAAACGCGGGGGAAAGGCAATGATGCTTTTAGGCAAGATTTAGGATGGGGAAGGAAACTGCAGGAAATGGACACACTTCAGTATGGAGCTTATTCAAGGAACAGCTCTTACAGGTCCTTGATAATTATACACCTATCAGGCAGGAGGTAGTTGTCGAGAGGAGCAGCCATGGTTTACTAAAGAGGTTGAAGCTCTTGTCAAGAGGAAGGTGGCGGCTTATGTGAGGATGAGGCGTGAAGTCTCAGTTAGGGGGCTTGAGAGTTATAAGTTAGCCAGAAAAGATCTAAAGAGAGGGCTAAGAAGAGCCAGGAGGGGACATGAGAAGCTGTTGGCAGATAGGATCAAGGAAAACACTAAAAAGCTTCTATAGGTATATCAGGAATAAAAGAATGACCAGAGTAAGATTAGGGTCAGAGACAGTAGTGGAAAGTTGTGTGTGGAATCTGAGGTCATATGGAAAGCGCTTAATGAATACTTTTAATCAGCATTCACATTGGAAAAGGGCAATGTTAGTGAGAATACGGAGATACAGGCTACAAGATTGGATGGGATTATGGTTGACAAAGGGGGGGTTTTAGTAATTTTGGAAGATCTGAAAATAGGCAAGACCCCTTGGTCAGATGGGATTCTCTGGGAAGCCAGGGAAGAGATTGTAGAACCTCTGGCTTCACTCTTTATGTCATCATTGTCAACAGGAGTAGTAGCAGAAGAATGGAGGGTAACAAAAATTGTACCATTGTTTAAGAAGGGAGGTAGGGACAACCCTGGTAATTAAAGGCCAGTGAACCTTACTTTGTTTATGGGTAAGAGATAGGATTCATAATCATCTGGAAAGGAATAATTTGATTAGAGATAGTCAATGCGGTTTTGAGAAGGGTAGGTCGTGCCTCATTAACCTTATTGAGTTATTCAAGATGGTGACCAAACAGGTGGATGAAGGTAAAACAGTTGATGTTGATGTATATGGACTTCAGTAAAGGGTTTGATAAGGTTCCACATTGTAGGCTATTGCACAGTATGCAGACTTTTGAGATTGAGGGTGATTTAGCGGTTTGGATCAGAAATTGGCTAGTTGAACAAAGACAGAAGGTGGTGGTTGATGGGATATGTTCATCTTGGAGCTCAGTTACCAGGGGCAAGGGTCTTTTTTGGGGCCAAGGCTGTTTGTCATTTTCATAAATGATCTGAACGTGGGCATAAAAGGATGGGTTAGTAAATTTGCAGACGACACTAAGGTAGGCAGAGTTGTGGATAGTGCCAAAAGAATATTGTGGGTTACAGAGGGACATACAGAAGATGCAGAACTGGTTGAGAGGTAGCAAATGGAGTTTAATGCAGAAAAGTGCGAGGTAGCTCACTTCAGAAGGAGTAACAGGAATGCACAGCACTGAGCTAATGGTAAAATACTTGGCAGTGTAAGATGAACAGAGAGATCGCGGTATCCTGGTGTTCCTGAAAGTTGCCACCCACTTGTTAAGGTGGCACGTGGAGGGTGGAGAGAAGGTGGAGAGTTGATTTAATTGAGACAAGTAAGATAATAAGAGGGTTGGACATCGTGGACAGTGACAGCCTTTTTCCTTGGATAGTGAAGGCTAACACGAGTGGACATAGATTTATGACAGATATTAGGGGTAGTTTCTTCATTCAGTAGGAGGAGTGTGGAACTGTCTACCTGCAATAGTAGTAGACTTGCCAACATTAAGGGCATTTAAATAGGCATTGGACATACATATGGATTAGGTTAGATGAGCATCAGATATTTTCACAGTGTGGCGCAACATCAAGGGCCGAAGGGCCTGTACTGTGCTGTTACATTCTATGTTCTAATGTATTCACTGCCCTTGTCCTTCTGGATGGCAATGCTTGTGGGTTGTTGTCAAAGGAACCTTGATAAATTACTGTAGTATATCTTGTAGATAGCACACAGTACTGCAACCGAACATTGGTGACGCAGGGAAAGAATGTTTACATATATACTGCCAATCAAACCAGCAACTTGTTCATAAATGGTGTCAAGCTTTTCAAGTGTTCTTGAAGGTACACTTATGCAGGCAAGTGAGAATTATTCCATCACACTCTTGATGGAAGTCTTCTAGATAGTGGACAGCCATTGCGGAGCCAGGGGGTGATATACTTGTCATAAGATTCCTAGCCTGTGCATGCAGACAGGTAAATAATAAACTTGATATTGTAGATGTTCCTACCAGGGAAGGAACAAAACCTGACCTCCTGTGTAATACAGACAAGCCAAGTGACTAAAGTGATAGTAGGGGAACACGGAGGCAAAAGTGAGGACTGCAGATGCTGGAAACCAGAGTTTAAATCAGAGTGGTGCTGAAAAGGCACAGGTCAGGCAGTATCTGAGGAGCAGGAAAATCGACGATTCGGCCAAAAGCCCTTCAAGTGATAGTAGGGGAACACAGTCTAGTAATCAGATTTCTACTTGTTTTAAAATAGTTATGGAAAAGGATAAGCCTTCCACAAAAATTCAAGTTTTGTTTTTAAATTAGAGGAGGCCAAGTTTTAATGGTACGATTAAAAAAAAACTTTCAAAAGTTGGAATAGACTGTTCACTGGTAAAGGGACATCTGATAAGTGGAAGGCTTTCAAAAATGTGATAACCGACATTCAGTCATTGTGTTCTTGTGAGAATGAAAGGTAAAGCTGGTATGATTACAGAACAGTGGATGAATGAAGGATATTGAAGTGCTAGTCTCGAATTTTTGAAAATCACAAATACAGACAATGGAGGTCAAATAGATCTCCTGAACAGTACAAAGAGTACAGGGGCATTCTTAAGAGGGAGATAAGGCATGCAAAAAATGAATACGAGATATCCTTAACCATACATGCCAAGGCTAACCTAAAGAGATTCTACAAGTACATTAAGAGCAAGCAAACAACTAGAGAGAGCGCGAGAGAGAGAAAAAAAAGTGGGCCCCTTAAAGATCAAAAGGGTCATCTTTGTGTTGAATCTCAGGAGATGAGATAGATAGTAAATAAATATTTTATGTTCATTTTTACTGTGAAGAAATGGAGACTAGAGAACTCCAGGAAATAAATACTGATGTTTTGAAAACAGTTCACATTACAGAACAGGAAGTGCTGGAGGTCTTAGACAAAATGTGGATAAATTTCTGGGACCTGATCTAGACTATCCCAGAAGGTTGCAGGAGTAAGGCGACATTGCATAGCCCCTTGCACAAATATCTATATCATTTATAACTACAGGTGAGGTGCCGAATGTTTGGCGAGTACAGTCAGTTCTTTTGTAACGCGATGGTTGCACTCTTGTGCAACCCTGCATTACAGAAAAATCACACTTTAGAAACAGCGCTTCAAGTGTTGGCAATGTAATCGCGTTACAGCCAACACACGTTTTAAAAGTTTATACTTTAGAAACAACGTCCCCAATTCGTCAATGTTATAGCACGTTATAACTGAACAACCTGTCGCAAGTTGTGCGCCTTCATTGAGGAAGAGATGAAAGAAGAAGCCTGGCAACTGTAGACCTGACTTTGATAGTTGGTAAGGTATTGAAGGCAATTCTGAAAGGCAGGATCTACATGGACTTAGAGGTGAGAAGTGGCTAGGGACAGTCAGCATGGTTTTGTGAGGGAAGTAGTGTCTCAAACTTGATTGAGTTTTTTGAGGAAGTGACCAAGAAGATTGATGAGGGCACAGTGGTTGATGCTATTAACTTGGACTTCAGTAAAACCTTTGACAAGGTTTCCCCCGGTAGACTAATGCATAAAGTTAGATCACATTAAATTCAGGGTGAGCTTGCCAATTGAACACAAAATTGGCTCAAAGACAGGAGACAGTGATAGTCCTGGGGTGTGTTTTGGAATGTAGTCCTGTGACCTGCAACATTTTGATCAATGGTGCATCCACTTTTGTTTGCCATTTAGATGAGAATATAGAAGGCATTATTAATAAGTTGGCAGATGACACCAAAATTGGTGATACAGTGGATAGTGAGGGTTATCTAAGATTACAAAAAGATCTTGATCAATTGGGTCAATAGGCTGAAGTGACAGATGGAGTTTAATTTGGATAAATACAAAATATTGCATTTTGGTAAAACAAACAATTAACTTATACAATTAAAAGTAGGGCTTGACTAGTGTTGTAGAACAGATACCAGAGTTTCAAGTTTATAACTGCTTGAAATTTGGTAAGGTGGTTAAGGCAGCATTTAGCATTGTTGCCTTCATTGCTCAGATCTTTGGGGAGAGGAGTTAGGACATGATGTCCTGGATATAAAAGGGCAGCGGTGAGACTTCTTCTGAAATATTCTGTCCACATCTGGTCGTCCAGTTATAGGAAGGATATTATTAAGCTGAATGAGGTTCAGAAGAGATTAATCAGGATGTTGCCAGGAGGAATGAAAGGTTTAAGTTAAGAACCTGGATAAGCTAGGACCTTTTTCAATGGAGCATTGCAAGTTGACGGTGATCTTATATTCAGCTTCATAAAATCACGAAGGGTATAGATAAGCTGAGCGGCAGATGTTGTTTTCCCGAGGGTGGAGGATTTCAAGACTAGGAGGCATTATTTTGCGAGGAGAAAGATTTTAAAAACGCATGAGGAGCGATTTTTTGTTTAAAAACAGTGGTTTGTGAACGGAATAAACTTCCAATAAAACTGGTGTATGTAGGTACAGTTACAAGGTTTACAAAGACATTTGGGTAAGTACAGGTTGTTCTGTTGTAGTGCAGGTTTCATCAGCATGAATTGGCCATCATGTGACTGATAAATTGTGGACATTGGATAACACAAGCTTTCTACTGAACGGGGTCGAGAGTGTGGTGCTGGAAAAGAACAGCAGGTCAGGCAGCATCCGAGGAGCAGAAGAATTGACGTTTCAGGCAGAAACCCTTCATCAGCAATGAGGTTTTTCTATAAAACAAGTATAGCGATTGTCTATTAGCGATCTTCTACAGCACGATTTTTCTATAGTGGTTTTCTATAGCACGTTGCTGCAAAGGAACACAACTATTGCTTTATAGCAGAACAACCTGCATTTGAATAGGAGAGGTTTGTAGGGATTTGGACCAAATGTAGGCAAGTGAGACTAGTTTGGTTTGGGAACATGGTTGGCGTGGACTAGCTGGACTGAAGGGTGCTTTTCCATGTTGTATACCTTCATGAATCAGGTCAGAGACAAGGAACTTTGCATCAACTTGCCTGGATTCCCAAAGTCTGTCCAACATGCATAAGGCATATATCATAATTATGATCAAATACGATCCACTTGCCTGATTGTTGCTGCTCTTATTTTATTGGAGTCTGTCAGAGTCCAACTGAGCATAGCCCGATGACCGACCCTACATTTTCAAACATTAACTCCCAACACCAGGAATAACACAACAGCAGCAGTGGTATCAAGGTACACTACAGAAATTCACCAAGACTTCTCAGACATCACTTTCCAAACCACAACCATCACAAAGGACAAGAAAGCAGATACAAGAGAACACCCTTACTTGAAAGTTCTTCTGCAAGCCACTCACCGCAATTTGAAAATAAATCTGTTCCTGGGGCCAAAAGTTTGGAATTCCTTGTTCAAGGAGGCAGCTGACCACCACCTTCCTGAGGGCAACAAGGGACAGGCACTAAATTGCTGGTTAGCCAGAGACGCTCATGTCCCATGAGTGAATAAATTAAAAAGAAAATGCTGCACTAGACAGCAAAGCTCACATCCCCTGAATAAATAAACAATGTTAAAAATCCCATCAAGCACTTAATAATGCACCTTGGGCTACAGTATGTAGCATCTGTGCCATAGAGCAAGAACCTTCAGGTTCAACTCCAACTGCAGACTGCATGCCACATGAGGTGCTTAATCTATGATATCGACTTACAAAACTTTGTTATCTTATTACAAACTTAGGGGACTTTGCAGACTTTTCAGACCACACCCCTCAACTGGAAGAGACTGAAGTTTATAGCAAAGGGCTCAATTTCTACCCCACCACTAAAAATGGACCCCACAAGTCTAGCAGCAGACACAGAAGAATTCATTAGACGAATTAAACTCTTAATTCTTTCAAAATACCAGCAGTGATCCCAATGACTCCACCAAACTAGAAGAGTCATCACAGGGATTCCCAGAGAAGTGACCAAAGGAGGTGTTGACTTGGACCCCATTGGAAAGTCGCTGCCCTGGGCTTGACACTTATGTGCAGTCAGGAAATGTGTGAATGCCAGATTCATAAGCCGCACCCACAAGGAAGAGCAAAACATCACCCAATCACAACACAACGCCATCCACACACTAAAGACCAATCGCAACAATGTCATCAAACCAGCTGATAATGAAGAAGCCACAGTCAGTCATTCAGAATAGAACAGATTACTGCAAAGTGTGCCGACAACTGAACAACCAGGCAACTACCAGCCGATCTGACCAAAAAACATACCAGTGAACTAGAAACATTGATCAGGACTTTGGATCCAGTCCTTCAGAGTTCCCTACACTCCCTCATCCCACATACTTCTCACGGAACATCAAGAGGTTCTTCATCCTCAAAAGGTGTTCAGGAGGTGAGAGAGGGGTGGGGAAAACAGTCCCAGCGCCAGGAAAGTATGCAGAACCTGCTCCTGCTGCAGATGATGGGGGTCGATGTCACGGAGGACCTCAAGGTGAAGGGCCAGCAAGCCTCGCTCTTTGCCTCAGAGGCTTCCAAGATAATCTTCAGGTCGAGGGTCCGCTCGGTGGAGCAGGACGAGACGTGCTCATGTTTCTTCTTCCAGAAGGTGCACAAAGAGAGCTCCGTGCTCAGCAGCCTGAAGGAAGAAGATGGCTCGATAACGTCATCTCAGGCTGACGTCATGAGGATCAGCAAATCCTTCTTTGCCAGTCTGCATGACATGAAGCCGACTGAAAGCGCAGCCTCCCAGTCCTCTATCACGGAGGTCTTAGACGACATAACATGGGAGAGGCTGGACCAGCCGCTATCTCTGGCTGACCATGGCCCTCAAAAAGAATAAAACTCCTGGAAGCAACAGCTTCCCAGTCAGATCTGGTCGAGCTCTATCCTGCTCTGTGGGACTTGATTGGCCAGATCCTGCTGGAGGTATATGTCAGTATGCTTCGGGCAGGTACCATGACTGAATCCATGAGGAAAGGCATCATCACCCTCATCTGCAAGCGGGGGGGGGGGGGGGGGGGGGGAGAGAAGAGAAGAGGGAGGAACTAGCTCAGAAACTGGAGACCAATCTCACTATTGAATGCGGATTACAAAATTCTGTCAAAGGTAATCACCAACCGAGTCAGGTCTGCTCTGGGGTCGGTGATTCACCCTGACCAAACCTATGCTGTACCAGGCAGGAAGATCACAGAGTCTCGCACTCCTCAGGGATACAATCGCCTACGTGCAGGACAGAGGGTTCTACACCAACATTGTCAGTGCAGTCTCAATCAATGGGTGGGAATCAGATAGCTTCCCAGTCAGATCTGGAGTCAGGCAGGGCTGCCCTCTCTCTCCCGCCTTGTCTATGCGCTGCATAGAGCCATTTACAGAGTCCAAGAGGAAGGATGTGAGCCTGAGAGGGGTGACTATTCCTGGCAGCGGGGGCCTGCAGGTTAAGGCCTTCCTGTACACAGATGACGTCAGCGTTTTCTGCTCGGATCCACCGTCCATGCAGACTCATGTGCCTATGTGACCAGTTCAAACGGGCCTTGGGGACCAAGGTCAACTGAGGCAAGAGCGAGGCCATGCCTTCAAGAACTGGGCCAACCAACCCCTGATCTCCTTCACCGTCAGGACCGACCACCTGAAGGTTCTGGGCATGCGTCAAGTCTTGGGAGGAGCGTATCAGCAAAATGAGGCAGAAACTGGGCAGATGGAAGTTACGGTCGCTCTCCATCGCAGGAAAAAAACCTGGTCATCAGGTGTGAGGCACTGTCATTGCTGTTATACGTGGCACAGGTCTGGCCTATTCCCAGAACCTGTGCCGCTGCAGTCACCTGGGCAATCTTCCAATTTATATGGAGATCAAAGATGGACCGGGTCTGAAGGGACTTGATGTATAAAGATCTGGGCAACGGGGGATAAATCACACCCAATGCCACCCTCATCCTGATGACCACCTTGGTGTTTGTGTACCGGGGGTCCATACACAGCTTGATGCAGCCACAAAGTATCACTACGTACTGAGGTTCTACCTGTCTCCGGTGTTGTGAAGGATTGGCCTGGCCTCGCTGCCGCGGAATGCTCCGAGTAGTTGGACCATTCCGCATCACCTGTCCTTCATGGAGAAGAAAAACACCTTTGACTACAAGTCCATCAGGAAGTGGTCAGCACGTAGCATCCTTGAGACCCTTCGGCAAAAGGAGAGGGCGGATCCTATCGAGCAGTTCCCTGAGCAGACTGTCAAAGCCATTTGGCAGAATGCCTCATCGCCAAAACTTTCCAACAAGCACCACTTGGCTGGTGGTGAGAAGAGTTCTGCCTGTGAGATCCTTTAGGTACGCCTGGACTCTCTCCCGTACTGCACAATGCCCTTAAAGTGGAAACTGGGGGGGGGGGGGGGGGGGGAAAACGATACTGTCATACACCTCCTTCTTGATTGTGCCTACACATAAGTAGTCTGGGGAGGAATGCAGTGGTGTTCGTCGAGGTTCGTCCCAAGCAGCGCCGTGACACGAGACTCCATGCTCTACGGTCTGTTCCCCGGGACACACACCGAGACAAACATCAACTGTACCTGGAGGATCATCAACTCGGTGAAGGATGCTCTCTGGGCGGTCCGAAACCTGTTGATCTTCCAGCTGAAGGAGTTGACACCGACTGAGTGTGGAGGAGCAGCGCCTCATCTTCCGCCTGGGAACCCTCCAACCACAAGGTATGAATTCAGATTTCTCCAGTTTCCTCATTTCCCCTCCCCCCACCTTGTCTCAGTCGGTTCCCTCAACTCAGCACCGCCCTCCTAACCTGCAATCCTCTTCCTGACCTCTCCGCCCCCACCCCACTCCGGCCTATTACCCTCACCTTGACCTCCTTCCACCTATCCCACCTCCATCGCCCCTCCCCCTACCCTTTATCTTAGCCTGCTTGGCTCTCTCTCTTATTCCTGATGAAGGGCTTATGCTCGAAACGTCGAATTCTCTATTCCTGAGATGCTGCCTGGCCTGCTGTGCTTTGACCAGCAACACATTTGCAACCGACTGAGTGTTGCAGACTAGCACATTCCAAAAGGTGCAGGACTATGTGTTGAGGGAGCCACCAAGGCACGGTGGGGAAAGACCATCGTGTAACATCTGCCTGTCTGAGAAGAACAGGGGGCCCACGCAGTCATTTGGGCTCTGCTGACACATCAGCTAAATCTATGGATATGATTGATAAACGTATAGACCTGTATATACAAATGATAAATTCTGATCACTGTATGTAAATGTTTACATATGTATGGCATGACCAACTGTACAGACCATCAAATTATTTTATGAATAAAGTATATTTTTGAAAAATAAATCTCATGCAGGCAACTTCTACTGCCTTCCAAAGATACACAAAGTCAACACACCCAGACGTCCCATCGTATCAGGCAATGCGACCCGCTGAGAGAACCTCTGGAAACCAGTTGTACAGGGGACCCCCAGCTTCTGTTGCGACACTACAGATTTCTTACAGAAACTCAGCACCCACAGACCAGTTGAACCAGGAACATTCCTTGTCACAATGGACATTTCAACACACTACACCAGTATCCCCCACAATGATAGCATCCGGACAACTTCAGTACTCAACACCAAGTGCCAATCTCTGAGCACCATGCTACAACTCATCCGCTTTATCCTAGACCACAACTTTTTCACCTTTGACAACCAATTCTTCATCCGGTCACGTGGAACAGCCATAGGGACCACATTTGCACCTGAATATACCAACATCTTCATGTACAAGTTTGAACAATACTTCTTTCCTGTACAGGACATCTATCAGCACTATACACCAGATATACTGATGACATTTTCTTCTTTTGGACCCATGGAGAGGAGTCACTAAAACTACAGTGATGCCATGGAGTTTCATCCCACCATCATACTTACCATGGACCACACTTTAGTACCTGTCTCGTTCTTGGACATATGCATCTCCACCAAGGACAGGCACCTCAGTACCTCACTCTACCACAAACCCACAGATAGCCTCACGATGCTGCACTTCTTTAGCTTCCACCCAAAACATTAAAACAGCCATCACCTACGGGCAAGCCCTCTGCATAGAGTATCTGTTTGGATGAGGAGGAACGTGACGACACTTGAAAGTGCTCAAGGATGCCCTCATAAGAATGGGTTATGATGCTCAAGTCATCAACGATCAGTTCTAATGTTCCACAGAAAGAAACTGGAATGACCTCCTCAGGAGAGGAGATTACAGGCTGCAACAGACAGGATTCCCTTCACTGTCCAGTACTACATGGGAGCTGAACAACTAAGTCATGTTCTTCGCAGCCTGCAACACATTATTAATGAGGATGACCAACTTGCCAAGACCTTCCCCACACCTCCTCTTCACACCTTTAAACCATTAAAACTTAAACAGATTACGATTCATAGCAAACTGCCCAGTTTTTAGAACACCACCACTGTACAACCCTGCCACAGCAGCCACTTCAAGACGAGTCAAAGTATTGACACGGGCAACAACATGACACGTGGGGATACTCCCACCATGTATGCAGCGAGTACTAACGTGACTCAGCCAACGTGGTCTCTCTCATACACTGCAGGGGAAGATACCCGGAGGCATGGTACATTGGCAAGACGGAGCAGTCACTACAACAACTGATGAATGGACATGGCACAACAATCACCAGGCAGGAGTGCTCCCTCCCAGTCGGGGAACACTTCAGCAGTCCAGGACATTTGGCCTCATTCCGGGATGTTCAGCCTTGGACCTTCGAGTGACCATCCTTCAAGACTAATTCAGGAGGAGCAACAATGCAGAGTGGCTGAGCAGAAGCTGATAGCAAGTTCGGTATCTATGGGAATGGCCTCAACCAGGACCTTGGATTCATGTCACACTGCAGGTGACCCCACTGCACTATACACTCTCCTTCACACACCCACGCAGACCCTCCCTCATACACAAACTCTGATACATGTGCACACACACACCCCTGCATTCACGTCGACACATACATCCTCTCTCACATTTAACCAAGCTTACATACACGCTTATGGGGTGAACTTGTTTTTGCATAATTACATTTTATTTTGCTGCATGAATCCATGTAAAACTCTGTAGAACTACACAGAGGGTTTGGTCAATCTGACATAGCATTGGGACACAGACAGACTTCACACTTGAAAAAAACCTAAACCATCTTGAGAATGTAATTTAATAGTAGTTCTGGAACTTACATATCAAAAGAACAGAAACCAGAATATCCCATTATAAAAGATGAAAGTTGCAATCTAAGATTGTTTATGACATCTCCATGACACTGGACTCCTTTGGCTATAAATTCTGTGAGCATGATCTTAACCTCCACCACCAACTGATGAAGGAGCGCGCTCCATATGCTCATGCTTCCAAATAAACCTGTGTTGTGAGATTTTTAATTTTTGCCATACGCTTATTACAAAGTTAAGAACAAGACAGTCTCCTGGTCAGACTTGTGTGATGTGGAGTAGCGTGTCACAATCCAGAGTTTTCAAAAAAACAGCTAGCAAATTTGAGGAAAGACATTCTGGCTATTGAGGGAGTGCAGCGTAGGTTCACGAGGTCAATTCCTGGAATGGCGGGATTACGTTACACTGAAAGACTGGAGCGACTGGGCTTGTATACCCTTGAGCTTAGAAGACCGAGACGGGATATGATTGAGACATAAGATTATTAAAGGATGGGACACTCTGGAGGCAGGAAACATGTTTCCGCTGATGAGTGAGTGCCGAACCAGAGGACACAGCTTAAAAATACAGGGTAGACCATTTAGGACAGAGATGAGGAGAAACTTCTTCACCCAGAGAGTGGTGGCTGTGTGGAATGCTCTGCCCCAGAGAGCAGTGGAGGCCCAGTCTCTGGATTCATTTAAGAAAGAGTTGGATAGAGCTCTCAAGGATAGTGGAATCAAAGGTTATGGAGATAAGGCAGGAACAGGATACTGATTAAGGATGATCAGCCATGATCATATTGAATGGTGGTGCAGGCTCGAAGGGCATAATGGCCTACTCCTGCACCTATTGTCCATTGTCAAATTCTACACACCACATCCCTCTGCCCCGCCCATTATAGGCTGTGGAAAGTAGCTAGGCATTAAAAATCTGCAATAAGGATGAGCAAATATACCAATAAATAATTATTTTCAACTCTCACCGATATGAGCATTTGTTTTTCAAATGTTTAAACAGTTGGCTATTTAAATAACATCAGTTTAAAGTATTAAACTATCAACATTGTGTCCATCAGAAATATTTACATTTACTCTTAAAGTGCAAGTTAAGGACTTTAACATGAAAATATTGTCTGTTTGACCTCAGTAGCTGAAATTGCCCGAGATTTGAGTTTCCCTCATGTAAATAACACCACATCCCCTAATAGTGTCCTGCTTATTGTTTTTCAAATGTTTGCCAAGTCTCCACACTTCCACAGGAATCTAAGCCCAAGAATGTGTAAAAACCCACAAGCTACAATACAAAAACAGAAGTAGGGGTACACATTTTTGGATTACTTAACTCAAAACTAAGTGCCCGAAGATAACCAACTCAAACAAAATATTGCGAATGCGGAGAAACAGAAAATGGATTTGTAGCAAGTGTGTGTAATGGGCTGGATTTTCATGGCTCTGAGGCATGGCTGGAAAAACAGGTTGGGTGGGGTGGCCAGCAGTTCCTCCTCCATTTCCACAATAGGCCACTGTCACATCAGGGAAAAGACGACAGAAATCCGCTGACTTTTTCTGACAAAAAAAAAGACAGCATTTTGGGTTCAATGTCATGGTTAGCTTTTTTAATTTTCATGGACATTGACATAGACATAGCAGCATGGTGGGGGAAGAGGAGGGCCGGGGTGTGGGGGGGGGGGGGTGTGGGGGGACAATGGCTTGGAGACAAGATGAGTTTACAAGGCAATTTGAAGTGATTTCAACCTCCATTATTCACCAAATGATACAAGTTGCATATGTTCATTCAAGTGAGCATGACAGCCCCATTGCATCTTTTCTCATTACTTTTGCACCTTGGACATCTACTGAGGTAACAGTAATGAAACCTTTTTCCTATGGACATGCCCCAGAAAATCAATGTACCTCTTCCAAAACTTACCATCCACCATATCCTTCTCCTTTGTGAATACTAATGCAAAGTATTCTTTAAAAACCTCACCCACTACCTCCAACTCCATGCACCAATTCCCTATCTCCTACAGTGGACCTACTTTTTCCCTAGCTACCCTCTTGCTCCTTACATGTATAAATTATCTTTGGATTTTCCTTAATCCTGTTTGCCAAAGACATTTCATTGCCCGTTTTAGCCTTAATTTCGTGTTCGAGTTCTTTCCTGCTCTTTGTTCTTCAAGGACTCAGTCTGTCATCAGTTTCCTAAACCTTATGTATGCTTCCTTTATCCTCCCAGCAACTTCTCATGATCCAAGGTTCCCTGATCTTGCCATCCTTATCATTCACTTTCACAGGAACATGCTGGTCCTGAAGTTAAATCTACTGGCCTTTCAAAGGTTCCCAAATGACAGATGTGTATTCACCCTCAAACAGCCTGCCTAATATTGTGGTAGCTAGCCTTCCCCCAATTTAATACTTACACCTGAAGACTACCCTTGCTCTGATCCATAAGTAACTTATTACTTATGGAATTATGGTCATTGTTTCCAAAATACTTCGGCACTGAAATTTTGATCACCTAGCTGGGCTCATTCCTCAATACGACGTCTTGTATGGCCCCTTCCCTATTTTGACTATACCTATTGTTTTAAAACAACATCGTGAACACACTTATAAATGCCCCCATCCAAACCATTGGCACTAATAAAGTCCCAGTCAATAAAAGACAAGTTAAAATCACCCATCACAGCCATTTGTTTTTACCTTTTCCCATGTGTCCACATTTGTTCTTCTATCACTTGTTGGGAGGTCTCCAGTACAATCCCATCAAAGTGATTGCAACCTTTTTATTCTTGAGCTCTACCCATATGGCCTCACAGGTTGAGTCCTCCAAAGTGTCCTCCCTCTGTTGTGACATTCTCCCTTATCGTTAACGCAAACATGCCCCCTCCCCCACCTCTTTTACATTTCCCTCTCTTGCCTGAAATATCTAAATCCTGGAACTTTAAGCTACCAACCTAGTCCCTCTCTCAACCAAAGTGCGCCTATTTCCCCTTAGGCTAACACTTTAAAGTGGCAAACCCAATTTCAAGCCTTTTAAAAGCTAGGCCCCTGCAAAATCTCACCTCTGAGCAATTTCAAGACAAAATCATGATCACAATAAGGAAAACTTCCATCTCCTAATCTCTGCTTCCAACCTGAAATTCTAGCACAATATTTCAGGTCACAACCCTCCTTTACGAAGGATGAAATCAGCATATTTCTGCAAATACCAGAGAAAAAGTAAAATCGGAAAACAACTCTCAATCAAAATCCAAGTTCCCATTTATTTGGGAGTTAAATATCAACAATTAGTATTAATGACTAAATACAGAAATCTTCACCCTGATATTTTAAAGACCCAGATTTGAAGATGACAAAACCTAAAACGTAATGAACTTAGGACGATAGTGACAGACTTGTCCTTATCAACTTCAAGGAGAGACAGAAAGGTTGTTGAAGCAGACATGAAGCTAGTGTACTTAAACAGAAGTGCATGATCCATTTTGGTAGAAGTGACGAGTTGAGACAATTAAACTAAAAGTTTGTGAATAAGACACAGAAGAATCAGAGAGGTCTACACATAGCAGTCTTTTAATGGTAGCAAGGCGAGTTTATATAATTCTTAAAAAAGGCTTACAGAATCCATGACCTTATAAACAGAGGCCTACAGACACATTAATTGCAAAGCAAATTGAGAGCAGGGAGGACTCCAATATCACATTTTAATGCAGGGTGCTCATTCTTCATTTTACTTGTGGTTTGATATCCAAAATTGCAGATGCACACAATAGAATCCAAATTCCAGTAGTTCAAAAGGCAAATATAAGGTTGGACACTGAAGGAAATAGAAGCAAGAGTGAACGACCTTTGCTGCATCGATGTACAGCAAGGTGTCTGCAAGTGAGAAGAACACACCCTACTGTTACAAAATAAAATGATAGTAGCATTGTGTTATGCTTTTCCTGTTCTGACTAAATTATTAATGTAATTTTGCACTGAAGCCAAGAGTAAGTACATTTATCTGCACATTCGCCTCCAACTTGTGTGTAGTCTTCCATCGATTCCTCATTCGACCATATTAAACAAACTCTCCCACATTACTTTTCACAACCATTACCTTCAAGGCGACGACCAGCAACCTGAGCGCACAAAAGAAATCTGCCTTAACGACTAATAACAGTTTTGAAGGAGGGTCACTGGACACAAATGTTAACTCTGATTTCTCTCCACAGAATGCAAGATCTGAGACTTTCAGGCAATTTCTATATTGGTTGCCTTAGTTAATAACCACTGTCCAGCAGCTCTGACGTCCATTATGAAGTGCTTCGAAAGGTTAGTAATGGCACTCCAGCCTCTCAGATTGCCTTGATCCTCTAGGATTTGCCTTCCAAAACAGGTCCATAACAGATGCCATCTGGATAACAAGGACACCTACATCAAACTCCTATTCACTGGACTACAACACCATGATTCCAACCAAACTCATCTCTAAACTCCGAGATCTATGACTCAGCTCCCCTCTAAGTCAACTGTATCCTTGACTTAGTGACTGCAGTCTGTGGTTCAAAAAGAGTAGGTGACAACAGCTCCTCCACAAATATCCTCAACACCAGTGCCCACAAGGCTGTTTACTCAGCCCCTTACTATACTCCTGACACAGTCACGACTGTGTGGCCAAATTCAGCTCTAACTCCATTTACAAGTTTGCTGATGACACCTTTGTAATGAGTCGGATCTTAAACAGCAAGATAGCGCAGGAAAAAGAGCGCTTAGTGGCATGGTGTCAGCAAAACAAAGGAATTGGTCATTGACTTCAGGAACAGCATGGAGAGCACACTCCTCGCAGAGGGATGAGGTGGAGATGGTTGAGAACAGTTTCTAGGAGTAAATATCAACAAGCTCTCTTGTCCATCCAAGTCAATGTTATGGTCAAGAAAACACACCAATCCCTCTACTTTCTCAGAAGGCAAATGAAATTCGACATGTCTGTAACGACTCTTACCAATTTTTAATTACGTATTATAGAAAACAACTTATCCAGACAGATTAAAGCTTGGCATGGCAACTGCTTTGCCCCAGACTGCAAGGTATTACAGAGAGTTGTGAGCACAGCCCAGGCCAACATTCAAACTCTACTTATACTTCCTGCTGCCTCAGGAAAGCAGCCAACTGAATCAAAGACCCCTCCCTCCCCAGTCAGTTACTCTCCCCTCTACGCACCAGGCAAAAAAAATACAAAAATATCAAAACATTTACATGCAGTTCTGGGATAACACGTTTCAGCTGCACCATTTGGCTATGACATCACCGAAGAATCAGGGAATGGTATTTTGGTGAACATTCATCTCCATCGGCAATAAAAGGAGGTGGTAAGAGAACTCAGGAGAGGTTATTAAAATCTCCAACACAGACATAAATAGGACAGTGTGGGGAAAGAGTCATCAGTCAAATTTCAAGCACACCGGACAAACTGATGTCAAAAAGAGGGATGGTTAATACAGGACTGAAGGTGTTATATATGAAAAACACATTCAGTATAGAGAATAAGGTAAATAAGCTTGTGGTGCAGATAGAAATGGTCAGGTACAATGTGGTGGGCATCATGGAGACGTGGCTGCAAGGCGAACAGGATTTGGAGTTGAATATTCAAGGATACGCGTCTTACCTAAAAAGATAGGCAGATGGGCAGAGGGGGTGGGGCTGCCATTATTAGCAAAAATTAAATGAAATCAATAGCAAGAAATGAAGTATGATCAGATGGCATAGAATCTGTGTGGGTGGAATCGAGGAACCACAGAAGTTGAAAGACCATAATTGGAGTTGCGGGTATGTTCACCGAGCTGAGAAGTTGATTTGCAGACATTTCGTCCCCTGTCTAGGTGACATCTTCAGTGTTTGAGAGCCTCTGGTAAAGCACTGCTGGATTGTGTTTTCTGAAATTTATTTGGTTCAGTTCCTGCTGCTTCCAGTTGCTAGTTGTAGTGGCTGGTATACTGGGTCCAGGTGCTTGCAGATGGAGTCCACTGATAAGTGCCATGAAATTATCTGACTGATCTCAGTTTGGCTCGTGCTGTGGTCATTGTGTTGTCCCAGTCAAATTTGTGGCCCATCATATGTACGTGTGGCTAAGAGTGAGAGCTGATTGTGGCATTTAGTGGCGGGTTGGTGTTCATGGATGCAGATTGCTAGTGGACTGTTTGCTCCATATAGTGTTGTGTGCAGTTTTTGCATGTAAATCTTCTAAATTGCATAGGTCTTACACAGGGTGGGTACAGAGTCTTTGGGCCTGTTGAGTTGGAGCATGGATGTCAATTGATGAGCTGTCACGAATCACAGTGGTCGGAGAAGTTTGACTGTCAGTTCAGAGATGTTTTTATGTAAGGTAGCATGGCTAGTGGGTTAGGTCGTGGTACATCCTCATCATGTTGCCTATCTGCTAGGCATTTGCAGATGAAGTTGTAAAGATATCAGTTCTTGCTTTGAGCCCAGAGATGGGTGAGCCCACAGATGTGCCACTGATTTGTTCATATATTTGGTTGTTGAATACGAAGTGTGCCATCAAGCACACTAGTAATCGGAGTATGCATTCCTAGTTGATCGGTTTCCCATCATGTTGTCTGTTCTGCTTATCCAGGAGATTGGCTATTGTCTCCCTGGCTAAAATTTGTCAATTGAAGGGAACAGTGCCGTTACATCAAATGAGACCAATGCTTCATCCTTGTCTACATTTATGTTCTTGATCTTGTCTAGGAAGTCCTATGATGATTGTATGGAATGCTTGGATCCGATGATAAAGATGCTGCAGTTTCTGTTGAAGTTATTTTGCAGTTTATGCAATGGAGTTCCAGGGAGTGCTGTAATGAGTCTGAGCAGTATGTCTGCTTTGTGTACTTTGGGTAATCCACAAAATCTTGGGGTGTTGTTGCTTTCTAAGTCAAACAGAGGGTTACAGATCCTTAGAAAAGAAGCGACAGGTTTAGATAGAGGGTCTGAATTAGCACAGGCTTGGAGGGTAAAGGGTCTGTAATTTTCTTTGTACAAGATAAAATAGGGTAAAGCCAGCAGTGTTTCATCGAAGGGAGGCCTCTCTATGACTCTATATGCATGCACAAAATGACCAAGTCAGTGAAATTTAATTGTGACAATTAAGTGAGTGCCATTTCCTCTGTGCATCTTAACCAGAAGGCATTGACGTAACTCCAGGGGTCAGTATCCTGTCACCAAGTCTCTTTTTCATTTAGTGTAAACAGTCTTTGACTTAGTAATGCTTCAGAGTAAGGTATCAGAGTGTCAGTATCTTTGACACTCACCTTTTTATGTCATCCAGGAGTCCACAGAATGAGTCTGTTAATCTGGTCCAATCAGTGAATTCATTGTCTGAGGCCCAGCTAGCTGACCTGGTTACAATCACTATATCCCTCCAAGTTTGTAGACAGAGGACATGTATTTTCTTGCAGAGCCTCCTGGAGAGTTTTAGCACCAGGTCAGTTTCCTCCAACTCACCGTCTGATACGGGTGGCATATAACAAAAAGGAGCCTGCCTCTGGAGTATTTCATTCTCCTTTTCTGGTGACCAAGGCTACTTCATCATGCCCATTTTGGATTCAGAGGACTTGACAACACTTTCAGTGGATGTATTCACAGGTTCCAGCAGCCTTTCTGAAGGTTCAGAGGGGCAGGGCACATTTTACTCCCACAGTCTGCGAACTCACAGCTTTCATATGGTTCATATCTTGTTCAGGACCGTCACATTTACCCAAACTTTATATGCCACTGGTCTGGATCTCATGCCAACCATGTATCTTAGCCTTGTGGGGTCATTTCTGCGATTCCATGCCAAACTTTATCCTCTGTGTTACACATGACTATCCAATGACCATTTAAATGCCCTTAAAGTTGGCGAGTCTACTACTGTTTCAGGCAGTGTGTTCCATGCACCTACTAGGAGTGAAGAAGCTACCTCTGACATCTGTCCTATATCTATGACCCCCAATTTAAAGTTATGCTCCCGTATTCAAGCCACCACCATCTGAGGAAAAAGGCACTCACTGTCCACCCTATCTAATCCTCTGATTGTATGTCTAAATTAAGTCATCTTTCAACCTTCTTTGCTCTAACGAAAACAGACTCCCTCCCTCAGTCTTTCCTCAGAAGGCCTTCCCTCCATATCAGGAAAAATCCAAGTAAATCTCCTCTGAACCCTTGCCAAAGCCTCCATATCCTGTAATGCGGTAACCAGTACTAAAAGCAATTACTCCAACAGAACTTTGCACAGCTACATGACCTCATGGTTCTGAAACTCAATCTCTCTATGAATAAAAGTTAACACACCATATGCATTCTTAACAACCCTATCAACCTGGGTGGCAACTTTCAGGGATTTATGTACATAGACACCAAGATCTGTCTACTCATTGATACTAAGAATCTTACCATTAGCCTAGTACTCTGCATTCCTGGTGCTCATTCCAAAGTGAATCACCTCATACTTACCCACATTAAACTCCATTTGCCAACTCTCAGCCCAGCTCTATGTCTCTCTGTAATCTACAGCATCATTTAGCACTATACACAACTCTACTGACCTTAGTGTCATCTGGAAATTACTAACCGATTCTTTGACATCCCCATCCAGGTCATTTATAAAAATGACAAACAGCAATGGCCCCAAAAAAGATCCTAGCAGCACACCACTGGTAACTGAGCTCCAGGATGAACATTTCCCATTAACCACCACTCTGTCTTTATTTAGCTCGCCAATTTCTGATCCAAACCACTAAATTTCCCTCAATTCCATGCCTCCGTATTTTGTTCAATAGCCTAACATGGGGAGCCCTATCAAATGCCTTATTAAAATCCACATATGCCACATCAACTGCTTTACCCTCATCCACCTGTTTGGACACCTTCTCAAAGAACTCAAACATTTGAGGGGCACAACCTTCCCTTCACAAACCAGTGTTGACTATGCCTAATCAAATTATTCCTTTATAGAGGATCTAAATCCCCTCTCTTATAACCCTTCCCAATATTTTACCCACTACTGCAGTAAGGCTCACAGGTCTATAGTTACCAGAGTTGTCTCTACTCCCCTTCTGAAACAGGGAGCCAATATTTGCTATCCTCTAGTCTTCTGGCACTATTCCTGTAGACAATGACAACAAAGATCAAAGCCAAAGGCTCAACAATCTCCTCCCTGGCTTCCCAGAGAATCCTAGGATAAATCCCATCTGGCCCAGGGGACTTATCTATTTTCACGCTTTCCAGAATTGCTAACACCTCCTCGTGAACCTCAATCCAGTTTAGTGCAGGTAGCGCGTATCTCAGTCTTCTCCTTGACCACAGTCTTCTTTATTAGTGTGAATACTGACAAAAACAAGATTCATTCAGCACTTCCCCTATCTCCTCTGACTCCACAATTTCTCACTACTATCCTTGACTGATGTAAGATCAGGGCCATTCTCTTATTCCTGACATACCTAAAGAAAGCTTTAGGGTTTACCTTGATCCTATCCGCCAATGACATCCTCAGTCTGGAAACTTCTGAATGGCCCTGAAGGAGTTCAGCCAGCATTTGACGGCAACATTTACTCAGAACAATCCCTCTTGCTCCCCATAACAATGTCATCCTCTACTGATAGCTTGTCTCTCCAGTTCCAAAAAAAGGTTTTAATTCTAGTTGCGACAGTCCTTTGCTTTACCACATCAATATCAGTTGTTTCAGTTTTGAAAGGACTGGATCTGTGTCCAAAGTCAGATATTGTCAGCTTTGACTGGCAGCATGTCCAAAAACTTTAATATCATTACAGGTTCTTCCACTGGGGATACCACCAGTGGTCTAACTGTGAATAAGAGGCAGTTCAATGCATCCACATTCATTACTCAGCCTCCCAGAGGATGATGTTCTAACTTATAGTTAGAAGCACTTAGTATGGCCCACCACTGAACAAGGCACAAAGCTTTGGATTGCAATGTCTTGTCCTCTTCAAGCACACCTCGTAGGTGTTTGTGGTCCATGATTATCACAAATTTTCATATTAAAAGGAGTTGGTGACATTTCTTGACTCCAAATATGACTGCCAACCCTCCTTTGACTAGCTAGGTAAATTTATGCACTGCATTAGCCAAAGTCTTGGATACATAAACTATAGGGTGTTCCCCTCCATTGGGCCACCTCAGAGTTAATACAACTTTGTTGCTTTACAGGGAGGCATCCTATGTCAATACTAGATTTTTCTTGGGATCATGGCATGCAAACACTTGAGGATGCTAGCTGTTTCTTTACTTCATGGAATGCTCGGGTTTATCTATGCGGCCATTTCCGAGGCTGACCCATTTTTAAGAGTTGATGCAAAGATGTCAGGATGGATGCCAAGATTATGTATGACTTTCCAGAATAATTTACCAGCCCAAGAAATAACCTAAACTCCTGGAGAGACGTGGGAGCCAGGGCACCTTTACATTGCCTTAAGTTTATCTTCAAATGCCATAACCCTGACTTATCAACTCTGTCTTAAGTAGGCCATTTAGGAAATCTAGAACACATTATTCCCTTCTCTGGCATACACCTGCTTTCAGAAAACATCTTAAGATGATATCAAGGTGTTCATTATTAGTGTTCGTTGTTATTAGGACATTAGATAGGTAAATGATAACCTGAGGTAGACCCTGTAAAACATTTCCATCATCTGCTAAAAAACTGAACAGGCTGATGATACCTCAAATGACAGTCTCATACAAATGCAGGCCCTTACGTATATTAATTGCAGCATTCTTCTGGGAATTCTCGGCTACATGGCACACAACTTCATGAAGGACTGCATCCCTTGCCAGCTTTGGTACACAAATCCGCTATGTGAGGGAAAGTGATTTACTGTTTGTTTAAAATCCACACAAAGGCGAACCGACCCATCAGGCTTCAAAATCAATATGACCGGTGCTGCCCATTCCGCAAATTGGGCTGCTGTGATTATTCTTTCACTTCAGCCTTCTGATTTCTTCCTCTAGTTTTGCCCTTAAGACAAACAGCACTGAATGGACCTTGCAGAATTGTGGAGCAGCTTCCTTGTCAAAACATAAGGTAGCCTTACTCCTCTGATCGGCCTCCCACCCACAGCTTCCCATACAGAACCTCATCACCTCAGGAGATCTCCCACCCACAGCTTCCAACCTCATAGTCCGGGAACCCCGCACTGCCCGGTTCTACCTCCTTCCCAAGATCCACAAGCCTGACCACCCTGGCCGACCCATTGTCTCAGCATGCTCCTGCCCCACTGAACTCATCTCTACCTACCCCGACACTGTCCTATCCCCCCTAGTCTAGGAACTCCCCACATACATTCGAGACACCACCCACGCCCTCTACCTCCTCCAAGACCTCCGTTTCCCCAGCCCCCAATGCCTCATCTTCACCATGGATATCCAATCCCTCTATACCTCCATCCGCCATGACCAGGACCTCCAAGACCTCAGTTTTTTCCCTCTCCAGACGTCTCAACAGTACCCTTCCACCGACACACTCATTCGTTTGGCCGAACTCCTCCTCACCCTTAATTTCTCCTTTGAATACTCGCACATCCTCCAGACCAAAGGGGTAGCTATGGGCATACGTATGGGCCCCAGCTATGCCTGTCTCTTTGTTGGCTACTTAGAACAGTCAATCTTCCGTAATTACACTGGCACCACTCCCTACCTCTTTCTCCGCTACACTGATGACTGCACTGGCACCACCTCGTGCTTCACCGAGGAGGTTGAGCAATTCATCAACTTCACCAACACATTCCACCCTGACCTTAAGTTCACCTGGACTATCTCTGACACCTCCCTACCCTTCCTGGACCTCTCCATCTCCATTAATGATGACCGACTTGACATTGACACTGTTTTACAAACCCACCGACTCCCACAGCTACCTGGATTACACCTCTTCCCACCCGACCTCTTGCAAAAATGCCATCCCATATTCCCAATTCCTCCGCCTCCGCCGTATCTGCTCCCAGGAGGACCAGTTCCACCACAGAACACACCAGATGGCCTCCTTCTTTAGAGACCGCAATTTCCCTTCCCATGTGGTTAAAGATGCCTTCCAACGCATCTCATCCACATCCCGCACCTTCGCCCTCAGACCACACCCCTCCAACTGTAACAAGGACAGTACGCCCCTGGTGCTCATCTTCCACCCTACAAATCTTCGCATAAACCAAATCATCCACCAACATTTCCATCACCTCCAAAAAGAGCCCAACACCAGGGATATATTTCCCTCCCCACCCCTTTCCGCCTTCCGCAAAGACCGTTCTCTCCGTGACTACCTGGTCAGGTCCACGCTCCCCCCTACAACCCACCCTCCCATCCTGCCACTGCAGGAACTGTAACCCTGTGCGCACACCACCTCCCTCACCTCTATCCAAGGCCCTAAAGGAGCCTTCCACATCCAAAGTTTTACCTGCACATCCACTAATATCATTTATTGTATCCGTTGTTTCCGATGCAGTCTCCTCTACTTTGGGGAAACTGGGCGCCTCCTAGCAGAGCACTTTAGGGAATATCTCCAGGACACCCGCACCAATCAACCACACCGCCCCGTGGCCCAACATTTCAACTCCACCTCCCACTCTGCTGAGGACATGGAGGTCCTGGGCCTCCTTCACCGCCGCTCCCTCATCACCAGACGCCTGGAGGAAGAACGCCTCATCTTCCGCCTCGGAACACTTCAACCCAAGAGCATCAATGTGGACTTCAACAGCTTCCTTATTTCCCCTTCCCCCACCTCATCCTAGTTTCAAACTTCCAGCTCAGCACTGTCCCCATAACTTGTCCGACCTGCCTAACTCCTTTTCCACCTATCCACTCCAACCTCTCCCCCCTGACCTATCACTTTCATCCCCTCCCCCACTCACCCATTGTACTCTATGCTACTTTCTCCCCACCCTCACCCTCCTCTAGCTTATCTCTCCACGCTTCAGGCTCATTGCCTTTATTCCTGAAGGGCTTTTGCCCGAAACATCAATTTCACTGCACTTTGGATGCTGCCTGAACTGCTGTGCTCTTCCAGCTCCACTAATCCAGAATCTGGTTTCCAGCATCTGCAGTCATTGTTTTTACCTATTACCCTCCCTGATACGCTCAACGTATTTTACACTGTTCGAACAAAAGACCAGCAAAATAGTGTCACCTGCACCACCAGCCTCAGATGCATCTACTCCCTGCAATCGTCAGATCAGCCTTCAACAGTGAACTCAGTGAAAGCATTGGCCCATTGGAGTGCCTGGCTGTGCACACCAGCTGGCCGGAGTATTCGCTGACATCTTTAATCTCTCCTTGCTACAATGTGAAGTCCCCATTTGCTTCAAGACCATCATCCTGGTGCCAAAATGTAAAGTGCAATGTGCCTCAATAACTACTGCCTAATGGTTCGGACCTCCATAATTATGAAGTGCTTTGCGAGGTTAGTCATGGCTCATGCCAACCCTAGCCTCCCAACCTGGCTTGATCCCTTGCAATTCATTTACCACTGCAATAGGTCCCAAGGCTGAATCCATCTTCTTGGCCCTACACTCATCCCTAGATTATCTGGGATACAAGGATACCTACATCAGGCCCGTCCTTATTGACTGCAGCTCCGCCTTCAACACTAATTCCAATCAAATTAATCTCCAGACTCCGAGACCTAGGTCTCTATTCCAACCACTGCAACTGGATCCTGACCCCCAGATCCCAGTGAGAATAAGCAACACCATCTCCACGACAATGCTCAACACTAACATCACTTTAGACTGTGTGCTCAGCCCATTATACTCCCTGTACACTTGCAGCTGCGTAGCCAAATTTCATCCAAACTCCATCTACAAGTTTGCTAACAACACCATCATTGTCGGTCAGATCTCAAACAAGGAGACAGAATCCAGCAAAGAGTGTGTGCTCGGTGGCATGGTATAAAAAACAACAAATCTCTTCCTCAACATCAGCAAAACTGAAAGAGCTGACCATAGATTTTAGGAAACAAGGAGGGCACATCCCTATTTACATGAATAGAGCTGAGATGAAGATAGTTGAGCGCCTCAATTTCCTAGGTGCGATGATTACAGATCTGTCCTGGGCCACCCACATTGACGCAACGGTCAAGGTGGCACAATGATGACTCTTCCTCCTCTGGAGGCCAAGAAAATTCGGCATATCCATAAGGACACTCACCAACTTCTTCAGATGCATCGTAGAAAGCATTTTATCTGGATGCATCACGGCTTGGTATAGCAAGTACGCTGCCCAGGACTATAAGAAACTGGAATTGTGACACAGCCCAGTTCATCACACAAGCCAATCTTCCACCCATTGACTTCATGTACACTTCTCGTCACCTCAAAAGGCAGCCAAAGTAATCAAAGACCCCTCCCACCCTAATTATAGTTGTTTGCAACCTCATTCATCACGCAGAAAATACAAAAGCTGAAACACACCAACAGGTTCAACAACAGTTTCTTTTAATATCTGACTTCTAAATGGACCTCTCAAATCTCATGCTGATCCTGCTTTTAGCACAATTTTGCGTAACTTTGTACTCCTTGCTCCGTTCTGTCACCCTACAATCTTTCTATGGCATATCTGCCTGTATTGCAAACAAAACAATACCGAGGTACATGACACAATAAATCAACTCATTCATTTTCTAATTGAGAAGCGTTCTTCCAGTTGAGGTGAATCTCTCTCAAACAAGTTTCGCCCTATCCGTCTCAGGACTGATAACTGACCAGATGCTTTTCAGAAGAGATCAGAACTGAAGTAACATTTTTATTCTATAAAGATTCCGGTACAGGTCCTCAGACTGGTCAAGGCCTTGCGCAAAGTTAAATGCTGGGGTCTCAAGTCAGTGTTATTAAACACTGGTTTCCATGATCACGGACGCAGACGGTGTCGACTTCCATTTGAAATGCATGATCATTTAACTGAACTCTTACCTTGATCGGTTCTGATTTTGATGTTGCTAAGTAACTTAACTGTTCCAAATCAGATGCAGGTGAATTCACCAGAATATGAACTGTCCTGGATACCAGCCACAGTTATTTTACTCAATTTAGATGTATAGGACTCTTGTGCTGTTGAGTACATAATATTGGCAACACAACAATGGCTTATCAGCCCAGATCTTGAAGAAAATTTTAACCTTTTGGCTAAGATTTGGCTTTGTTTTGGGGTATTACTGTGGGCTGACATACAGTCCTTCTGATCAGGGTATGTCCTGAGTGAGGATAAGCAATTGTCTACACTCAAGTGGTGATCCCCAAGCTCAGACTGAGGAGGGTCTCCTGCAACCCATATGCTCCACTTGCTGCATTTTCCGATACTAAAGCTAGATCTAGTGCCCGTTGAAGTCCAGTTAAGCTTCAAGCTAGGATTTTTTTTACTCCATACTTTCATCATTAATTCCACATTTCAGTCAGACTTGCCTTGTCTTGTCTTAAACATTTCATTCAAGGGTTAAACCAATGTCACAGGCTTCTGCCGATCATCTTAAGCTAGTCAAAAATCTCTATGGATTACCCTGGATCTCAAATTACTCAATAAAAGTGGTAGCATCTCAAAATTAGAGGTAACTTAGGGTCATAATATTCCTTAACTAGGTCCATCAATTGTTGAAATGTTTTAGTATCTGGTGCCATAGGGAACATTAGTCTCAAAAATAAGCTGTCACACCACAGGCTGTTAGGAGAATTACTCACTTTTCATCTGCCAAAACATTGCTTGCACAGAAAAGATAATGCATTCTTTCCACATACTGTGTCCAGTCCTTGGAAGCAAGTTTAATGAGTCAAGCTTCTCAAACAAAATGATATAAGAAATGCTTACCTGAATTCTGACTGCTGCAAGAGTCTCTCTTCAGGATCATGCTTTACTCCTGTCGCCACTGAAAAACTGCTAGTATCTTGTCACAAAGTCTCACTTTTCTTTAAATATGAACAATCGATGAATTTAGTTCTGCCTCGTTCAGAGTCATTTACCAGAGTGTTAGTGTCTCTGACACTCACCCTTTTGAGAGTTAGCGAGGACTCCCTGATTGGACTAGATTAACAACTCCACTTATTGAACTCATTTGATGACATCCAGCTGGCTGACCTTATTGCAAGCATTACAGGTGTATTGTCGTCTTAGAGTGCATTGCTAAATCAGCAAGCTGATATTGCTCTAATGGAAAGCAATAAACTGAAGCTAGCCCACAAGCTACATTGTGAAGAAAGGAAACACTGCAAATGATAGAATTCATCTTTGCACAAGTTCGAATGGAGCAGTCTCTCTCAAGACCTCGAGACTCTAACTCAAAAGGTCAAAAATCATACAACCTTATCCAAACCCTTCCTATACTGGCACTTCCACATCTTAACTTAAAAGACATCAAACAACAGCATGTTAGCATGCCTTAGCTGAAACAGAATTGCATTATATATGGTGGGACAAGAAGAGTAAAGCATCATAGTTACACAAGGTTAACTGAACATAGACGTAAAAAATTGTGTTATGAACCTTCATTGCTTGAGGGGTTGAAAAATTAATAGTTATTCCTTTCTATCAGTTTCCCTAGTTATTCATCCTTGGGATACCTGGAATTCCAAAAGGCATTCAAATAAGCTGTCACAGAAAAATATAATTGGCAAAGTAAGGGCTCATGGAACTACAGGAAACAAATTAGCATAGATAAAAAATTGGTTAATGGACTGGGGGCAAAGACCAGCATGACTGGGGCATTATGAAGTTGTCAGACTGTACATTGAGATCCATGCATAGCCTCACTAAAAGGGCTATACATCTGTACCCAAACTTATTTATTCCTGTAGTCCAATTCCCATGCAAAAGGGAAGTCTAGTAAGAGTCAGTGCTGGGGCCTCAATTGTACACAATGCATGAATAATGGTACATTGCTCCTTATTTCTGTCTGTTGCTGACAATAAATAGCTAAGTAGAAACGTAAACCAGTCAAAACGGGCACAGTGAGGTTCACAGGTGTGTAGGCAGGTTAAGTGAGCAAGGCAATAAAAAGACAGACAAACAATAAACATTTCAAAGTTAGAGTTTATGCAATTTGATAGGGAAATTACAAAAGTAGATCTGTTTTCAAAAAGCTGTGAAATTTTAGATACTGATGGTCAGAGAAACTCAAGTGTGGCCTCATAAGGAACACAAAAGTTAGATTACTGCATCAGACTGCTATCAGGAACAATGTCATGATGAGTTCATTGCATGGGGATTGGAGTATAGGAACAAATACCTTGCTACAAATACATAGTGGTTTGTTAAGGCCACACATAGACCATTGGGCAACTATGATCACCATACTTAAGGAAAGCTGTATTTGCTGTTGATGAAGTACACTGATGGCTCATCACAGTTCCATGATCACAGTAGAAATTTTTTGGGGTCACACCCTCAGCCCAATCATCTTCAGTTAGTTCAATGACTTTTCCTTCAACATAATGTCAGAAGTGAGGCTGTTTGCTGATGATTACAGAATGTTTAGACTGTTCATGACTAGTTGGGTACTAAGCAGCTCATGTGTGTATTCCAACATCCAGGTTAGGACTAAGTGACAAATAACTTTCATTGCCACAGAAGTGCTAGGCAATGACCAGCTCCAACAAGACAGTCAAACTAATGCACCTCAACGGTCAATGGCATCACCAGTGCTGAAGCCCTTATAAGTATCCTGGGCATTATCACTGACTAGAAATTGAACTGGACCAACTGTAAAAACGGAGTATCTACAAGAGCAGATCACAGACGAGGAATACTGCAGAGAGAGAGACTCGCCTACCGACACCATTTATAAAAGATACCAGTCAGGACTGTGAAGGAAAACTCTTGACCTTCCAAGAGGAGCACAGCTCTAACAATAAAGAAAACTGACACCATCCAAGATAAAGCTTGATTGGCAATTCATCCACCACCTTTAAATACATATACCCTTAAATGGTAGTGTGCACCATCTAAACAATGCACTGCAGCAACTCAGTAAGGGTACTTCAACAGTACAATCCAAACCCACAATCTCTGCTAATTAGAAGAACAATTCCACAGACACATGACTACTAAAGATGTTAGTTAGGTCACACACATGGAATACTGCGCAGTTCACTTATAGATCACTTACAGTGTGGAAACAGGCCCTTCAGCCCAAAGCCACACCAACCCTCCGAAGAGCAACCACTTCATCTAACACTACGGGCAATTTAGCATGGCCAATTCACCTAACCTGCATATTTTTGGACTGTGGGAGGAAACCGAAGTACCGGAAGGAAACCCACGCAGACACAAGGAGAACGTGCAAGATCCACACAGACTGTTGCCCGAGGCGGGAATTGAACCCGGGTCTCGAGAACTGCTGCCTCACAGCGCCAATCACTGTGCCACCGTGCCGCCCACTTCTTGTCACATTACAGAAATGATGGAAAGATTGCAGAGGAGATTCACCAGAATGTTGCCTGGACTGAAGCATTAGTTACGAAAGTAGATAAAATGGCTGGGATTGGTTTTTCTTATAGGCAGTTGGGATCAGAGTAGTGCTGGAAAAGCACAGCAGGTCAAGCAGCATCAGAGGAGCAGGAAAATCGACGTTTCAGGCAAAAGCCCTTCATCAGCCCTTTCCTGAAGGGCTTTTGCCTGAAACATCGATTTTACTGTTCCTCGGATGCTGCCTGACCTGCTGTGTTTTTCCAGCACCACTCTGATCTAAATTCTGGTTTCCAGCATCTGCAGTCCTCACTTTTGCCGCGTTGATTTTTTTCTTATAGCGGACAAGACAGAGACGGTTCCAAATTATGAAGGGCATAACTTGGGTATATTGGAAAAAACTTAGTGGAAGGATCAATAACCAGAGACCATAGATTTATGACAAAAGGCAGGAGAAGATTTAAAAGAAAGATTTTTTTAACCTGGAGGGCAGCAGGTATCTGGAACTCTCTGCCTGAAAGGATGGCAGAGACGGAACCCAGTACAACATGCAAGTTGTGCGCTACTGACCAAGTGTCAGCAAATGGGACTCAAGTCGATAGGTGCTTAATACCTGATGTGGACTCGAATGGGCCTAAGGCTTTCTTTCCATGCTGTAAAATTCTAGACTAATTCTTGTGCAAGCCACAAACCATCCTAACTTAAAACTGCAGCGCCATGCCTTAAGTTGGTCAAAATCCTGGAACTCACTTCCAAACAGTACAGTAGGTTTCCAAACAGCAACCGGAGCTATACCTCATTTGAGTAACTAAACTGTCTTGAGAGAGTTACCTGCAACTAAACAACTCAAAGTAAAAAGTCAGTACAATGAAGCAGATTTTCCATGCATCTTGGTTTATGCTGTCCTCAAATGAAAATTTTGAAGTTATGCTTAATTTTTGTAAAAAAACACAATGAGGTCCCAGCTGGCGTAGTGCGCCCATTCTAGTCACCATACTTTATGATGGATGCCAAAGTCTTGGCAAAGGTGCAGAGGAAATTTATTTTTAAATAGAGAAACCATGTAATTGAGGTCATTTTTTGCAAGAGCAGTCCTTTGAGGAGAGATCTGACAGGCATGTTCAAAGTTATGAAGCGGTTTGGAAGGGTTTTCAAAATGCATTTCCAGAACACGAGGATCAGTAATCAAACGATCCAAGCTTAAGATAATTAGCAAACAAAAACTAGAGGCTCTTTCTAGAAAAAAAATTAGTTGTGGATCATTAGCTCTGAAAGAGTGATGAAAACAGACTCAAACATTGTCTTTTACAAAAAACAATGTGATAAATACTCGGGAGAATATTTTGCAGGACTATATGAAAAACAAAATCAGGAAATGGGATAAAATAGACAGCATTTTCAGGTGGCCACCAGAGTCATAATGAACAATCCCTTAAGGTTTCAAAATCCTTTCTAAAAAGGAAGACATCGGAGTCATCCTGATTTTAGATTACATATGAAGCTGAATTCCTCTTCCTAAATTAATTTCCACCTGATAGAAAGGCCAGTTTCTTCTGAAAAAAAATTGAGATGAGCTTATACATTCCCTCATAAGTACAAAGGGCATTGTGGGAAACTCTCACCAGAATTTGGTGATAATTTCTTTTCCTTTTATATAAAAAATGACAAATTGATCAAATTAAAATTTTCTTGCTACCATTTTTGGCCTCTAATCTCAAGTCTAAGTCTGCAGAGGAAGCAAGTTCAAAGTAAAATTCTTTGAAGATTGTATGAAATTATATCTTGATGACGATAGCACTGGAAAATATTAAACCAAACAACAAGCATTTCAATGTTATAGTAATTCGCCAAAAAAAAATCAACAAATCTTAGGCTTTTTAAACCACAGTTAATTGTTAATATTATGGTTATTTTTAAAGGAACAAAATCCACTTACTTCAGAAATAATCTTCTGTATATCCACATCATTGTGAAATGAGACAAAGCCATATCTGAACATAAAAATACATACTACATGAGAAGGAAAGGACTGGCATTGTTATTGCACTATTCACAACATCAGGACATATCACGGCCAATTAGGTATTTTGAAATGAAAACAGAAAAAATGCTGGCAATATTCAGTACACCAGGCAGCATCTGCAGAGGGAAAGAGAGAATTAACATTTTAGGTAAATAATAATTCGTCAGAGCTGGGGGAAAAAAAAACATTAGATAGCTAAAACAGATTTTAATAAAACAGGGAAAAAGGTACAGGGGATGAATAAGAGGGGAGAAAACAAGCCAAATGACAAAAGTTATGCAGGGAAGCAGCATAAATGGAAATTGCACAATTACTAACAGCTATCATCTGAGAAATGTTGGGGGCAGGGTGTGCAGCGACTACGACCTCAAACAGTTTAAACAGAGTAAAGTGTGGATATAAAATGCCCAAATGCAAAGGTCAGATGAGACTGGTCGACTAGCTATCCTTAGTAGCCACACACGCAGATGACAAGCAACATGAATTCGACTGGGACAATACTACGATTATAGGGCAAGCCAAACAGAGAACAACCAGGGAATTCCTAGAGGCATGGCACTCATCCACAGATTCTAACAAACACATCGACCTGGACCCAATATACCGGCCACTGCAGCGGATAGCTGGAACTGACAACCGGAAGCGGCAGAGACAAGCCACTATAAATGCCGGAGGAAACATCACAGAAGCAGTTCACAGGAGACTCCCAAGCACTGAGGATGTCACCTAGACAGGAGACGAAACGCCTGCAACACAAATTCCCAGCTCGGCGAACAGAACCACAACATCATACTCATCGCTCAGCCTTAATGCTGTTTTCCCTTTACTTGGGCATTGCTTCCAAATTGCCCTGATGACAAAGTCAAAAAGCTTCAAGGAAATGCATCTTTTTTCAGCAATGTGATAAAAATTAGATGGTGGATATTGATTGAGGGATAAATATTTGCTAGCACTCCCTCGGTATTACACTGGTATGTCAACCTGCACTCTTATGGTGAATTGTCTGCAATATGAATTAAACATGTAACCTTCACTCAGAGGTGTGTGTTACCAACTAAGCTATTGCTGATATTATACAATATAGTGAGCTGAAAGGAGTAGATCTGAACTGAATGTTTGGAGGCAGTAAGGCTGGAGGTTTAAAAAAAAAACTTCCTGTGCTTGCATGGAAAGGTGTCAAGTGACAGGGAGGGAATATTGGAAATAATCGAGGAAAGAACTGGAATGTCACAGAGGGTTTAGTTCTTTCAGAATGGTCGAGGAAAAGGGCAGGTTAAGTCTTTGTTGGTGCTATCATGCAGAGGTTGTCAGAAAATAATCAAATGAACAAGGAAGCTCAGAATATGGAGGACAAGGACATAGGAGAGTCACTTACGGTTCTTGGAGAGAGTGGACTGATTGTGAGAAGTGGCAAATGGGACAGCAAGTGGACGCCCCCACCCCACCTCCAACCAAGGGGAAAAATCCTCTTAACAATCAAATGGACCAATGGGCTGAGACGTGGCAGATGGAGTTTAATTCCGATAAATACGAGGTGCGGCATTTTGGGAAAGCAAATCTTAGCAGGACTTATACACTTGATGGGAAGGTCCTAGGGAGTGTTGCTGAACAGAGACACCTGGGATTGCAGGTTCATAGCTCCTTGAAAGTAGAGTCGCAGGTAGATAGGATAGTGAAGGCGGCGTTTGGTATGCTTTCTTTTATTGGTCAGAGTATTGAGTAAAGGAGTTGGGAGGTCATGTTGCAGCTGTACAGGACATTGGTTAGGCCACTGTTGAAATATTGCGTGCAATTCTGGTTTCCTTCCTATCGGAAAGATGGCGTGAAACTTGAAAAGGTTCAGAAAAGATTTACAAGGATGTTACCAGGGTTGGAGGATTTGAGCTATTGGGAGAGGCTGAAAGGTTGGGGCTGTTTTCCCTGGAGCGTCGGAGGATGAGGGGTGGCCTTATAGAGGTTTACAAAATTATGAGGGACATGGAAAGGATAGATAGACAAAGTCTTTTCCCTAGGGTGGGGCAGTCCAGAACTAGAGGGCATAGGTTGAGGGTGAGAGGGAAAAGATATAAAAGAGACCTAAGGGGCAACTTTTTCACACAGAGGGTGGTACAGGTATGGAATGACCTGCCAGAGGAAGTGGAGACTGGTACAATTGCAACATTTAAAAGGCATTTGGAGAGTATATGAATAGAAAGGGTTTGGAGGGATATGGGCCGGATGCTAGCAGGTGGGACTAGATTGGGTTGGGAGATCTGGTCGGTATGGACGAGTTGGACCGAAGAATCTGTTTCCATTCTATACATCTCTGAGTCTAAAAAGAGCATATCTGAACCACAATTCGTAAATTGACATTGTCAGTACAGACCTGGCAGAGAAACCAGGCAAATGAAATACAGTGTAATCAAGATAGCTGCAGAAGTCAACAAGTTTAAGGCAAGCAATGATCAAAATGCTCAGCCTTCCATTTGTAAGCAGAGAAGTCAAGGAAACAGTGTTAGATATGGATTCTACAGCCTTGTGTGGAGTTTGCACATTATCGCAGTGTCTGCGTGGGCTTCCTCTGGGTTCCTCCCACAGTCCAAAGATGTGGAGGTCAGGTGAATTGACCATGCTAAATTTCCCATAGTGATAGGTTCATTAGTAGGGAGTAGGGGAGTGTGCCTGGACTCGGAGGGTCGGTGTGGACTTGTTGGGCCAAAGGAGCTGTTTCTGCACTGTAGGGAATCTAATCTAATCATGAGCTAAGACATTAAAACTGGATCAAAAATAATTATTTTTTTCCACTTTGGGCAAGAGCAAGATGGGATAAACATACAATTAACCTAAGTGCAAAAACAGGAACACAACTGGAAGAAAAAATATTCAATGCAAAGTTAGGAACCACGCAAGGTCCTGAAATAGCACTTAATTTGAAGTAAAGATGGTTTTCAGTAAGGAAGCTTCAGCGACTACTGGAGTGTGGTGATGGATGAGGTTTACTGAGGTTTTCAATTAAGGATGTAGTGGAGATGTTTCAAGGATGTCATCGTGGGTAGGTGTAAAGGCTGCCCTTTGGTGTAAAATGGGGCAAAACATCCCCATCACACACCCTGGACTAAAACCCTTTGAACTTGGGAAGGAGTTCATGGAATTCACGTTTGAACTAGGATTCATTGAGCTCTCTGCTGAGACAGACTAGGCAATATGCAAGCCGAGAGCCAGCTGTCTGGCACAAGGGTTTAGCTAAAGTTAAAGGAAAATCGTCACAAATACCTCAGCTAAAGGCAATGAACACTAGCCTGCAGAACAAACAACAGACATTCTGGAGCCTTCAAAATTACAAAGCCATTCAAGTTTTGATCAGTTTGCTCGGACAGAGATATTCAACATTCCACACCACCTAAAATTTGAAGGTCTTCACACTACCAGTAAAACTTAATCCTACATCCATCCAAGACAAATACTGAACATTCATAACTATTGGAAACCCATTCACTTTAAGAAAGAAAAGGATTCATATCTCCTCTAAAAATCAGGAGGCTCGTTCAGCCCCAAGAGGAGGAACAGCAGCTCAGTAATTGAATCCAGATTTGATGGGAGATAAGAGGAACCAACATTCAGCAGAGCTGGGGAGCTTCAATTCAGAGTCAAGAGAATCAGCCACAGCCAGTCACAGTGAATAACAGACTTGGGAAAAGAGAGTAAACAACCTTCTCATCCATGAACCTTTGCGTTTCAACGAGAGGTGACCAGAGAGCAGAGAAACGAATGAAGCAGCACCAGCGACATCCATCACCATCCAAGGCAAAAGAAGCCACTTCAGGGGTCAGCATAAGGTCAGAGACCCTCTGTCCCAACTCAGATAAGGTAAGGGTGGGCTTCGGGACCAATGGTGCAGGGCACCCCTGGGGAAGGGATGCAGGATAGGACTGTAGGATTAGTGTTTTCTCTTTCTCCTCCTTTACCTATCACCCAGTAATTTTAAACCCACAGTACCAAGTCAGGGTGCAAGTTAGCTGTCATAAGTCTTACTTCACTTGATCCGTAATACTGAAATATTCATTTTTTTCAGTTATTGTACATACTTTCAATTTGGCTTTTTTAAATAAAATCGGAATTTCTTTCGCCTCTGAAGCACCTGCGTCCTGTGTTTTTCACCACACCACATCTCACTACATAAGCCAACTGTCAGAACTAAGGAGCTGCTGCACAATAAACCAACCAGCACTCTGTACATTTGTGAAATGGTGATTGTCTGATAGATGAATATGTTAAAGTGGCAGAGGACATCAGTAGAAACCCAATTGTAGAATGGAAGTCAAAACAGTTGAGATAGGGATATATCAGATTTCTTGGATAAGAACAAGCTGGTACAAATCAGTGCACTTGGGCAATCCCAATCTTGGAGCTTGAAGAGCAGCAGCAAGCAGGCTGAGCTGGGGAACGGACAGTCTCCAGAACAGGAGATGAATGAAGAGTTCACAAAAAAAAGGGAGTCAAAGAAATGATGGCGTGGTATTAAGTGGTGGGGTCATGGTCCAAAATATTGCGAGTGGAATTAAGCCTTTACGAGAAGTAGGGGCTTTGGTAAACAATGGCGCTGCTCTCGACAACAAGTCAAATGGTGACAGGGATGGACCTAATAAAACAGTGTTACAAGTTCAGAGAGACGTAGGTTACACAGGGAACCACTGAAGTGGAACTAGCTGATGAGAATTACCGATAGCATAATAAAAATACCCAAAAGGTAGAGGCCAAACAAAGGGGTCTGGGTGGACTGGGAATTCTGAAGACAAGAGAGAAAGGCAATCCTGAGGCCACTGCCCTACTCACCTCTGCACTCAATGAACCATTGCCAATACCATACAAATCAGCCTTTCGCTTTTCAGGTTTCTGAAAAGACAGATTCTCCTACAAGACTGTGGTTCACTCCTCCATCAACACCTTTACATACAAATGTTGGATATAAAGCACTTGCCCTTTTAATCACCTGCCTTCTCATATCCAGGTCCCCAAACACTGAGTTCAAGTAGTAAATATTGCAGTTTAGTACACATATTAATTTGTCCAAAACACACACACTCCTTTGCAGTCGGGACTAAGCACTACACAACTGGGTAAATGGTTCACATTCTGGATTTTCCTGAGCTTCTAATGCTGTCAATTTAATCTTCAACCTACACAGGTCCTAGATTCCTGTCCCTGACTTTCAACAATTTTCCAACAAAGCTCAATAGAAGCAATGTTAATAGTATCTCATATTCCAAATGAGTAACTTTACTGCTTCCACTATCTTCTGACATCAATAATTTCAATATTTCAGATCGTAACTTAATTACTTTTTGGGATGGTAGCTGTTGGTGATTTCTGTTTTTCTAACTACTTCTCAAAATACCTTTGTTTTTATTACATCTTTTACTGTGCACCTACACCTTTGATCTTAATCAATCCTGCTTTTGACCCATTCACAGACATTGCACATATTCCCATCCCCAACTCTCCACTGCTTTCCTTGCCTCTGTGCTTAATACACATTAGAAATTAACTATCTAGTTCTGAAAGAAAGTCAAATACTGTCAGATCATATCCAGAATTTGTTTAATTACTTATCTTTAATGGAATTGAGGACAAAAATTGGAAACATTAAACATCATGGTTTAATCAAAGGTAAATAACTGTTGTGATCATCATGGGTGCCAGAATCAAAATTGGATTAAAATTTACTAAATGGTTAAATAGCGGTCTCATGCCAATTAAGTTAAATTGGCGATCTTCGAGTCCAACAAGTAATTGAGATTATGAGGAAGGCTGAAACCAAACTGAGAACCCCAGGAAAAATGTCTAAAAAGAAACAAATGGACCAACATTCTTACATAAAATGACAGCACTGCAAACCAGTCTGGGTGGCAGAAAACAAACAAACATTCTACTAGATATAAACGATTAGGATTTAACTTGGGAGATATAGTTAGTAAGTTTGCAGATGACACCAAAAAATTGGTGTTACAGTGGACATTGAAGGCTAAGATTACAAATAGATCTTGATCAATTGGGTCAATGGGCCGAAGAGTGATAGATGTAGCTTAATTTGGATAAATGCAAAATATTGCATTTTAATAAAGCAAGCAAAGGTAGAACTTATACAATTAATGGTAGGGCCCTGAGTAGAGTTGTGAGACAGACCAAAGGATTCAGGATTTAGATTAGATTACTTAGATTAGATTATTGACAGTGTGGAAACAGGCCCTTCGGCCCAACAAGTCCACACTGACCCTCCGAAGAGCAACCCACCCAGACCCATTCCCCTACATTTACCCCTTCACCTAACACTGCGGGCAATTTAGCAGTGCCAATTCCCCTAGCCTGCATATTTTTTGGACTGTGGGAGGAAACCAGAGCACCCGGCGGAAACCCACGCAGACATGAAGAATGTGCAGGTATGTAATTTGCTGAACTGTATGTTACATGTAGATGGGGTAGTTAAGGCTGCATTTCGTACGCTTGCCTTTGTTGTTCAGACCTTTGAGTATTGGAGTTCGGATGTCAAGGCGAGGTTGTAAAGGAGGTTAGTTCTGGAGCACTGTGTACAGATCTGATTGCCCTATAGGAAGGATATTATTAAATTGGAAAGGGTTCAGAAAACAGACCAGGATGTTGCCAGGATGGAAGGTTTGAGTTATAAAGGTGGGCTGGATAGGCTGTGACTTTTTCACTAAAGCATAGGAGGTTGATGACTGACAATATAGAAGTTTATAAAATCATAAGGAGCATAGAGAAGGTGAATAGCAAGACTTTTCCCTTTGGTGGGAGCAGTTCAAAACTAGGGAGCATAATTTTAAAGAGGCGTGAAAACATTTTTAAAAAAAAGGACGTGGTGCAACTTTGCTTTTTTTTTTAAAAACACAGCATGGTTCATATGTGGAATGAACTGCCAGAGAAAGTGGTGAATGCAGGTACAGTTACAATATTTAAAAGACATTTAAATAAGTACATCAAGAAGATTTGGAGTGGCATGGGCCAAATGCAGGCAAGTGGGACTAGTCTGGTTTAGGAACATGGTTGGTGTGGACTACTTTGAACAAAGGGTTTGTTCTATTAGCGTACTTTTTAAAATTATTTTTGACAGTTTTTGTTTAATTAAACAAAGTATTCACTATGTAACAGAGCTAAACAGACGCAATGATATGGCCGTAACACTTGGCTCCTCTATAAGCCCTGAAGGCTCCAGAAATTTGAACAAACTGGCAGTACAATTCATTTTAGAAATGAATATGAGAGGGAGACAGAAATCATGCATTTCTGGAAGGGGCTTGACAGTGCAGATGTAGTGGGTGTTTCTCCTTATGAGAGGGAGTTTAGGACCAGGGGCATAATCTCAGTAAGGGATCACCCATTTAAAATAAATTCTTCCTCGACTCTTCTCTGAGGGTAGCAAATCTATGAAATTCTTTTCTGCAGAAAACTATTGAGGTTGGACTGCTAAGGATATTCTAGGCTAAGATAAACATATTTTGAATCAATAAGGTATGAAGGGGTTTGGGGGAAAGGCAGGAAAGTGAAATTGAGGCAGGACATGGAGTCAAGACGGCAGCCTTGCGAACCTGCAGGAAATTGGGGATTCATAGAGTAAAACAGAGAAGCAAGGGGAGTATGATCAGCAAACAAACTGCAAGTGACCAGTACATGCAGCGATACAGTCGACGTGCAAAAATGAATAATGTGAAAGGGGGCAAAGTCCACAGGATATCTTGATGATGCTAAGTAGGAACAAGAAACATTTCCTGGAGATATGCTGAGAATATTCACTTAGTTGGGACTGAAAACATTCGGATAAATCCAGACAGACAGATATGGAAAAGCATTGGAAAACATCAGTCTGGACAGTGATAACAAATGCGTCTAAAAAGTAAGAAGGGTTAAGGGGAAGGTGCTCAAATGAGCACCAGCAAACCATCTATACTCTGAAATCAGAAAAACTGCATCTGGTGAAGTATTGTGGTATCTTTGAGCTTTTGAGAACAGGAAATGGCAAGAATGTTTTTTATCACTGTTTTGAGACCACAGCATATAGACTTATTTGAAAGAAATCAGTTAAAAAATCACAACAACAGGTTATAGTCCAACAGGTTTATTTGGAAGCACTAGCTTTAAGTGCTGCTCCTTCATGTGGTGTTTGTGGAGCATAACATAAGAAGACACAGAATTTATAGCAAAAGGTTACAGTGTCATGCAACTGAAATGAACAAACCTGTATTGTTGTTAAGTCCTTCATCTTTTAGAATGAGTTGCAGGCTTTGGTTCATTAATATGTAGACGCAGAACTTCTTTCAAGTCACCTTCCCAAGATAATTTAATGTTCTATTACGAAAGGTGACATCTCAGCTCAAACAATGCACTAAAGGTGTGAAGTCAGAGGCTGTCTGTATCCCAATCTTGAGTCAGACTGATTTTATTTCCAAAGTGGAATTTACAAAATATTACATGAATTAACTGTCTGCAGATTGCAGATTTGTTGAGCAAAACAGGATGTATCGGCAAATACAAATTCACCCAGAGTCTCGTATGTGTATGTGCCCACGTGTGAGAGAGCACAAGAGTGTACATGAGTAGGTGTGTGGGCGTGATGGAGTATAAGCCTGTCAGAGAGTGTGCGCATGGTTGAGAGTGCGGGAGTTGCATATGCATGTATGAGAGAGGGTCTGCGTGAGCATGTAGTGTAGTGGGGTCACCTGTAGTGTGACATGAACCCAAGGTCAGATTGAGACCATTCTCATGGGTACCGAACTTGACTATCAGGCCCTGCTCAGCCTTTTTGCATTGTTGCCTATCCCAAATTCCACTTTGGAGGGTGGTCACCCAAAGATCAGTGGCCAAATGTCCCTGACCGTTGAAACGCTCCACGACTGGGAGGGAACATCCCTGTCTGGTGATTGTTGTGCAGTGTCCATTCATCCATTGTCATATAATCTGCATGGTCTTGCCAATGAACCCTGTCTCAGGACATCCTTGCCTGCAGCGTATGTGATAGGCAACGTTGGCTGAGTCACACGAGTATCTGCCATGTACACGGTGGGTGGTGTCCGTGTCGACACTCTAACACATCTTCCAGTGGTTGCCTTGACAGGGTCATACAGTGCTGTGGTCAATGCTGTTCTGACAGATGGGCAGTTTCCTGTGAACAATCGTCACAGGAGTTGAGCATCGCACCTTGTTCTTATAAGAGTATCCTTCAGCACCATCAGATGTCCGTCACATTCCTCCCCATCTGAACAGATCCTGTGCATGGATAGGGCTTGTCCATAGGGGATAGCTGTTTTAATATGTTTAGGGTGGAAGCTAGACAAGTGTATCAATGTGAGGCTATCCATGGGTTTGCAATAGGGTGAGGTACTGGTGTGCCCATCCTTGATGGAGATGCACGTGTCCAAGAGCGAGACAGATACTAAAGAATAGTCCATGGTAAGTCTAAGGATGGGATGAAACTTGTTGATATCACTGCATAGTTGTTTCAGTGACTCCTCTTTGGAGTCCAGAGTCATCCCATCATCAGACTTACCAAGGATAACCTCACAATGCTACACTTCTCTAGCTTCTACCCCTAAACATATTAAAACAGTCATCCCCTACAGACACATCCTACATGCACACAGGATCTGTTTGGATGAAGAGGACTGTGACAGATACCTGATAGTGCTCAAGCCTGCCCTCATAAGAGCAGGATATGAAGCTCAACTCATCAAGAAACTGTAATGACCTCCTCAGGAGACAGACACAGGCTGCAACAAGACAGGGTACCCTTGGTTGTCCAGTACTTCCTGGGAGCCAAAAAGCTATGCCGTGCTCCTCACAGTCTGCAACATGTTATCAATGAGGATAAGCACCTCGCCAAGACCTTCCCTATGCCTCCACTTCGCCTTTTAAAACAACCGCCAAACCTTAAATGGATGATTGTTCGCAAATTGCCCAGCCTTCAGCAACCCTGTCATGTCAACCACTGCAAGATGCATCAGGGTCAACACTGACACCACCATTACTGTTCAGACACCACCCACATATATGCGCCAGGTACTCATTTGACTCTGCCAACATTGCTTATCTCATACGCTGATTGCAAGGATGCCAAGGCACGGTACATTGGCAAGACCAGGTAGACGCTACAACAACGGATGAATGGACACACTGCAACCAACAACAGATGGGTGTTCCTTTCCAGTCAGCGAACATTTCAGTGGTCAGGGATGTCTGGCCTCAGATCTTCAGGTGACCATCCTCCAAGAACTTTGAGATAGGTAACAATTTTCATGGTAGTTTTTAAAAAGTGGGGGGCGCGGTGGCACAGTGGTTAGCACTGCTGCCTCACAGTGCCAGAGACCCAGGTTCAATTCCTGACTCAGGCGCCTGACTGTGTGGAGTTTGCACATTCTCCCCGTGTCTGCGTGGGTTTCCTCCCACAGTCCAAAGATGTGCAGGTCAGGTGAATTGGCCATGCTAAATTGCCCTAGTGTTAGATAAGGGGTAAATGTAAGGGTATGGGTGGGTTGCGCTTCGGGCCGACTTGTTGGGCCGAAGGGCCTGTTTCCACACTAAGTAATTAAAAAAAAATTCAAAGTGGCTGAGCACAGGCTGATAGCTATGTTTGGTACCCATGAAGATAGCCTCAAACAGGACCTTGGGTTCATGTCCCACTACAGGTGACCCCACTCACACTCATGCAGACCCTCTCTCATGCACACACTCTCTCTCAGACTCACATGCAACCGCCACACTTGCACCCATGCCCTCTGACAGGCTTAGACTTCCATCACACCCACAATTTACCAAGCCTTCAAACATGCAAACACACACACACTCTTTCTCTCGCTCATGCACACAGAAGTCTATAGGGTGAATGTGTTTGCAGGTACATTCTATTTTGCTCAAAAAAAATAGACAGACAATCTGCAGGCAGTCAATAAATGTAATATTTTGTAAATTCCACTTTGGTAAGAGAACCAGTCTGACTCAAGATTGGGATGCAGACAGAATTCGACCTCACACCTTTAATGCATTGTCCGAGATGAGATGTCACTTTTTGTTATAAAACCTTAAATTCTCAAGAAAGTGACCTGAAAGTAGTTTGGGATTTAAATATTTGAGAACCAAAACCTGCAACCCATTCTAAAAGATGACAGACTTAACAACAATCCAGGTTTGTTCAGTACAGTGGATCCTCAAATTATCCAAACAAGATAGGCGGGCACCATTTTGCACAGATAATTGATTATCTGGTCAAATGATTCAATGCCTCTTCTGGGGCTCGAAGTTTCTGCAGTTTCTTTTTTCCTCGCTTTGACTGCCTTGCTTCCTCTGTCTCAGGGTTTGTTTGAGCAGACAATCTTGCGTGTAAGGGACCTGCAGCATTGCTGAAGCCCCCCCACCCCCAAAATCAGGTCAATGGGATTGACACAGTGAGCACTTGCCACATCTGCTCCCCGTTCAGCAGACTAGGCAACAACACACCGTGCGCAAGCTCACCCCCCTCCCCCTTAAGATAGGGGGTCACATCATTCAGAGACGATGCCTGGACTCCCATCAATGTCCAGGACTGTTCTCAGCAGCACTTCAGTAAGCAGAGTTCATTTTTAGCCATTGCAAACAAAATGTAAAATTGCAAAAACAAATCTATTAAGGACAAATGGGTAACTAGGGAGAGAATTAGGCCCTCAAAGATCAACAAGGCGGCCTTTGTGTGGAGCTGCAGAAGATGGGGCAGATACTAAATTAGTATTTTGCATCAGTATTTATTGTGGAAAAGGATACAGAAGATATAGACTGTAGGGAAATAGATGATGACACCTTGAAAAATGTCCATATTACATAGGAGGAAGTGCTAGATGTCTTGAAATCCATGAAGGTGGATAAATCCCCAGGACCCGATCAGGTGTACCCTAGAACTCTGTAGGAAGCTAGAGAAGTGATTGCTGGGCCTCTTGCTGAGATATTTGTATTATTGATAGTCACAGGCGAGATGCCAGAAGACTGGAGGTTGGCTAACGTGGTGCCACTGTTTAAGAAGGGTGGCAAGTACAAGCCAGGGAACTATACAGATGAGCCTGACGTCAGTGGTGGGCAAGTTGTTGGAGGGAATCCTGAGGGTCATGAGGTACATGCATTCGGAAAGACAAGGACTGATTAGGGATAGTCAACATGGCTTTGTGCATGGGAAATCATGTCTCACAAACTTTATTGTTACTTCCTCAAAATAAAACTCAGGATTGATGAGGGCAGAGCAGTAGATATGATCTATATGGACTTCAGTAAGGTGTTCGACAATGGGAGACGGATCAGCAAGGTTAGATCTCATGGAATACAGGGAGAACTAGCCATTTGGGTACAGAACTGGCTCAAAGGTAGAAGACAGAGGGTGGTGATGCAGGGTTGTTTTTCAGACTGGAGGCCTGTGACCAGTGGAGTGCCACAAGGATCAGTGCTGGGTCTTCTACTTTTTGTCATTTACATAAATGATTTGGATGTGAGCATAAAAGTACAATTAGTAAGTGTAATGTAAAATTTCTTAATTTTCCATTTACTGTGAAATTTGAAAGAGAATGCTTTTCCAAAATTTAACCCTGTGCTGAGCTTTGCAAACAATACATTGTTAAGGTTTGCAGCCAGCTTGACTAGGTTTGAATTTTGTAGACATTCAACTCGACCTTGCGACAGTCGAACTCAACTGTTATGTCCAAGACCAGGGGATGGAGAATAACTTGAGTTTTCCCAGTCTTTGCCCTTGAGAGCATAAGAAACAGTATAAGGTGAGTATCTGAACTATGCTTAGCTACCCCTTACATTGAGGCATCTAGCTGAATGCACTGGGCCAATTCTGCAGAATTTAAATAAAGCTCCTTTCTTTGTTCTTGCTAACAGTTGAGTCAAGTAGATTTAACTTCCACGACAGTAGGTTTGCAGATGACACCAAAATTGGAGGTGTAGGGGACAGCAAAGAGGTTTACCTCAGATTACAACAGGATCTTGACCAGATGGGCCAATGGGCTGAGAAGTGGCAGATGGAGTTTAATTCAGATAAATGTGAGGTGCTGCATTTTGGGAAAGCAAATCTTAGTAGGACTTGTACACTTAATGGTAAGGTCCTAGGGAGTGCTGCTGAACAGAGACCTTGGAGTACAGGTTCATAGCGCCTTGAAAGTGGAGTTGCAGGTAAGTAGAATAGTGAAGGCGGCGTTTGATATGCTTTCCTTTATTGGTCAGAGTATTGAGTACAGGAGTTGGAATGTCATGTTGCGGCTGTACAGGACATTGGTTAGGTCACTGTTGAAACACTGCATGCAATTCTGGTCTCCTTCCTATTGGAAAGATATTCTGAACCTTTTCAAGTTTCACAAAAGATTTCCAAGATGTTGCCAGGGTTGGAGGATTTGAGCTACTGGGAGAGACTGAGCAGGCTGGGGCTGTTTTCCCTGGGGCGTCAGAGGCTGAGGGTGACCTTATAGAGGTTTACAAAATTATGAGGGGCATAGATAGGTAAATAGGCAAAGTCTTTTCCCTGGGGTCAGGGAGTCCAGAACTACAGGGCATAGGTTTAGTGTGAGGGGGGAAAAGAGACCTACAGGGCAACCTTTTCATACAGAGGGGGTACATGTATGGAATGAGCTGCCAGAGGAAGTGGTGGGGGCTGGTACAATTGCAACATTTAAGAGGCATTTGGATGGGCATATGAATAGGAAGGGTTTGGAGGGATATGGGCTGGGTGCTGGCTGGTGGGACGAGATTGTGTTGGGATATCTGGTCAGCATGGATGGGTTGGACCGAAGGGTCTGTTTCCATGCTGTACATCTCTGCGTTTTTTTTTTAAAGAGTCACAGAGTCTTAATCAGTGTTGAAATACTTCTTTGATGTAATGTTTCTATTGGGATCTTGAGATCTTCTTCAGAGAATCCAAAATTCGGATAATTGAAATTCTGATAATAGAGGTTCCTCTGTATATCATTTCAGTTGCATGACACTGTAATCTTTTGCTATGAATTGTGTCTTATGATCTTATGCTCCACAACCACCTCGAAGGAGCAGCGCTTCAAAAGCCAGCATTTCCAAATAAATCTGTTGGACTATAATCTGGTGTTGTGTGATTTTTAGATGTCCAACACCAGTTCCTCATCTTGAAAGAAAGCAGCAGCAGCAGTTTGGAATGACTTGATGGCATGAAATTTAGAAATTTAACTTTCTTGACCACTGACAAAACTGACTGACTGTTGACACATGAAGGTATGAATCAAGGAGATAACATCATTCACAATCACTGCTTTATTTGGAAAACATAGGTAATTACTTCTTGCTCATTTAGGGAGCTTTAACTGAGTCAAGAGGCCCTGCATCTGAAAACATTTTCCTGGTCATTCCTTCTCAAATTCTTTCCACCTCTAGGAATGCAAGAGAAATTCTCATCTTTCGATTTTATTGCTGCAGAATAAAACTACAGCTAGCAAAAAAGTAAGTTGAAGACAAAAGTAAAATGCTAGCAGCCTCTCCCTCAGAGACTTCTAACTCTGGTCCTATATCTTCATAACATCCAGTCATGGCTACATATATAGATGTACAAGGCATCTATTTTATTTTATTCAATCAGGAGATAAAAGGGGATCACTAGCTAGGCCAGAATTTACAGCATGTCCTCTAACTACCTGGAGGCAAGTTAGTCAACCACATCAATGTGGATCTGAATCATATGTAGGCCATACCAGCTAAGGATGGCAGTTTCTTTCCCTAAAGGATATTTATGAATTATATGCTTTTTTGACAATTGACAATGAATTCACAGTCATTGTTGGACAACTAATTCCATATTTTTAGTGAATTCAAAATCCACCATTTGCCATGGCAGGAGTCAAATCTGGATTGCCCTTGACATTGCCTGGGTCTCTAGGTTAACTGTCCAGTGATAATATTGCTAGGCCATTAGCTACATTCAGCTCAAACCATGGGAAACTATTAAAATTAATTCTCTAAAGTATAAAGTGAACATAGCAAGTTCTATGAACATGCCCATCAATTTTTCCCTCAACAGCATCTCACTCTGGTGAAGTCCAAAACCTGGCAAATAACTACTTTTGCCAAACTATTCACAAAATTAAATTTCAAACTAAAGGACTAAAAAAAACTTCATGAGCAAGAATACATTTGATTAATTAATGAACATCTTACCCTCTGGAAACACCACCTCCATCGCTAATTATTTTAACTTGTTTCACAGCACCATACCTAGTGAAGAAACCTCGCATCTCATCTTCACCCATCTGTAATGGAATAAAATATAGTTTTTTCCATCTGAAGACTCTACGAATACTGGTAAAAATAGAACAGCATAAATATCTGTGCTTAACTAAAAAACAAAATTAAATAACCTCATTTTTAAACTTTGGGGTCTGCAACATTTTCAAGGCCAAGAAAGAAAACTGAACATTACAGGATGACGTCTTTAGGTCCTGGATACTATTTCACCCAAACAGGCAGTCCAGTAGAGAATCTACTTAGAGCTATCACAGTGAGCTTTTAGTTGTAAAAACTGCATCGACCAATATGCCTTAAGTTTCCATATTTTCAAAATACCATGCTTCAGTATGCCATAATTTATTTTTTGTCCCACCCAAAGCAGAATTCCAATTTTTGGGGGTTATAGAATTTCTGTATAGTATCTTGAATGTTGATAATCACAGATTTTATGGTCAAAATTGGAATTCTCAAGAAGCATTTGTTAGGAAACTGTATGCTCAATGAAAGATAGCAACCTATGGTATGGAGAGAAAGCTAGACTTTTATTCATACAAGGAAGTTTCTGCATCCCCTTTTACAAAAGCAATTCCAGGTATACTACCCTATAATCTTTCAAGGCAAAGACGACTCTGGTCTCCTGCCTGATGCTCAGTGATCTTTAATTCTTTCCAAAAGTACTAATACTCCATGCAATCAAGACAACCTCGAACTTAGCAATTAATCCAGTAATTATTTTCCATGTAGCAGAGAGGGAGTTGGGATAAGTAGGCAAGATATTTTTCAAAATCTATGCAGCAGTAACCAAGATGCACAATTCCAAAAATTAGGACAAGAGAAAGAGCAGAGGTCGTTGTTTTTCTGAAAAGCAGAGCAAGGCAGTAGCTTCCTAAAAAGAACAGTACACCTATCCAAGTGGGTAGATGTAGAATAACATTAACATCTCTGTTGTGAAAGCAATAAGTCATTCAATTATTCGAATAAGCCCTTCAGGCAATGACCCTTTTTCTAGGATGTTGATTGTGTTGATCTTTTCTCCTCTCCTTCCAGGCCTCCTGCAGTATTTGTTTAGCCATCTCCCCAACATTGATGGGTGCTGACAGGTGGTACTAGATTGGGTTGGGATATCTGGTCAGCAGGAACGGGTTAGACCTAAGGGTCTGTTTCCATGCTGTACATCTCTATGACCCATTAGAGAATTATATACTTCCTTAGCCAAAGAAATCCAACTGTATAAAATTGTCTAAATATCACTTCTAACAAATTTGACTCAATATATTTTTGAGTAAGTGACTAGGTGCATAGACAAGAATCGTGCAGTTGGTGTCATCTACGTGGACTTCAATAAGCTCTCATACTTCAAACTGGTTAAGAAACAAACAGCCCATGAGATCCAGGGCAATTCTGCATCCAAAATTGGCTTAGTGACAGGAAGCAGAGGATAATGGTCAAAAGGTTGTTGTGTGACTGGTAACCAATGTTCAATGTCAAACCATAGGGTCTAGTGCTAGGGCTTTGCATTTTGATATACACGTTAATAATCTCGAGATGAATGCAGAAGGTACGATCACTAAATTGACAGAATACAAAAATTGATGGTGCAGTACATAGTAAGGAAGCAAGCCTTGGACAACAGTATGATACAAATGGGCCAGGCAGTTGGAATGAACAATAGCAAATTGAAATTTAATCCTGAAAAATCAGTGATGATACATTTTAAGAACGAACATAAGAACTAGGAGCAGGAGTTGGCCATCTGACCCTTCAAGCCTGTTCTACCATTCAATAAGATCATGGCTGAATTTTGAGGCCTCAGCTCCACTGACCCATACTCTCACCATAACCCTTACTTCCTTCATTGTTCAAAAAAAAATCTCTTAGCTTTAAAGCCATTCACTGATGCAGCATCAACTACTTCAAGGATTTCCAGATTCACAACTCTTTGGGTGAATAAGTTCCTTCTCAATTCAGTCCCAAATTTGTTCCTCCTAATTGAGGCTATGCTCTCTTGTTCTAATTTCACCTGCCAGTAAGGAAACATCCTCTCTCCATCTATCTTATCCATTCCCTTCATTAATTTTATGTTTCTGTTTCTCCAAGATTCCCCCCTCTCATTCTTGTAAATTCCAATGAATATAATCCCAGTCTACTCAATATCATAACAGGCCAACCCCCTCAACTCCGGAATCAACCTAGTGAACCTCCTCTGAACCCACTCTATGCCAGTACATCTTTTCTGAAGTAAGGCACGCAGTACTTCAGGTGTGACCTCACCAGCCCCCTATACAGGTGTAACATAACCTCCTTGCATTTAAACTCAATCCCCCTCGCAATGATGGGTAAAATTCCCTTGCCTTCTTAATTCCCTGTTGAACCTGCAGACAAACCTTGTGATTCATGCACAAGGGCACCCAGGTCTTCTACGTTGCAGCATGCTGCAACTTTTTAACCATTCAAGCAATAGTCCTTTTTACTGTTACTCCTACCAGAATGAATGACTTCATATTTATTAACATTGCAGTTCATCTGCCAGATACTTTGAGTGGGCAAAAGGTCTATGTTCCTCTGCAAAGTTTCATAGTCCTCAGTACACTTCACTCTGCTATTCATCTTATTGTCATCTGCAAACTTTGACATACTAAATATGGTCCCCAACTCCAAATCATCTACGTAAACTGTGAATAATTGTGGTCCCAACACTGATCCCTGTGGCACTCCACTCGTTACTGTCTGCCAGCCCAAATAGCATAATTTATCCCCACTCTTTGCTTCCTGTCAGTCAACCAATCCTTGATCCATGCTAATACTTTACCCGTAATGCCATTCATCGTTATCTTATGCAGCAGCATCTTGTGCAGCATTCTGAAGACCTTTTCAAATCTCGGTACACATCTACTGGGTCCCTGCTGTTCATTATGCTCATAATAATTTCATAGAATGCCAAAAGATTAGTTCAGCATAATCTGCCCTTCATGAACCCATGCTGCACCTGCCCAACAAGTCAATTTCTATGGCAAGATGCCTTGCCATTTCTTCTTTGATAATAGAATCAAGCATCTTCCCTACTATAGAAGCTAAGCTAACCAATCAATAATTCTCCATTTTCTTGTCTATTGTGGCATCTCATCTGCTGTTTTCCAATTTGCTGGAACTGCTCAGAGTCCAGCAATGTTTGGAAAATTTCAAAGTTCACTAGCTATTGCACTTGCTATTTCTCCTGCCAAGTCTTTAGTAGCCTGCGATGCAGTCAGGACCAATAGACTTGTCTATCCTTTGCTCCACTAGCTTGCCCAATACTACTACTTCCGCGATAATGATAATTTCCAGGTCCTCACCTATCTTAGTCTCTTTGTCAATTACGGTCATGTTATTTGTGTCCTCCACTGTGAAGACCAACAAAACCTATTTAATGCCTCGGCTACTTCATCATAGTCATAGAGATGTCCAGCACGGAAACAGACCCTTCGGCCCAACCCGTCCATGCCGACCAGTTATCCCAACCCAATCTAGTCCCGCCTGCCATCACTTGGCCCATATCCCTCCAAATCCTTCCTATTTAAAGGCATTTGGATGGGTTTATGAAATATTGCAATTGTACTAGCCTCCACCACTTCCTATCACTGGACAAGACTAGCATTTGGTCTCTGTCCCTAATTGCCCCTTGAGTGAGCACCCAGCTCAGGACATTTCAGAGGGCCATTGGGATTCAGCCCTATCGCTGTGGGGTCTGGAGTCACGTGTAAGCACAGCCCAGTTAAGGCTGGCAGATTTCCAACTCCATTGAGAGAACCTGCAATAGATTTTTTTTTACAAGAATCGATGACAGTTGTCACGGTCACCGTTACGGAGATTAGCTTTCAACCCCAGATTCTATTCAATTCATTTAAATTCCATCCAGTCCAGTGGTGGGATTCAAACCCAGAACATCCTATTCAGAAATATTAACACTTCACTCAGGCCGCAGTCCAAGCTAACTCTGGGCTGGGTGAGTGCGATAGAGATAGTGTGTTTTTAAGTCGACCTGTTCAGATATGTTATGATACACTTCTGAAGCGGGTCGCACTTGAATGCAGGCATTCTGCCCCAGAAGCAGGGACATTAACATCGTGCTACAACAGCACTTTGTAGAATGACAGAATCCCTACTGCGTTTCAAAGTTCACTCGCTATCACTTCCTACTGTGTGGAAGCAGGCCATGTGGCCTGTCAAGCACATGCTGACCCTGTAAACAGCATTCCACCCAGACCTACTCCCTTTCCCTATCCCTGTAAACCTGCATTTCGTCATGGCTAACCCACACACTCCTGGACACCACAGGACCATTTAGCATGGCCAATCCACCCTAACCTACACATCTTTGGACTGTGGGAGGAAATCGGTGTGGGAGCACCCAGAGGAAACCCATGCAGACACAGAGAGAACGTGCAATCTTCACAGTCGCCAGAGATGGACCCAAACCTGGGTGTTTGGCACTGTGAGGCTGTGGTGCTTTTCCACTAACGAAAAGGATCAGCAAGCCAGGCAATCAACCAAATTTCACTACGTTTTGAGAGGTTTCAGTCACAAACATGTGCACACCGGTGGCTAGCCCAAGGACACAGGCTGAAATTCTCATTCAGGCCACGCCTGCATCAAACACTCCCACCTCGCTCGGATGTCTCGAGTCTCAGCCCTCACTTCCCACCCAGTATCCAAGTAACTCAGCTCGATCCCACTCAATGATGTGGGAATCCTCCCACACTATTTTCGGCACCTCTCCTTCCCTCAGCTCCTTCATGGAGGCGATCAGTGCCAACTTGATCGAGGTCTGGATGTCCGTCTTCTTGGCCGCCTGTGCGATTTCGGTCTGCATTTTCCCCAGCTGCGCCTTGGGTGCGTATCCTATCCCACGACTAAATGTCTTTTCTCATCCTCTGAAGGACCGATGTTTATTTTAGCCACACTTTCATTTTATACATTTATAGAAACTTTTGCTATCTGTCTTTACATTCGGCGCTTTTTTCTCATATTCTACCTTTCTTTATTTTACAGCTCTTTTTGTGGCTCTGTTGACTTTTAAAGCTTTCCTAATCTTCTAGTTTCCCCACTGATCTTGACTACTTTGTATGCCTACTCTGAATTTGATAGCCTCCTTATTCCCTTAGATACGCATGGAAGATTAGCTTTTTTCTTCCTTGTCACTGGAATATACTTTTGCTGAGCACTTTCAAAAATTGCTTTGAAAGTCTTCCACTGCTCGTCAACTGTCCCACCATAAATGTTGTTATTTCCAGTCTACTTTACCCAAATCCTCCCTCATCCTATTGTAGTCTCCCTTGTTTAAGCACAGGACCCTGGCATTGGATTTTATCTTCACACTCTCCACCTTTATTCCAAATTCAACCAAGAGGATCCCGAAATATGTGACTGTTAATTATTCCTGTCTCATTACACAGGACCAGATCTAGGATAGCTTGCTCCCTTACAGGTCCATTACATACTGTTCAAGATAACTATTGCTGATACACTCAAATTCCTCAAGGCTATCCTGACTGAGCTAGTTCCACCATTCGACATGTAGATTAAAATCCCCCATGATAACTGCCATACCATTTTTACAGGTATTAGTTATTTCTTCAGTTATTGCCCACCCCAATGTGATATTATTATTTGGTGGCCCTATAGACTATGCCTAGTGACATTTTATTCTTAGAATTTCTAACTTCCACCCAAACGGATTCAAATTTATTCTCGATAGAACTTATATCATCTCTAAGCACTGCCCTGACGTCCCTGAATATCAGAGCCACACCACCTCCCTTACCTTGTCAGTCCTTCCAAATAGTCAGATATCCCTGGATAGTTAACTCCCAGACAAGACCATCCTGTAACCATGTCTCCATAACTGCCACTAAATCATATTCATTCATGATTTGTGCCATTAACTCATCGGCCTAGTTACAAATGAGCATTCAGGTAAAGTGCTCTTATGATAGTTATCATATCCCCATGATTTACATCATCTCTAATAATATATCCGGAGTTATCCTTCCCTTTTACTGCTTTCACAATCTGCCTTTTAGTTAAACACTTCAGCTTACCTTCTTATTCACCATCATACTTCCTGTCATTTCCCCCCTTTCCTTTTCCCTCAACTCATTAGTTTCAAGTCCTAATGACCATCCTATTTATCCTTTTCACGACAACACTGGTTCCAGATTGATTCAGTTGGAAACCGTCCCATCGGTACAGATCCCTCCTGATCCAAAATTGATGCCAATGCCCCATGAAATGCAACCCCTCTTTCACATACTACTACCTTAGACACACGTGCTTACTTTCTAATTTTATCCCTAAACCAATATGCATGTGGCTCAAGATTATAACCCTTGAGGACCTGTTCCTTAATTTCACTCTTAATGCTTGATAATTTGAGGATAAACAAGATAAAAGGAGTACACATGGAACTCTAAGACTCTAGAAAGTGCAGAGGATAAGAGGGGTTTTGATATGCATGTCCAAAGATCCTTAAACACCTTACCTAACTGTCCTGCTGCCTTTAAAGCACATGGGACATTTGCCTTTATTAATCAAAACAAAGGAATATAAGAGAAAGGAACTTGTAGTGGAGCTGTATGCTCATACTTTGTGCATTTCTGGTTGCCAAACTATAGGAAGGATGGTGACTGCACTAAAGGTGGAGAAGATATTCACCTGGATGTTACCTGGCCCAGAGAAATTTATACACGAAGACAGACTAGATTTTGATTTATTATTGTCATATGTACAATGTCAAGATCGATGACTATCTCCTTCATTTTGCTGACAGTGAGGAAGAGATTGTTGCCTTGGACAAAGTAGCACACTCATTTAAATTGACCACTGCATTCCTGAACATGAAATAATCCACTGACTCCAAGGAGTCACATAGGAGCTCCTCTATTAGTTGAGATCATCTCTGGACCACCTTCTGTACCAGATCCTCACGCTTCAGTTTCTGCTTTTAAGCCAAGAGGAGCCCAGCCTAGTGGCCCGATTTATCAAAATGCAGGTGAGGAATAGAGTGGTAGGTGTTTGCACCGCTGATGGACAGGGACGTGATGGTATCTTGGTCGCGCACACTCTAGGTTGACTTGGTTGAAGTCACTGGCTACAAAGAACAAGGTCTCTCAATATTCCGTCTCAAATATATTTGCGGCAGTGTAAGTTTCATTAAGTGCACTCTTCACTTCTGCATGGGATGTAAACTGTCAGGATAGCAGAAGTAAACTCCCACAGCAGATAGTTGGGGCAGTAATTCACCATTAGATATTCTAGGTCTAGAAGGAGCAGTATCTCACCAGGTCATCACATCTGAGGACCAAGCAGCATTGATCAGTAGACCTCTTTGCCTTTTGCCTTACCCAAGGGTGCCACACAGTCTATCCAGTGGAATGCAAAATCCTCAAGTTGTGAGGCAGTCAGGTGAAGCAGTAGGGAGACAGTGAGGTCTGCAGATGCTGGAGATTAGAGTTGAGAGCATGTTGCTGGAAAAGCACAGATCAGGTAGCATCAGAGAAACAGGAAAATCGACGTTTCAGGCTGGAGCCCTTCTTCAGGTAGCAGCACAATAGAGCACACAGCAGACACAATTCTGTTTTGCAGGTGAGTCGAGCTTTAAGTTTGGCTGGAGCATGCTGGGGAGAGAAATAGTTTAAGATGACAGGGGTTGGACAGACAGGGAGAAACCTTCAGTAGAGGGGTAAATAAGCAGGGAGCACAACTTTAGGCAAAGTGCAGGAGGTTCAAAGGGAGCAGGAAAATGTCTTCACTGAGAGGGCTGTAGACATCTGGAACTCACTGCCTGAAAAAGGATGTTAGAAACAGGAGCCCTCAAGACATTTAAGAAAGATTTAGAAGAGCACTTGAAACACCCTAATCGTTTGGGACACCCTAAAGCTATGGGGCAACTGTTGGAAAACAGGATTACAATAATTGGAGGTCTGCTGACCAACATGGACACAAACCCTATGTTTCAGCTCCACCACGCTAACCAGATATCCCAAACTGACCAAATCCAATTTTCCAGCATTAGGCCCACATCCCTCTAAACTCTCCTATCCATATACCCATCCATATTTTTAAAAAAATGTTGCAACTGTCCCAGTCTCTATCACTTCCTGTGACAGCTTGCTCCAGAAATGTACCACTCTGCATGAAAAAGCTACCTCTCAGGTCCATTCTATATCTTTCCCTTCTCACCTTAAACCTACGCTCTCTAGTCTTGAACTCCCCTACCTTATGAAAAGGACTTTAGCCACTTACTCGATCCCTGCACCACATAAACCTCTGTTAAGATCAACCCTCAGCCTCCGACACTCCAATGAAAAAGACCCCAACCTATTCAGCCTCTCTGTACAATTGAAACACTCCAGTCCTGACAACATCCTTGTAAACCTTTTTTTTGCACCCTCTCAAGTTTAACAACTTCCTTGTTAAAGAAAGGATGACCAGAATTGTATGAAGTATTCTAAAAGTGGCTTCACAAATGTCCTGTACAACTGCAACATGACATTCCAATTCAGATACTCATGTTCTGACCAATGAAGGCAAGCGTGCAAAATGTCTTCTTCACCACAGTCTACCTGCAACTCCATTTCAAAGAACTATGCATCTATACCACTAGATCTCTTTGTTTGGAAACACTTCCACAATGTACTAAAGGGCCTCTTTCTGTGCAAAAAACCAGACTCTAATATTCCAGGTGTACACTCATCAAAGGCTGATGCAATTGCTAAACATAATATTCAGGATGCTCCAAATCTGAAATAAGAACAGAAAATACGAGAGACATTCAGCAGTGGAAGAGAAAAATATCCCAAATCCACCCTCTGCCATTACTTGATCCACTGCATACTTCCAAAATGTTCTGCTTTATTCTCTATTCAATGGCAGCAAGACTTCATTACTCTTATACTACATTCCCCAATCAATCAATAAAGGCTACTATACTATTTTCTTCCAAGTTATTTATTACATTAATTAATTTTGCATACAAAGGGAGTCCAAAAATTCCTTTGAGTATTAACCTCTTTAGCGGTCTCCTATTTTTTCAAAACGAAAATCCTTTTTCCTCAAAGTGGATAACTTCTACATCATTCCCTACATTTGCCTGTAGCACTTTATCACCCAAGTACATAACCTACGCAGATCCTTTAACTGCTGTTTTATGTCCTCCTTTTAATTTATTTTCAGAGTGTTCCATCATTAGAAAATAGCAGAATTCCATCTGTGGTAATCTACTATTTATAACTTGCAAATATAAAAATGGTTTGTTTATTCATTCTTTTCACATCTCAATCCATTTGACTTAACTGACATTCTTTGAAATGCCTTGTCATCATGTTCATCATTGCTAAGTATTGGAAATTTTCTCCAATGACTTCACATCCCCCCAGTTGGTGATGTCACATTTCAAGTGTCAATTGCCTATTATTTATTTATACAGGGGTCAACTGGGGCTTTGCCAATGTAACAAGAGACTGTGTGCCATCACTGCCTTCTCATGCAATTGCAAAAGGTGTAATATCACCTTGTTCGTCCAGTTACGACACAGCGGTGAACCTGTCTTAATTAAACGAGACACCCAGAAAAGCTCACCTTGCCTTTATCACGCATGTTTTAACAGATATGAGAACAGCCAAATTCCACTAAAGAAAATATCAATTTATTCTTTAACTGTAAAAGTGAACACTACACAACAACAATTCCGAACTCTAAGCGTCCCCTTTCTCTTAACTGCTTGTTATTTGCCTTCAACTCTACAACAATATATTGTTTCAATAAGACATTTATTAAAATTACATCAACTTAATTTCAAAACCATACAGCAGCTGACATCTTCAGTGTCTTTCTTCTTCCAGCTGAAGATTTTCCTGGGTTGTCTTCTTTCTTTTACTGTGAGTATGTTTCATATGATAAAGTAGCTTTGATATAGAGAATTATTCAATGTCTTGGGTCTCTCTTGAATGGCAGTTGCTCGGTCTGATTTTCAAAATGCCTTCTTTTTTTTAAAATACCCCCAACATCTGATCATCTCATTGGTTCAATGTTGGCAAACATAAAACTGGGACATAATTTAAACTGATTGGTTAAATTTGACTTGTCGTCAAAAAAACCACCACCTCAAGTATCTATTTCACAGCCCGACGTTACATATTTTCAATTTTCCAGTACACTCAGACTTATTTAGTCAGATGACACAGGTGTTTGTAAGCTCTCAGTGCAGAACAGCATTCACTCTCTCAAAGTACAGTCTACACCTTCACTTTCATAATACTCCTCATGGTTTTACGCCTTAAACACACCTTCCAAATGAAGTAACATGTTACTTGTTTTTCTTTCAATCTTGTTTACTGTATCTGCTGCTTACAATGTGGTCTCCTTTAAAGGTGTTAAGATCAAATGCAGACTGCAAATTACCTTGCAGAACACCTCAAGAATAAACTTGATCTTCCAGTCACTTGCCATTTCAATACATCATAATTCCACACAACTACTTCCATTCTGAGCCTGTTACAGTTCTAATACAGCTCAAAACAACATAAATGAACACCACCTCATTTTCTACTAGACTCTTTGCAGTGTCTAGTATTCAACTAGAAGTTCAAATACTCCAAAACATAATTTCTGTCCTCCATTTTGATTACAATGCCCGAGTGACAGCATCTTGTTAGCTTTTCTTTCTGTAGTGACTACTTTGTCCATTTCACATGTATCATTCGCATCAATGTTACATCTCAATCTCTTCCTTAACACCTTAACACCATACATTCATCTTTTGCTTGGAGCATCCCCATCATCTGTTCCACTTTCCTCCTCCATCTCTGTCAATTGCATAAGATCACTATTTTAATTATCAGCCATCATCACATTGTGATAAGTTATAAGCGTCTTTCAGTTCTGAAGTCGTAATACAAGACTCAAAACATTAACGCTTTTCTCTCTTCCCCACAGATGTGCACAATTGAGTTTCTCCAACATTTTCTGGTTTTATTTCCAGACAGAAATCCATAGGTTTATGGAGACAAATGATACTAAAAAGGATAATGGAGATAAGGCAAGAAAAAAGCAGAGAAGATAAATGACTACAATCTACAATGGTGAGGCAGGCCAAATGGCCGACTCCCATTTCTGCATTCTTTAATGAACTGACTTATAATCTTAGAAACTATTTCCACAGTTTTACTACTTTGGTCAGACAGCCCAGGACCTTTAAGGTTAGGATTTTCAGGATAGGTCATAAACAAAGCATGCGCAAGGACATGCGCAGACTTGCCTTGAAAAATCCAACTAGTTTGTCAAGTATGAGACAGAGAGACAAAACCTGGCCAGATTTCAGATACAAAATCACTACGTTATTGAAACAGGCTCTTCGCCCCTCTGAACAGTAACCCACCCAGACCCTTTCCCCTACTGCTCTCCACTTACCCCAGACTAATGCACCTAACGTACACATCCCTGAAAATATGGGCAATTTTAGCATGGCCAATTCACCTAACCGGTGAGCACCCGGAGGAAACCCACGCAGACACTAGGAGAATGTGCAAACTTCACTCTCAGTCGCCCTTGCTGGGAATCAAACTCGGGTCCCTACGCTGTGAGGCAACAGTACTAACCATGGAGCCAACATGCTGCCCCAAACTGCATGGATACTGTATGGATAGTACCTGGCCTTACTCTATTAGCCAATAGTAGCTTAGACAACAATTATGACAAACACCCAATGCCGCAACTGACAATGATTAATTCAAGAATCTGGAGTTTTTACAATCATAAAAGGAGCATGCTTTTACATAACATTCTTCCACATGGCCCCTTGTGTCTATTGTGTATGGAGAGAGTAAAATTGCTTTGAACTGCAATTTGACTCTGACCTTTTAAGTTTATCTCACAAATATTGTACCTGAATAAAATTGGTCAAAGAGTCTAAAGCACAAACAACATTTAGATCCAGTTATGGGCCAATTAAGTGTTGAAAGTGGATAAAAATCAGAAATCCCAATTACTTCCCTAGAGAATGAAGTCACAGGATTTCATAGTTTTAAATAAGAAACACTGCTGCACAAAGTAAAGCTAAGTCAGTATAATTTTTGTCCACTCCACCATACTGAATTACAACGAAGTCAGCCCGAGCTAGTACCAGAAAACTATTCCAAATGCATCGCAAGAACCTACTCTCCAACTAGGTTTGTCAATGTAGTTTAAGTTTGTATAAATATGCAGTTCACCACGAAAACTGCATTATATTTGTTACATGCCCTTGTAATTTTCTCACTGCATGTGGAAATGGTATTAAAAAGGGAGGCAGTACAAATTGTCCAATTTCAAATCTGGCATTTTTGTATTGGTCCTGGTATATGAAAAATGAAAAACTTCAGCTTTTCTTCTGCAAGTCTAACTCCAAAATTAAACATATAAAATAATGTTAATTGGTTTATGCATTACATTTTTTACATTCCCTTGACATTCAATGATGTTCCTATTGTTGAATTTGCCCACCATCAACATCCTGGGGCATACCTTTGACCAGAAGGCACTGGATACTGTAAAAGCCACTCTAACATTCCTTCAATAGTACTGAACATTGCACTCCAGAATTTGCTACAACTCTAGCCAACATGCTCCCGTACAGCTACAACACTGGCACCTATCAGATAATGTGGAAAATTAAGAGAAAGGGAGGACTGCAGCTGCTGGAGATCAGAGTCAAAAAGCATGGCGCTGAAAAAGCACAGCAAGGCAGGCAGCATCAGAGGAGCAGGAGAATAAGCCACGAAGGGCTGATGCCCGAAACGTCGATTCTCCTGCGCCTCGGATGCTGCCTGACATGCTGTGCTTTTTCAGCACCACACTTTTTAAATGTGGAAAATTGCCCAAGAGGACCTGTAGACACAAAGCAGGAAAAATCCAACCTGGCCAATCTAGTCGATTGCTAAATATATGAAGGTGTCAACAACAGTCCCATCAACCAGCATCTGTTCAGCTGTAACATAGTCAATGTCGCCCAGTTTGGGTTCTGCCAGGGACACAGCTCCTGACGTCATTACAGCCTTAGTTCAAAAAGACATAAAAGCTGAATTTCAGAGGTGGGGTGAGAGTGACTGCCTTTGTCATCAAAACTGTATTTGAACAAGTATGCAGCAAGGAGCCCCAGCAAAAACTGAGTCAATGGAAATCAGCAGGACAACTCTGCTGGACAAAGTCATGCCTGACAGAGGAAGATGGCTATGGTTGTTGGAGGTCAATCATCTCAGCTTAAGGATATCTCTGCAGGACTTTTTCTGAATAATGCTGCCCTAGGTTCAATTATCACCAGCTGTTTCATTAATCAGCTTCCCTCCAAGGTCAGAAGTGAGAATGTTCACCTATTTATTACATAAATGTTCAACACCATTCACAACTCGTCAGATACTGAAGTGCTTCATGTTTCAAATGCAGCAAGACTTTGACATTATCTAGGCTTGGCCAATAAGTGACAAGTAACATTCACACTATGCATATGGCAGACAGTAACCATCTCCAGTTGACAGCAACCATCTCCCATGATGAACACCTGAAAGTTACCATTCATCAGACATTGTACAGGATGAGCATCTAAAAAAAGTGATAACAGCAGCAGGTCAGGGGTTAAGAATACAGCAACCAACTCACCTTCTAACTGCCTAAAGCCTGTCAGAGTCAGACATACAGCACAAAAACGTCAGCCCAACCAGTCCACGCCAACCAGGTTTTCCAAACTGAATTAACATTATTTGCCCACATTTAGCTCATATCCTTCTAAATCTTTCCTATTCATGTTCCTGTCCAAATGTCTTTTAAATTTGGAATTAGACTGACATCTACCACTTCCCTCGGCAGTTCATTCCATTTACACACCACTCCATGTTTGAAAACGTTACCCCTCAGGACCCTTTTAAATCTTTGCTTTCTCACCTTGATCTCAAAAGTCTGCTCTCTAGCTTTGGACTCCCCTACCTGTGGAAAAGACCTTGGCTGTTCAACCTTCTCAATGCCCTTCATGATTTTATGAACTTCTATAAGGTCATCCATCAACCTCCTACACTCCAGGGGAAAAAAAGTCTAGCCTCTCTTTACAATCAAACCTTTCAGTCTCAGTAACATGCTCGTAAATCTTTTATGCACTCTTTCCAATTTAAAAACATCCCTCCTATAAGCAGGGCCACAACCTTCAAGGCACAAGTCAGAAGCGTGATGGAATTCTCAGCACTTCTGGATGACTGCAGCTCCAACACTCGAAGTTTGACACCATCCAAGACAAATAGCCCTTTTGACTGACAATACATCTACACTGTGATAGGACTATGGTGACTTATTCATTTAAAATGTAAAAAGCAAAATAGCACAGATACTCTACAATGCTCAGCTACCAGACTTACTTACCTAAGCTGGTAGCAACTCAAAAACATCAATAATTGTTTCAAGTCAGTGAAAATTGTTGACTCCATTTCTCCCTCCACCAATGCTGCCAGATCTGCTCAGTAGTTCAACATTTTGTATGGGTATTTTTGTTATGACAGAATTTTATATCTCTAGCTTTCATGCAATATATTTATACAAATTATTGCATGCAAGTAATAAAAGCAATTATGTTGATTAAGTAGTTATCAACTTTTCAGTTGTTTGAAGTAGCACTTCTAATACCTTAATATTTTAAGTAAATTAAGCAGACAAACCTTTACAACCTGACAGAGTGCATGACTGCACATTATCCTGTAGAACAACGCAAATATGTTTACAATTTGTTGCACAATTAAAATTCCAACTTATTAACTAACATAAAACAAACATTAGATCACAACATACCTCAAAGTCAATTCCACCAACAAAAATAGTGTTGGGCATGATTCTTCCACTTGGCAATACATATCTGCGATTCACTGTGGGTGCTGCGGACGACTGACCCTCTAGTTCCTGACTGGCATCACTGTCTTGTGCTTCAATGATTCTTCCGGACTGCGAATAGAGGAAAGCTGTTTAGATATTCATAAAGGATCTTCAATTCACAACTGGCTTTAATTTTCACCTTGGTGACCTTTTAGTATCTAGCAGGGAACAGGGTACTGCCAAAGGAAGCATTTTTATTACCAAAGGGATGATTAAAGTTTAAAAAAAAACAAAATTCTGTTTACAAATGTCTTACTGGTGAAAAGGCTTCAACAGCCTAAACCATTTATGCCCATAAGGCAAAATTAAAGTAATTCAACATGATAGCACTAAATTCAGTCAAGTTGTAAAAAGGGCATAAGGACAACTGGCTTGCGCAAGAGAATTAGATAGTGCTCATGTAGTTAAAAAGGAAAATGGCAAACCATAACAGAAACGAACAATGGGCTTACATAGTATTTTTCCTTACCCCTCAAAAATAAAGTTAATACTTTATGACCATAAGACATCGGAGTGGAAAGAAGGCCATTCGGCCCATCGAGTCCACTCCACCCTTTAATCATGGCTGATAGGCATTTCAACTCCACTTACCCACATTCGCCCCGTAGCCCTTAATTCCTTGTGACATCAAGAATTTATCAATCTCGGCCTTGAAGCCATTTAGCGTCCCGGCCTGCATTCCGTGGCAATGAATTCCACAGGCCCACCACTCTCTGGCTGGTCTCCACATTTCTGTTCTGAATTCACCCCCTCTAATTCTAAGGCTGTGCCCACGGGTCCTAGTATCCTTGCCTAACAGAAACAATTTCTTAGCGTCCACTCTTTCCGAGCCATGTTTTATGTTGTATGTTTCTATTAGATCTCCCCTTAACCTTCTAAACTCCAATGAATACAATCCCAGGATCCTCAGCCGTTCGTGTGTTAGACCTGCCATTCCAGGGATCATCCGTGTGAATCGCCGCTGGACATGCTCCAGTGCCAGTATGTCCCTCCTGAGGTGTGGACAGAGTACACCAAATGGGGCCTAACCAGAGCTTTATAAAGGCGCAATAGCATATCGCTGCTTTTATATTCCAACCCTCTTGAGAAAAATGACAACATTGCATTCGCTTTCTTAATCACAGATTCAACCTGCATGTTTACCTTCAGAGAATCCTCGACTAGCACTCCCAGATCCCTTTGTACTTTGGTTTTATGAATTTTCTCACCGTTTAGAAAGTAGTCCATGCTTGTGTTCTTTTTTCCAAAGTGCAAGACCTCACATTTGCTCACGTTGAATTTCATCAGCCATTTCCTGAACCACTCTCCCAAACTGTCTAGATCCTTCTGCAGCCTCCACACTTCCTCAGTACTACCTGCCTGTCCACCTAACTTCATATCATCGACCAACTTCGTTAGAATGACCCCAATCCCTTCATCCAGATCCTTAATATATAACATGAACAGCTGCGTTCAACACTGAACCCTGTGGGACACCGCTTGCCATTCCAAAAAAGAACCTTTTATCCCAACTCTGTCTTCTGTCAGACATACAATCCTCAATCATAGTAGACTGTTGAGCAATATTAAGTATTAAAGAATTTATTTTATGCTGTTGAAATGTAAACTAGAAAATGATTCAATTAAAACTAAACCTGCAAACACTCAATACTACGAGGTACCTTTATACACTCAGCTGATATTCAAATGACTTTTACCACTTTAGATACATTCAGATCTACATTCAAGACTATGCAAAATGGCACCCTCCCGGTTTCATTAGAAACTATTGACTTTTTATCTTTACATGAATGAAAATTTAAAATGGACAAAATCAAAGTGAGCAAATAGCATTTTCAAGACTATTTTTAAAAAAAATTCACTTGTACCATAACAAGATTTTTAAAAGTCCTTAGAAGCGTTAGAGAACAAAGAATTCTCAGGACAGAGGTGGGATCTGTATTCTAAATTGAACTGAAGAAATATACCACTTAAGGATTGTCAACATATAGATTGAACATAAAAAGTAAAACCGTTTCCATATCCTGATATCACTCATTACTGAACATGAAGTTCATGTCACTTTTTCACAAAAATGTGTTTCCTATTCATTAGCCAAATGGAGCTATTTCATATTAAATAGATCAGCTGTGTCATAATATGGAGCTCTCAACAAAATGCATATAAAATTTAGGGCCTGCACCTGGAATGCTCGAGTAATAGTTTCGTCAAGAGCTTCAGGACATCCTCTTTGGACAGCAATACTTCTCTTTGCTCATCTGATAGAAGAGAAGACGAGACTGGGAGTCTCCTCACTTTCTCCGCATCCCAAGGGAATTTTCTAGTGCATTTCTTCATTTTGAAATAATTGCAGCCACTACAGTTGCTAGTCCTGCAGATGTGTCCAGTCCTCCTCAATATCTGAGACCATTTATAAAGCAGCAGCCACATCAATTACACCCTGCAATGCCTAGATCCTTTGGTGATGTTTCAAATCATCCTATTTGACAATCAGAAACAATGAAGATTCTTGTCAGCAGTCACAACGCAAGTTTATTATAAGCCCTTGATACATTGGAACATGGAGGCCTGACACACACACATCTTATCCTGCTGTATGCCAAGAGCACACAGTAGGAGATGAAGTGTGGTGTGATCATTGACACCTACTCTCCCCACACTATTGTCCGAGAAACAACACTGCATACTGGAGAACACTGAAATAATTAGAATTCAACATGTGAGCAATGCAGCGGCATGCCACTGTGCAGCCTCTGAAACCTTGGACTGTACTTGTGAATTGTGGTCTGCAGGTAATATTTTATAGGTTGCCTATTTCTGCCTCAGACATGCTTTTTCCTTAAAAAGGAGAACTGCATTTTTTTTCCATTCTTGCCATATTCTTCCAACTACCTCATCACTGACCATACCATTTTGAGGGTGGAATATTTCTGTTTATTAACGAACCTTCCAGCTCAGTGAGCAAACTTACATCCAGAACCTCAACCTGAGCTACACATCTTCTCAAACCTTGCTAATTTCTGCTTATGGTCAGAATGGTGCAGCTAAAAATGATTTTCAAAGATGACAGCCCTTACTAAGAGGAATAGCAAGGAAGTAGTAAAACAAACAGCAGTCTACAACATTGAATAACTGAGACAGTAAACATAGCTGGGCAATCTCCATTCCTGTTGAAATGGAAAATAAAGCAGCTAAGATAAAACTGGAATTTAGCTGCAAGGATATATAAAACATCTGAACAAATAAAAAAGTTACAACTCAACTATCACTGCTGGGGAAAAAAGGGCTAAAAAGTAAATTGCAGCAAAGATCTCATCAAGCAGTAAAATAAGGGAGCTGCAGATTTTTTTTTAAAAAAGGGGTGGACATGCTTTGAACCTCAAATGCCAGAGATAAAAGGAAGGAGTGGGAAGGAAGAACAGAGAAAAAGAAAACAGAAGAGGAAGAACCACAATTAATGAACGTATAGAAAGTCAATCAACAAGCGATTTGCAATCGTGTCAATTCAGTGGGAAATTTTAAGTGAAGATAGAAGTGACACTTCACTGGGGATCAGTGCCTATAAAAGAAAAATGTAGGAACCAAAAGGTGAGAATCATTTTTGACATTTATGATACGATCTTTCCAAATTGTCTTATCATGTACAGGTATATGTCATTTTCTTAATAACACACATGCACTTTTCGTAAAGAAACGCTGACAGCTTAAGAACTACTGACCACTACTTTAACAAAATTGCAAAGATTAAAAAATGATGAGATATCACCAAGTTAGGTCTCACTTTAGATTGAGTTGTTCAGCATTACCATCACCTGGATACATTATGTCACCTATAAAGGTAGGTGCTGGAGCAATATCAGCTGATGTTTCTGACAATTACACAATGCAAGTGTAGCACATCATCAGGTTTAAAAGGTGATAACTGGGTTTCTGGTAGAATGAGGATTGCAAAAGAACAACATCAAGTGAAGTTCAAATGCCAGAGAGACACTGACGTTCTGTGCAACATCAAGAGCTTCAGCACATCTCTGCAAAGTAATTTAAGATGATGATCTATAAATGGAGCCCTATCACCCTTTATGATAGGATGTAGATTCAAGAGAGCAAGATAAACACTACACACTAGGGAAAAAAAAAGATAGGGGCTTCCAAACAGTAGACATTAAATCAAAATCTTCAACTGGTTCAAGTCAAAAGCTTGGACCAGTAACCCTTAACTTGTCAGCAAATAATTACAGCATTTTACAGTCCACTAGTTCACTGATTGTCACACTCATTGAAGATTACAAGTTATTTTCACATGTCTTGGATATCTTCCTGGTGAATATCATCTTGAAGTAGATGAGAGTGAGACACCAATCATTTGTTGAGGACAGCTCTAGCTACAACCAAGTCCAACCTGAAAGACTGAAGAGCTAGAAAAGAAAGGAGTAATCATAGAAGTGACAGCTCCAATAAACTAAATTAGCTACACAATAACAATGGATAGAAAAACTGGAAAACAGTACATTGATCCAAATGAACTCAATGAAGTTCTGAAGAATCTCACTACCTCGTGCAAACCAATGTAGACATTTTACCAAAACTTTCCAAGGCAAAAGTCATTACTATCATTTATAGAAAAGGATTGTTATTAGCAAGTGAAGCTGATGAAAGCTTTAGTTTTTAAATCAAACTATACTCAGGAGATATAGGTGATTGCACATGATGTTTGCAATTCCAGCGCCCCACACAATGATCAATACATGTGATAGAAGGCATATCTAGTGATCACACTAGAATGGAAGCTTTTTTGGATGAGCTATGGTATGGAGACCAGATAAATCTGGGAAGATGGTGGGGTAGTGGAAATGTGATTGGACTAGGAATCCAGCATTTCAGGCTAAATGCTTGTGGGGAGATGGGTTCAATTCGAGCATGGCATATGTTCAAACATGAAATCAAAAAAAAATCTGCAACTAAAAGTTAAAATAAGTTAAACACCAAAACTAAAAGTCTGTCTGTGCCCATGTAACTACTGTCAATTGTCATAAAAAAAACCCACGAGTCAGAAGTAATACTCTCTCTTGCTTCGGTGATCGCAGCTGCAACATCACTCATACCTAAAATAATTCACACCTCCACTGACAGCCCTCATGTGCAGCTGTGTACTAACCACATGATCCACTGCAGTATCTCAGCAAGGTTCTCGGCAAACCAGAGCCACTACCATTAAAAAGTTAAAACAAACAAAAAAAATGGGAACCCTTCCAGTTGCAAGTTCCTTTCCAAAACAAACAAATGGCTGACAAAACTCAGGTCTGGCAGCATCTGCGGGGAGAAAGCAGAGTAAATATTTCAAGTCCAGTGAATCAGACTAACCATTAACTCTGATTTCCTTCCATGGCCACTGCCAGACCTATCAAGTGTCACTAGTAATTAACTTTTGATTTAGATCTCCAACATCCACAGAACTTTGACTTAGTGAAGAATTCCTGTTTGGTATTTACATATAGTGAGGAGAAAAGAAAGATGTATTCCCTGACATTCGAGAAAATTACTAGACTATGCTTCTTGACTTCTTGAAAATATGCTTCTGACTTGAAAATATATTGCCACTCCTTCACCGTCACTGGGACAAATCTCTAGAACTCTGAATTTTTACAACCAAGGACTGCAGCATTTAAAGGTGTAGCTCATCACCACATTCTCCAGGGCAAATAGCAAGAACTAACAAATGCTAACCTAACTAAGAATGCACAACTCTCTTGAAAACAAAGTAAAAACTTAATGTTTTCAGCAGTTACCAATCACACTATCAAAAAAAAGTTGTTTGAAGGGCAGATTCATCATCTATGAAAACTGCCACAATTCTAATTACTTTTAGCTCAAAATGTCCATTCATGCTAAGCCTATTTGCCTACACTTGCTCCATATCCTTCTAAACCTTTCCTATCAATAGCGTGTCCAAATGTCTTTTAAATGTTGTTAATGTACCTGCCTCAACTACTTCTGCTGGCAGCTTAGCCCATATTCTTACCACCCTCTGTAAAAAACATTGCTCCTCAGATTCCCATTTATTCTCTCCCCTCTAACCATAAACTGATCTCTAATCATTGATTCCCCAACCCTGGGGAAAAAGGCTAAGTACATTCACCCTATCCATGCCCTATTATGCACCTCTAAAGATTCTCACCGCACCAAGTGTCTAAAGAAAAAAAAATATCCTAGCTCATCCAACCTCTCCCATAACTCAGACTGTTGAGTCCTAGCAACATCCTTGTAAATTTCTTTTGTACTCTTTCCAGTTTAATAACATCCTTCCTATAGCAAGATGACCAAAACTGAACATAATACCCCAAGTGTGGCCTCACCAACATCCTATACAACTGCAACATAACTGCCCAACTCCTACTCAATGCCCTGACTGAAGGCAAGTGCGCCAAAAGCTCTCTTCACGGCTCTGTGCACCTGAACTCCAAGGTCTCTCTATTCCACTTCACTCTATGGATCTCCTATTCATCATGAAGTTCCATGTCTTGATTTGACTTATCTATATAAAACTCCACGTCATTTCTCAGCCCACTTCCCAAGCTGATCAAGGTCTTGCTGCAATTACTGATGACCTTTCTCATTGTCCACAATAACATGCCATATGCAAACTCATTAATCATGCCTTGTACATTCTCATCCAAATCATTGATATAGATAACAAACAGTAATGGGACCAACATCAAACCCTGAGGCACTCTACTAGTGTAGGCCTCCAGTCTGGCAAACATCCTTCCACTATTGCCCTCTGCTTCCTACTATCAAACCTAATATCCAATTTGCCAGCTCCCCCATGATTCCACATGATGTTGCCTTCCAGAGCAGCTTTCTATGTGAAACCTTATCAAAGGCCTTATTGAAATCCATATATACTACATCCATCACCCTGCCCTCGTCAACCTTCCTGGTTACTTCAAAGAACTCTATTTGCAATGCATGATCTCCCACGCACAAAGCCATTCGGACAATTCCTAATCAAACCCAGTCTTTCCAAATGCATGTATACTCTATCTCTCAGAATCTTCTCGAGTAGCTTACCTACAACAGATGTTAAGCTTACTGGTCTATAGTTCAGGTTTTTCTTTGCTGCCCTTCTTAAATCAGAGCACAACATTCACTAACCTCCAGTCTTCCAGGACTTAACCTGCGGCTAATGATGATGCAAAAATATCAGACAGGATCCCTGAAATTTCTTTTCTAGCAGTGTTCTTAGATACATTTGTTCAGGTCCAGGAGACTTATCCATCTTCATACATTTTAATATGTCCACCACCACTACTGTGATATCGACTGTCCCTAAGATAATCAACACTAACTTACCCAAGTTTTCATATTTCTTCATGGTGAACACAGGAGAAATATTCATTGAGGACCTCACCCATCCCTTGCAGTTCTACATAGACATGTCCACTTTGGTCCTTGAGAGATCCTTTTCCCTCTAGTTATGCTTTTTCCTTTAGTGTATGTAAAGAACCTCTTTTGATTCACCCTAATTTTCTCAGCCCTGGCTATCTCCTGCCCCCTTTTTGCCCTCCTGAATTCCTTCTTCAGTAAACTCCTATATCCCCTGTATATACTTCCAGTGATTCCCTTCATCCCAGCCACCTGTACCTGGGATACGCCTCCTATTTTTTTCTAGTCAAACCCTCAATATCTCCAGTTATGCAGGGTTCCCTCTATTCCTACCAATCTTGCCCTTCACCCTCTAGAAGATGAAGACCTTGAACCCTAGCTATCTCACTTTTAAAGGCCTCCCACTTGGAGGTCCCTTTGCCTGCAAACAACCTAATCCAATCAACCCCTGAAAGCTCCAAAATTCACCTTGCCCCAATTTAAAACTTGAACCTGTGGACCACAAATCTTATCACCAAGAAAAGCAAAGGATTTGTGCTAAAACTTTATAAAGATTCGATTAGTCCACAATACTGCATCTAGTTCTGGCTATCAAGTTTTAGGGAGGATGTGAAGTTTCTTGAGAGAATAGAGATTGAACATAATGGGCCCAAGAATGAAGTATTTTAGTTACAAGGTTATGTTAGAGAAGCTATGAGTGGTCATATTGGAACATAGGAGATTAGGTAGAAATTTACAAGATTATGAGCAATTAGAATAAGTAACAAAAGAAAAAGGATCCCATTTTTGTCCATGGCACAATGGATAAGGAATGCTTCAACAAAAAGTTTAGCAGGAATTCAAAAAAAGAATTATTTTTAAAGATGTGATGTGATAAGTGATAGCAACTTCAGAGGTAACTGTTTGTATGGTAACTACTGACCAGCTTCTTGGCCAGCGATGAAAACCTCAATTTTCTGGAATCTGTAATTGTAAAAATACTAAAAACTAGAGAGTTTGCATCAATTATAACAAAATCAATTGTAATTTCCTTGGATTACATGGGTCATATAACCTTGCACCCTTGAACTGAAAGCAATACCAAGTAGGGGTCGCTCTGTAGCAAGAGTAAAATAAGCTACAGTAGGATAAGACAGGAGGGTGTTTTAAGGAGTTGTGTGTAGCACAGTATGTACAGTAAGGTGAAGACTAGTTTAGAATAGTGGTCGTGAATTAGACAATTCTATTACTGTTCCAGTCTTGACAAAGCAGACCAGGCTGTTTAACAGAATTTGTTAAAGCAATCAGCTAAAAATTAGTCCCTTGGCAATCTGTACCATGAAGATCGTTGTGAACCGACTGGAAAGAAATTGGGGAGTGGAGCTGCTGTTTCAGGTGATGGGAGGATCAAATCTATTCAGTGAGAAAACAGATTTAATTCACCAGAGGCAGAATTAGAAAGACAGATTACCTGCAGTGTCATATTTATACAAAGATAGCTTCCAATACTTGTAATCACAAGATGGCTTGTTTTATGTGCTACCATGTGTGATTTTATAGTTTGTACTGACCATATTTTAACCTTTTAACTGATGCCTAATTTAAATGTAATCTGATTATGTTAAAGTATGAGATGTAAAGTTAAATCTTTTTAGTAATTTCTTTGTATAGTGAATGTTTGACAATTTTTTTCAGTTTTGTTTACAGCTCCCCGACTTTGATCATTGCAAAGTTTGGGGCCAAGATTGGATCCAGGGAATTCAAAACAGGTTCACTGGAACTTTCCAACTTTTAAACCAAAAAAAGAGTCAGGTTTACATATGCTTCACTGTACTGGGAAATCAACATGGGCAGTTTTAGAGTCATAAAGTCATACAGCACAGACAGACTATTAGGTCCAACCAGCTAATTAAACCATAACCCCTAGTCCTACCTACCCATCCTTGGCCCATTTGCCTCCAAACATTTCTTATTCATATACTTATCTTTTAAATATCGCATCATTGAACCATTATCCACCACTTCCAAGAAGTTCATTCCAAACACTAATGACTGTGTAAAAACGTTTCCCCTCATGTGTTTTTAAAATCTTTTTTCCCTAGGGTGGGGGATTTCAAGACTAAGGGCCAAAAGTTTAAGATGAGAGAAGAACACCTGCCATTCACTTTATCTATACCACTCATGATTTTATAAACCTCTACAAGGTCAGTCCTCAACCTACTACCGTCCAGCAAAATAAGTCCCACGCTATTCAGTCTCCTCCCATAACTCAAACCCTCCACTCTCAATCATCCTGGTAAATCTTTTCTGAACCCTCTCCAGTTTAATAATCGTCTTCCTATAACAACAAGGCGGCTATAACTCGAACAGCCCAGGAAAGGCCTCACCAACACTCTGTACATCAATATAACTTCCCAACTCCTCTACTCAATGTCTGAGCAATGAAGGCAAGTGCTGTAAATACCTTAACCGTCTTATCTATATGTGAAGCAAACTTCCAAGAAATTATGTATCTGCACCCCCAAAGTCAATGACTTTGCACAGAGAAATCGGATTACCACAGACTTAAAACAGTTTTGAAAAGGTGATTATGGGCTGTGTGAATTGAATTAACAAGAGACTAGGAACCAAAATGAATGGAAGTGTTGAAGAACTCGCTGGATATTGGAGACTCAAGAAAGGAGATCACGAGTGCGTGCATATGAGCAAAAACTCATGCTGTGAAAAAAACTCAAAATGAAGCACAAGTTTCAACTTCAGAAACATGAGGTGATGAAAAGTGCGACTCAACCATTGAGGTTCAAGTCAAGTGAAGAATTCCTGCTTAGAACTCAAAACAAAAGTGAGGAGAAAATAAAGATGTATTTCCAGACACTTAAAATTATAAGGTTATGTTTCAAAGTGTTTCAACGGAAAAGGTTTCTAGCAGACCATGTGCTTGGTTTCAAGGAAACTATTCAACACAGAGGCAGAAACTTAGAACCTTGCAAAAGAGAACAGGCAGACTATGTAGGGTTTGTCACAGGAAAGGAAATAACATTCAGTAGGTTATTCAGTTCACCAATTTGAAATGGAACATCAATAATCTTAAAGGAGATGTTACAGGAGAAACTCAAAAGCAGTTCCCCATGGAAGTTAAATTCTCATCTGGAAAACTTCAAAGTTCACAAAATAAGGGAAACTTCACAATGGCAGATGATTAATAAACAGCCCACTTTGGATTCCAGAAGAATGGTAATGAGAGGAAAGTCAACAATGAAAAGAGGAAGTCATGCTTAGCTCCATCCTATCCAGCTGGATCTCCAGATCACTGACCACAAAGCAAGGTACTGACATAACAGTCTGGGACAAATTTCAGAAACAGAGCAGAGTAACTCCTGACTGAAAGAGTTTGTCCGGGCTCTTCATTGGGAGTTCTAAGAATGGTGTATGGAAAGGTGAAACAGAAGTCACACATGGCATGCCATTACATAGTGGTCGACACTTAAGAAGAATTTGGCAAGGTAAAACAAGAAAACCCACTAGGCCCTACTGTGATAAACATCTATGACGCAACATAGACTCAGCAAAAAAAACACCCTTACAATTCAGCCCAATGTTTCCACTGTTCATTCATCAGAACGAGTTAAAGTTAGAGATGTCATAGATTTTAAGCAAGTGCAGTGGCATGGTCCAAGGTTTTAGGGGTGGGGTAGAGTAGGAGGTATAAATTGCACTGGATAGCAGGAAAGCATAAGGGGTTAAGAACCAAATGCGAAGATATCGTGTTGGATGAACAGCTGGAGAGATTACAAGACATGGGTACTTAGAGATGGTAATGGGGAAAGTAATGAAACAGATGATGGGTTGGGAAGATATAATAGGAAAAAACAGAATAAACAACATTTGAAGAGAGCTTAGATTATGTCCTGAAATTAGTGCTTGCTTATATTGAGTCCAGGCATTTGTTAAGAGCTTGATATAAAAGGAAATTGCTGTTATTCCACCTTCCATTAAACTTTACTAAAACACCGCAGAAAGCAGAGAAGTCAGAGGGAGTGAGACACAATTAAAACAATGGGAGATCAGAAGCTCAGGGTCAAATTTGCAGTATGACTTCCAAAGAGTTGTACTGGATTTGAAACAATAACTCTGTTGTTCTCTCTCCAGAGATGCTGCCAGACTTGCTGAGTTTCTCCAGCACTTGATATTTTTATTTCTATTTGTTCAACGTTCAGCACAACCCTAAATTTAAAAATTATCAGTGTTCAAGTCCTTCAATACCTTCAACACTTTACCTTTGTGAAACCGTTCAATCCTCCAACCCTCTAGTAATTCTCCACTGCTCCAATTCTGGCCTCTTGTGAATCCCAGATTTCCTTCATCCCACCCCATGGTCATGAAGTCAGTCATACAGCGCAGAAAAGGCCTTTCAGCCAATTGAGTCTGCATCAACAATAACTACCACTAAAAGCACACGTCTCACATCCTTGAATATTATTTCAAGGTTTAGCTTCCGGCCTCCACTACTTCCCAGGCAGTCCATTCCAGATTCCCATAACTAACTGTGTGGAAAAGAGTTTTTCTCAAGTCCTCTCTGAATCTCTTGCCCGTTATCTTAAATCTATGCACCCTCATGATGGACCCCTCAATCAAGAGAAACAGCCATTCCCTATTCACCCTATACATACCCTTCATAATCTTAAAAATCCCAATTATGTCCCCTTTTAGCTTTCTCTGCTAGAAAGAAAACAATCCAAGTCATCTCGTCTCACCTTATAGCTCAACTGCTCCATTCCTGGAAACATTGAAGAACTCCTTCTAAAGCTGCTCTAGAGCTTTCACATCCTTCTTGTTGTGAGGTAACCATATTACTCCACTTGTGGCCTGACCAACACTCTATACAACTCCAAAGTTACATCCTTGCTCTAACACTGTATGCTATGACTAAAGAAAGCAAGTACCCCATATGCCTCCTTAACTATCATATTCACTTGCTCTGTCAACTTCAGGGATTTGTGAATTAGCAAGATCACTCTGGTCCTCTGAGCTACCCAGTGTCTTGCCATTCATTAAATATGGTCTCATCTTGTTTCTTCTTCCAAAGTGCATCACTTCACATTTACAAGGGTTAAATACCATGGCTCTGCCATCTAACAAACCCCACCTATATTTTTCTATAACCTACCACTTTCTTCACCAATTAACCATCCTGCCAATCACTGACGTCTACAAATTTGCTTAACACCACCGTCCCCCCAAATACACAATTTTCATCTCTGTCATTTATGTATATAACAAACAATCCCAGCACGGAGTCTGGTGATACACTGCTGGACACCAGACCCTATTCATTAGGACAGCCTTATACCTCCACCCTGTCATATTAAGCAGCTAATTTCTAGTCCATCGCACCAGGCTTCCCTGATGCCATATGCTTTAACCTTCTCAGTTCCCCATGTCAAAAGTTTGATAAAATCCATATGAACTACATCAACTGAATTTCCCTCACCCACACACTTGATCACATCTTCAAAGAATTCTAACAATTTGTTAGGCATGAGAGCAGAGGGCAGTGGAGGCCAAGTCTCTGGATTCATTTAAGAAAGAGTTGGATTGAGCTCTCAAAGATAGTGGAATCAAGGATTATGGAGATAAGGCAGGAAGAGGATACTAATTAGGAATGATCAGCCATGATCATATTGAATGGCGGTGCAGGCTCGAAGGGCTGAATGGCCTACTCCTGTTCCTATTGTCTATGTCATCCCTCTGAAAGAGCCATGCTGACTATCCCTAATTATGCTTTTCTAAGTGGATGTTCATTCCCTCCTTTAGAATGTCTTCCAATAGCTCCCTTTCCACTGACAGGAGACACATTCTGTAATCTCCTGGTGCATCTCTATCACCTTTCTTGAAATGTCAAACTACATTAGCAGTCCTCCAGTCATGTGGCACTTCCCCTGTGGCCAGAGAGCAATTAAAAGTTTGGATCAGAGCCTGTGCAGTTTCCTGCCTCGCTGCCCACAACAGTATAGGATGCAATTCATCCAGCCACCAACACCTTTCCATTTCCTGTCAAATTGTGCACATTCCCCACAGTCCCTTTTCCTGAATTCCATAACTACATTTTTTTTCTATAGTGAAGAACAAAAAGTAGTATTAATTCAACACCCTTCCAATTTCTTGTGGCTTCAGAGATTGCCCCCCTTGGCCCCTCATGGGCTCTATTCTTTCCCGGAGTGCGGTGCTGGAAAAGCACAGCAGGTCAGGCAACATTAGATGAGCAGGAGAATCAGCATTTCAAGCATAGGCCCTTCAGCAGCCAGTCCAGATAAAGGGCTTATGCCCAAAATGTCGATTCTCCTGCTCCTTGGATACTGCCTGACCTGCTGTGTTTTCCCATCACCACACACTTGACTCTGATATCCAGCATCAGCAGTCTTCACTTTCTATTACTCTATTCTTTCCCTGGTTAACCTGTTACTTTTAATGTATTTATAAAAAGATCTTAGCAATCTCTCTAATCTTATTCACAAATCCTTTGTCATGCCCCCGTTGAGCTCCAAATGCTTAAGTTCCCTTCACCACTTCCTACATCCCTCCAGAACTGTAGTTAAATTGCTCCCTTCTTACTTACTAAAAACTTTCTTTCCTTCCTCAACCAGTCTTGAATTGTCCTGGACATCCAGGGTTCCCTGAACTTATTGCTCATATATTTCCCCCTAAAAGTATATACACCTGTATTCTTGGCTTTTTTTTTTGGAAGACCCTCCCCACTCCTCCCCCATGGCACTGCTGTACAGTTACCCACAAGGAACTGTTCCCAGTCAACTATGGCCAGATCTTGCTTTATTTTAATAAAATCTGCCCCCAATCCAAAGCCATCTTTTGCAGGCCACCTTTCACCCTGTCAGAATAAATCTGAATCATACTGTTTTGCTATCGCCAAAATGCTCCCCCACTGCCACACTGAATACTTGTCCAGCTTTGTTCTGCAGAACCAGACCCATTACTGAGCCAACCCTTGTTAGGCCTTCTACATATGGATACAAAGAAAAATTCTCTTGGATACATTTCAAGAAATCCATTTCCTCTAAACCCTTAACACTATGACTATCCTAATTTACGTTCAGAAATTGAAATCCCCTAATATAACTGCCCCATAATTATTGTTACACACCTCTGAAATGGTTACATATTTGCTTCATTATTTCCTGCTGACATTTTGGGCGGCCTATAATACATTCCCAGTAATGTGACTGCCACTTTAACATTACTAAGTTCTACCACAAAGTTTCATTTGAAGATGCTTCCAAACTATCACTTCTTATTGCAGTAAATATCATTCTTTAATTAGTGTTATTCCACCTCTCTTTTATATCATCTCTCTCTCACCTAAAGATTTTACACTCTGGAATCTTTAGTTGCCAGTCCTACCCTTCCCTCTACCATGTTTTGCGATGGCAAGATCATACTTCCATGTATCGGTTCACATCTTTAACTCATCAGTCTAACCGATTACATTCCTGGTATTAAAGTCAAGACCATCCAGACTCGCAACACTCTTGATGCTTACCACAGCTATGGTGATTGTGTGTTCAGCTTTCTAGACATCAAGCACAATCATCTTCCTAAATCTCAGTTTTTCTTCTAATCTAAGAAATTCCATCAAATCTATCTCTGAATAAACACTTGTCACTTGTCCTAAGATCTCATTCTTCAAGTCAAAGTTTTTCTGTAATACTTCTCTAAGATGTCTCATGATGTTTTTCAATATTAGTGACAGTTTATAAAAGGTAGGCTGTTGCTTCTACCAGTCTTCCCTCAAGATCGTTTACACAAACTATCAAATCCCTACTGATGCAGCTAATTCAGTGCAATTAACCCATTCATTCTATTTTTCAAAGTTCACTAATCAATAGTTAACTCTACATCCTAGCCCCTTCTCCACCAGCATCCTTAAAAGGAATCAGTAACAATATCACCTCAAAAAAGTCACGATTCATATTAGCCTTTCAGTATCGCTCTACCATGCAGTTCCATTCCATTTAATATCTTATTCCTTCATTTGTCCAATAAAATACTTTAATAGAACCTGAAAAGCCCATGTAGACATTACTGTGGTTCAAAACTTTAGTCAAAATTTTCCTTTGCAAATCCATGTTGACCACATTAAAATGCTCTCCCCCATTTCATACCAGATTATCCACCAATGTTTCAATACTGACAATGTGTAGCAGGAAAATAAATATCCAAGATAAAGCCAGCAAAGGAATTACAAATTTATCTCCCATTATCCAGTCAGCTAATCTGAAATCAGTGGCCTTGCAGCAAATAGTTTATGTAGGAAAGCAAAAACAATTGACTCTCTGTTCAAATACACAGACTATCCCCATGTAATAACACACAGGATAAGAAATTACTTCGAAGTAGTGTTAAGCCATTCAACACTTCTAGTCCACTCTGCTATTCAGTAGGAATATTCAGTAGTAAGGCTCATTTGGTTGCAGTCTCAAATCATCTTTGTGCTTTCAACTCTGTGGTCTATGAAAAAATCTCTCTCAGCCTTGTATAAATCCAATAACATTCTCCACTAATTTGTGGGGGAAGAGGATTCCACAGATCACCAGTTAGAAAATTCTAATTTTAGGCTTAAAAAGAGAGATCCCTTATTCTTGATTGTCTCCTCAGTTTCCAGCTTCCCCAAAAGAGAAAACTACCTCCATGCATGCACCCGCAGTGTCTTATATTTAAATAAAGACTATCTCTCAATTACAGTGAGTACAAGTCCAGTCTGTCCAGTCTTTCCTCAGTAGATAATCCCCTAATCCCAAAGAGTCAAGTGAACCTTCCCTGAACAAACATATCCTTTTTCAAATAGAACACCAAAACTGTATTCCGATGCAGTCTCAACAAGCTGCAGTAAAATTTTCTTTCTTTTACATTCTTTTTGTCCTGCAAACAAAAACTCCAATTTTGAATCTACCTTCCAATTACTTTTTGTACTCACTACATTTGTGAGATTTATACCAGGACACCCAGATCCCTCTGTACCATAGTTCTGCAATCTCTCTTTTGAAATACTATACCTTTCCTGCCAAGTGGACAAGTTCACAGCTTCTCATTATACTCTGACAACTTTTTGCCCACACATTCAACCTACTTATACCCTTTTGCAAACACTCAACCTCCTCCTGACAACTCTACATTCCTACCACCTTAGCATCATCAGCATACCCATACATTCAGCCCTATATCCTATTCATTGATTCAGATTTTAAATAGTTGATGCCCTAACACTGACCTGTGGTATTCTGCTGTTGCAGCAGCTTCACATGGGAAAATATCATCCAAAGAGCATATTGCCAAATAAAATGAATCAGAAGTTAAAACCAATTAGGAGATACTAAACAGAAATGTGGGTACACACATATAGACAACGGCAAGAAAAATAGCCAGAGTGCTGAGTTACGTGCCAAGAGGATCACTAGAGAACAACAATCCAACATGCCAAATCAGCTACATTATACAGAATCAGCACCTGTAAAGACTTGACATTGACAATATCACACATTAAAGGGATATACAAAAATAAGACAGTACAACTATACCATTTACAAAGTCACAATTACAGGACTGCACCACAAAAAAGGATTTATTTGCTTCACATTTCCTGCTCACTTATGGAAAGCCCTCATACATTTTGCTGCATCCCATGCAGACACTAATTTCAGAAACTGATACCAGAAACAATTAAGAGCTATGCATAACAATGAAGAGGAGTACACATGTGTCATTAAGGTGTTTAAGCATGTTACATCAATGAGTTTAGATCATGGTCAATCTTTGACCTAAACTTAGTTTTTCCACAATTCAGTTCCCTTCACATAATAAAATTCCATCAATCTCGAGCTTGGATACACACATCAGCTGTCTAGGGCAGGCTGGAAAGATGTGCAGCCCCGATTGAAATGTGAACAACTTCGATGCTAAACATCCAATCCTTATTCGAAGATTGGGCTCTAGAACACCGGAGCTGAAGATGCTGATGCCCAAGAAGAATCATACGGATATGAGTTCCACTTCATGGAAGGGATAACGGTGGCCAAGAAGAATATGTATACGCTAAAACATCCAGAACAGGCAAACAAAATAAATGCCCCTAACCTGCACATAAATAGTAACTTTTCCCAACAATTTCAAAGAAATCTGCTTTTCAATTAGTCCTACCTAAGTGGCAAGCTTCACACTTGCACATAGCATATTCAATGTTGCCACATTCTTGCTCCATTACTTAATCTGTGTAAATTACTTAGTCTTCTTGTATTCGCTTTGAGAGTTTACACATCTCATCAAACTACTCAACTATTTATGCAGTTGACACAACCACATGCCCCTAACAACTTCCATATCAGATTTTACATGAACAAGATGGCAAAAATATTCAAAAGCAGGACCCAGTGCAGAAATGCACATAAATCAGATTTCAACTTCCTTGGAGGAAGCCAATGTAAACATTTCAAAATGTGGACAGCAATGTGAAACACAAGGCCAGATACAAGTTCTGCCCCAGTATCAACTTGCTCATCATGTCTCATTCTTCTTTCTTCTGCATTCACTCACTCCCCATATCTGCATGGGTTTTCCTCCAGGTGCTCCGGTTTCCTCCCACAGTCTAAAGATGTGCAGTCCAGGTGAATTGGCCATGTTAAATTGCCCATAGTGTTAGGTGCATTAGTCAGAAGGAAATGGATCTGGGTGGGTTACTCTTCAGAGAGTTGGTGTGGACTTGTTGGGCCGAAGGGCCTGTTTCCACACTGTAGGGAATCTAATCTTATCTAATGTAATGTAAAAGAAATATTACAAGGAAACAAAAATGGTGAAAAAAAATTGCCTCATCTCCTCTAAACTTTCTGTCCCTTATTTTAAATCTAAGCCTCCGGTCACTGACCTTCCATCATTTTTGTCCACCTTTTTTATGCACCTCAGTTTTATACATCTCAATCACGTCCTCTCTCATTCTCAAGAAAAACAGCACCAGTCTGTCCAATCTCCCTTCATAAACTCTCCAGACCAAACAATATTCTGGTAACTCTCCTCTAATGCCTCCAGTTCTATCATCTTCCTGTTATAAAGTGGATTCCAGAACTACACTCTAGTTGGTTGAAGCAATGTTTTATACACTGAAACGTAACCTCCCCGCTCTTAAACTCAAAGCCTCAGCTAATAAAGGCAAGTATACCGAGTGCCTTCTTCACCACTTTATCCACCTGTCATGATATCTTAAGGGAAGGGCGAATACACACATCAAAGGCTCTCTGTTGTGCAATGCTTCCCAGGGTCCTACTGTTCATCATGTACTCCCTTGCCTTTTCATTTTGCCCAAGAGCATCGCCTGACATTTATTTGGATCTGGTTGTCCCTTCATTTTCTTTTAGGTCCCAGAAGACAGCAAGCTTTAGTAATGGCACTTTTCTGAAACAATTATAGCAAACACACGTCAATCCGACAGGCCAGGTTGAAATGCTTCAGTCAATAAACTGCCATCTGTTTGAATGACTGCGCTAGCATAAACCTGAACTTTAATCATATTGGAGTTTATGCTCATAAGATTTTACCTTACTGTCAAAATCATGGATCTCTATTTGATGCCTTTTTAAAACCTTCCAATCAAAAGGTTTATAGAAAAGGAGCTAGTTAGAATGGAGAAACTATGTATTTTCTCAATTTGTTCAGAGTTGCTACTTCACATCTCTGGAGCAGGTCAGACTTGAACTCAAGATCTCCTGGCTCAGAAGTAGTGACAATGGTACTGTGCTACAAGAGCCCCTCAGTAGTATCCTCAGACCAACTATTTTCAACGGCATCATCAACAACCTCTCCCTCAACAATCAGGAAAATGAAACAGCTGGTCACTGATTTCAGGAAGCATTGTGTAGGGCACACCACTATCTACACCAATAGCACCAAAGTGGAGATGATCGAGTGTCAGGTTCATAGGAATGATGAACACCAACAATCTGTCCTGGTTCACCCATGTTGATGCTACAGTCGAGAAGGCACAAAAATGCTTCAACTTCTTCAGGAGACTAAGGAAATTCGGAATGTCCATAATAACACAATGATTTTCATAGGTGCACCACAGAAAGCATTCTATCCTGTTGCACCACAGATTGGCATGGAAACTGCTCTGTCCAAGAGAGTTGTGAACTTAGCCCAGTCCATCATGCAAACCTTCCATCCACCGACTCCATCTAAACTTCCCACAACAGTTTGAATCTTTTCTAAACTTCTTCCATCAGCCAGAAGGTACAAAAACTTAATTAACATACCAATTGATTCCAGAACAGCTTCTTCCCTACTATTAGACTTCTGAATGAACCTCTCAAACTTTAAATTTAATTGTTGAACTTGCCCTGTATGTGCCTACTCCGCAACATTGTATTCTTCATTCTATTCTATTACCTAAATGCACTTTGTATGGTAATGATCTGCCTGCATTGAACATACAAAACTTTTCAGTGAACTATGTACATGACAACAAATCAAATCAAACCTCCTCGCCACAAGGTCAGAAGTGGTGATGTCGGTTTATGATTGCACAATGGTCAGCGCTATATGACTTCTCAAATAGCAAAGCAGACTACGCCCCTGCACAGCAAGACCTGGACAACATCAGGTTTGAGCTCATAAGTAGCAACATTCATGCCACACAAGTGCCAATTATGACTATCATCCACTGACATTCTACAACATTACCAAGCAGGGCTGCTAGCAGACTGGAGCCTGAAGCAGTCAGCCTATCAATGGCAGTCAACAGCTTGCAAGTCTAGTAGGGTCAACCTAACGTGCTGGAAAGCCCCGTGTAGAACAAATGCAGGCTATAGAAGGGCTGTAATGTTGATCTTTTAACTTTATTTTCCTAATTTATAAATAACTGTAATGTAGCATTTTTAGCTTTTTCTTTTTCTCTTTTCTGTACCTAAAATTTGTAACCAGATACTTTGTACCTAAGATAGTGCTGTGTGTGGTCACATGCTACATTTTTAACATTATTCCTGTACTTTCATACTCTAGTACATGTGACAATAAAACCCAATTCTACCAGAGCTCTCCGCTAGCCTGTGGACTACCACTGATCAGAAATTAAACTAGAGAAGCCACAGAAATAGTGTAGCCACAGAGAATGTCAGAAGCCATAAGTTCTCTGGTGAAAGTCTTGTCTCGTCTTTCCCTGGGAACACCACCATGTTGCATACCATCTTGACTCAAAACTATCTTGCCATTCCTTCATTATTGCTGGAACAAAGCCCTGGAACTCCATTCCCAACAAGACTGTGCATGTAGCAGTACTCAATTATCTCTTTATACAACTGGCCCCTCATCTCATGAATAAGCCTAGTAAACCCTGTCTGAACTGCTTCTAATGCAAATATCCTTAAAATTCCAGTATTCTAGATATGGGCTCACCAATACATTGTACAGCTATAACAAGATTGCTCCTCCACTCATTTTCATTCTTCTCATACTGTTCCAACTTGTTGCTGGTCACATACAAGGACACCCAGATCCCTTTGTTCAGCAACAGTCTACAATTCTCTCAATTAAAACAGTTGTCTTTTTACTACTTAACATATTTAAATATCCTCTATTCACCTGAACACATGCCCTAGCACAATTTAGACAAAGGCCTCAATAACAATACAGCTCCCTCTTTTGCCAGCACTGTTGTTATTAAATTAACCCATGAATTTAAATTCACTTCTCCCATACTAAACTATGAACTGTACATTCAACTGTCTAGTCTCATTTACTCTGGCAGCAACCTGGAGATTTGCAACAATTGTCCTTTCCATTTTGTCCTCTGACATCTGAAAATGTGTTGCTGGTCAAAGCACAGCAGGCCAGGCAGCATCTCAGGAATAGGGAATTCGACGTTTCGAGCATAAGCCCTTCATCAGGAATGAGAGAGAGTAGCCAAGCAGGCTAAGATAAAAGGTAGGGAGGAGGGACTTGGGGGAGGGGCGATGGAGGTGGGATAGGTGGAAGGAGGTCAAGGTGAGGGTGATAGGCCGGAGTGGGGTGGGGGCGGAGAGGTCAGGAAGGAGATTGCAGGTTAGGAGGGCGGTGGCGAGTTGAGGGAACCGACTGAGACAAGGTGGGGGGAGGGGAAATGAGGAAACAGGAGAAATCTGAATTCATACCTTGTGGTTGGAGGGTTCCCAGGCGGAAGATGAGGCGCTCCTCCTCCAGCCGTCGTGTTGTTATGTTCTGCCGGTGGAGGAGTCCAAGGACCTGCATGTCCTCGGTGGAGTGGGAGGGAGAGTTAAAGTGTTGAGCCACGGGGTGGTTGGATTGGTTGGTCCAGGCGGCCCAGAGGTGTTCTCTGAAGCGTTCCGCAAGTAAGCAGCCTGTCTCCCCAATATAGAGGAGGCCACATCAGGTGCAGCGGATGCAATAGATGATGTGTGTGGAGGTACAAGTGAACTTGTGGCGGATATGGAAGGATCCCTTGGGGCCTTGGAGGGAAGTGAGTGTGGAGGTGTGGGCGCAAGTTTTACATTTCCTGCGGTTGCAGGGGAAAGTGCCGGGGGTGGAGGTTGGGTTGGTGGGGGGTGTGGATCTGACGAGGGAGTCACAAAGGGAGTGGTCCTTGCGGAACGCTGATAGGGGAGGGGAGGGAAATATATCCTTGGTGTTGGGGTCCGTTTGGAGGTGGCGGAAATGACGGCGGATGATACGTTGTATGCGGAGGTTGGTGGGGTGGTAGGTGAGAACCAGTGGGGTTCTGTCTTGGTGGCGGTTGGAGGAGCGGGGCTCAAGGGCGGAGGAGCGGGAAGTGGAGGAGATGCGGTGGAGGGCATCGTCGATCACGTCTGGGGGGAATCTGCGGTCCTTGAAGAAGGAGGCCATCTGGGCTGTGCGGTGTTGGAACTGGTCCTCCTGGGAGCAGATGCGGCGGAGACGAAGGAATTGTGAATATGGGATGGAGTTTTTGCAGGGGGCAGGGTGGGAGGAGGTGTAGTCCAGGTAGCTGTGGGAGTCAGTCAGTTTATAGTAGATGTCTGTGTTGAGTCAGTCGCCCGAGATAGAGATGGAAAGGTCTAGGAAGGGGAGGGAGGAGTCTGAGACAGTCCAGGTGAATTTAAGGTCGGGATGGAAGGTGTTAGTAAAGTTGATGAACTGTTCAACCTCCTCGTGGGAGCACGAGGCAGCGCCGGTACAGTCATCGATGTAGCGGAGGAAAAGGTGGGGGGTGATGCCAGTGTAGTTGCGGAAGATGGACTGTTCCACATATCCTACGAAGAGGCAGGCATAGCTGGGGCCCATGCGGGTGCCCATGGCAACTCCTTCAGTTTGGAGGAAGTGGGAGGTTTGAAATGAGAAGTTATTCAGGGTGAGGACCAGTTCAGTCAGTCGAAGGAGGGTGTCAGTGGAAGGGTACTGGTTGGTGCGGCGGGAAAGGAAGAAGCGGAGGGCTTTGAGTCCTTCGTGATGGGGGATGGAGGTGTACAGGGACTGGACGTCCATAGTGAAAATAAGGCGTTGGGGACCGGGGAAGCGAAAATCCTGGAGGAGGTGGAGGGCGTGGGTGGTGTCCCGAACGTGGGGGGGGGGGGGGGGGGGTTCTTGGACTAAAGGGGACAGGACCGTGTCGAGGTATTGGGCGATGAGTTCGGTGGGGCAGGAGCAGGCTGAGACAATGGGTCGGCCGGGGCAGGCAGGTTTGTGGATTTTGGGCAGGAGGTAGAAATGGGCGGTGCGGGGTTGTGGGAGATGAGGTTGGAGGCGGTGGATGGGAGATCCCCTGAGGCGATGAGGTCCTGGATGGTCTGGGAGATGATGGTTTGGTGGTGGGAGGTGGGGTCGTGGTCAAGGGGGCGATAAGAGGAGGCGTCCGCGAGCTGGCGTTTGGCCTCAGCGGTATAAAGGTCCAGACAAGGGAGGCGCGGTGGTAGTTTGGCGCACTGACCTTTATACCGCTGAGGCCAAACGCCAGCTCGCGGACGCCTCCTCTTATCGCCCCCTTGACCACGAACCCACCTCCCACCACCAAACCATCATCTCCCAGACCATCCAGGACCTCATCACCTCAGGGGATCTCCCATCCACCGCCTCCAACCTCATCTCCCACAACCCCGCACCGCCCATTTCTACCTCCTGCCCAAAATCCACAAACCTGCCTGCCCCGGCCGACCCATTGTCTCAGCCTGCTCCTGCCCCACCGAACTCATCTCCCAATACCTCGACACGGTCCTGTCCCCTTTAGTCCAAGAACTCCCCACCTACGTTCAGGACACCACCCACGCCCTCCACCTCCTCCAGGATTTTCGCTTCCCCGGTCCCCAACGCTTATTTTCACTATGGACGTCCAGTCCCTGTACACCTCCATCCCCCATCACGAAGGACTCAAAGCCCTCCGCTTCTTCCTTTCCCGCCGCACCAACCAGTACCCTTCCACTGACACCCTCCTTCGACTGACTGAACTGGTCCTCACCCTGAATAACTTCTCATTTCAAACCTCCCACTTCCTCCAAACTGAAGGAGTTGCCATGGGCACCCGCATGGGCCCCAGCTATGCCTGCCTCTTCGTAGGATATGTGGAACAGTCCATCTTCCGCAACTACACTGGCTTCACCCCCCACCTTTTCCTCCGCTACATCGATGACTGTATCGGCGCTGCCTCGTGCTCCCACGAGGAGGTTGAACAGTTCATCAACTTTACTAACACCTTCCATCCCGACCTTAAATTCACCTGGACTGTCTCAGACTCCTCCCTCCCCTTCCTAGACCTTTCCATCTCTATCTCGGGCGACCGACTCAACACAGACATCTACTATAAACCGACTGACTCCCACAGCTACCTGGACTACACCTCCTCCCACCCTGCCCCCTGTAAAAACTCCATCCCATATGCCCAATTCCTTCGTCTCCGCCGCATCTGCTCCCAGGAGGACCAGTTCCAACACCGCACAGCTCAGATGGCCTCCTTCTTCAAGGACCGCAGATTCCCCCCAGACGTGATCGACGATGCCCTCCACCACATCTCCTCCACTTCCCGCTCCTCCGCCCTTGAGCCCCGCTCCTCCAACCGCCACCAAGACAGAACCCCACTGGTTCTCACCTACCACCCCACCAACCTCCGCATACAACGTATCATCCGCCGTCATTTCCGCCACCTCCAAACGGACCCCACCACCAAGGATATATTTCCCTCCCCTCCCCTATCAGCGTTCCGCAAGGACCACTCCCTTTGTGACTCCCTCGTCAGATCCACACCCCCCACCAACCCAACCTCCACCCCCGGCACTTTCCCCTGCAACCGCAGGAAATGTAAAACTTGCGCCCACACCTCCACACTCACTTCCCTCCAAGGCCCCAAGGGATCCTTCCATATCCGCCACAAGTTCACCTGTACCTCCACACACATCATCTATTACATCCGCTGCACCCGATGTGGCCTCCTCTATATCGGGGAGACAGGCCGCTTACTTGCGGAACGCTTCAGAGAACACCTCTGGGCCGCCTGGACCAACCAACCCAACCACCCCGTGGCTCAACACTTTAACTCTCCCTCCCACTCCACCGAGGACATGCAGGTCCTTGGACTCCTCCACCGGCAGAACATAACAACACGACGGCTGGAGGAGGAGCACCTCATCTTCCGCCTGGGAACCCTCCAACCACAAGGTATGAATTCAGATTTCTCCAGTTTCCTCATTTCCCCTCCCCCCACCTTGTCTCAGTCGGTTCCCTCAACTCACCACCGCCCTCCTAACCTGCAATCTCCTTCCTGACCTCTCCGCCCCCACCCCACTCCAGCCTATCACCCTCACCTTGACCTCCTTCCACCTATCCCACCTCCATCGCCCCTCCCCCAAGTCCCTCCTCCCTACCTTTTATCTTAGCCTGCTTGGCTACTCTCTCTCATTCCTGATGAAGGGCTTATGCTCGAAACGTCGAATTCCCTATTCCTGAGATGCTGCCTGGCCTGCTGTGCTTTGACCAGCAACACATTTTCAGCTGTGATCTCCAGCATCTGCAGACCTCATTTTTTACTCGAAGATTTGTCCTCTGACATCACCTACATCAATGCTTATATTTATGCTCCACTTATACATACAGACAAGTTAGTTCTCTCAACTACTTCCATACTGGTCATGTGACATAAAGCCTTATTTGTTCTTCAACATCCAATGTCAATGCCCAACACACTCTCACTGCCACCTTTCTCCCCAGCAACTTCCCAAAGTGGGTTACAATCTCCAATACAACAATGACTTCCATAAAACTCTGGCCTAGTACTAACAGCCACAAAGCCCTTTTAAATAGTGACAGTTTACCTAAACAGAAGTTAGGCACATTTTTCTTAAATATTCTGTGGACTAAGCAGCCTTTGTTCCTTTCCACAATCCCAGATCTGGCAGGGTTTCCACAACTTTCAAGCAACAAAATGGATTCATGAGGAAAAATAAAATTTGGGAAGATGATCTTAGACTGAACAAAAAGCATTCTTATTTGAACATTGCTCCTTCCCACCCCATCAGTTACACGATCTTTAAAACTCTCCACAGCCTTGCAACATTTTACCTCTATACCCACTTGTCAAACTCTCCTGAATTCTTACCTACAACGTCTTGAATAGATCACAAATTTTAGCCACATAAACTTTAAACCTCTCTGCATCTACTTCTTCCCCACTATATGTTACCTTTTAAAACTGCAGTTCCGTTAGCTCCACTCATCTCTCTGGTACACTTTAGTGGCCTGTTCTACTTCATATTCCTATTTCGACACAGATGTTTTGTTAATTCGATCATAAAATCCTTACAGTGTGAAAGCAGATCATTCAGTCCATCGAGTCCACATCAACCCTCCAGACAGCATCCCACTCTGACCCACGTCCTACCTTATCCCTGTAACCCTACATTACCTGTGTCTAATCCACCAGACCTACACATTCCTGGACACAATTTGGCATAGCCAATCCACCCGACCTGCACATCTTTGGACTGTGGTAAGAAGCCACAGCACTCTGAAAAGATCACAGGGAGAATATACAAACTCCACCAAGCCACTCGCCAAAGGCTAGAATCGAACCTGGGTTCCTGGAGTTGTGGGGCAGCCAATGCTAACCACTGAACCACCATGGCTACACCAATTTCAGCTAGGATATAGAAGAGAGTCAAGAAGCATGAAAAGTAGATAACTGCAAACTGGACAATAGAAGTCACAGGTGAAAGGAGATAAAAATTTGTGAGATAGATAGTTTTCTCTGAAAGATTCTGCTTTACAGAAAGTATAGAAATGACTACAAGAGCAATAGAAAAGTAGTCAAAAGAGCTCACAGATTTGGGACTTTACAAGTGAGCACAGGAAAAAAAAAATGCTTAAATCATATTTCTAAGCCTTAGCACTAGTCAGATGTCACCCAAGGACTAAGCATGCCTTAATATTTGGTCCCTCAAACCTATTGCAACATTCATTAAAGTTATAGTTGATCTGTTTATTTCAAAATCCACATTCTCAACTAAGTACAATAGCCTTCAATTTCCCTGCTCTTTACACATTTACCTTAAAAAATATTTAGTAATCCTGCTTCCAAAGTTTCACAACCCTCAAAATACCCTAAAAAGGTATTTTTTAAAAAAAAGTGTTGGACTCACCCAAGAGGAAACATCTACTTTATTAAGACCGTTCAGGATCATTAATACTTCAAATCAAGTTAACCTCCCTCTTTTAAACAAGCCAGCCTGTTCAATCCATCCTCAAAAGACAACTCATTTATTCCAGTTATAATAAACCCCTCTGCCAGTTCAACTTATTTACCTTCTTCCTTAAATAAGACCAAAGTTGCACACAGTATGAGAGGTTTTCTTACTAATGCTCTAAATAACTTAAAAGTAGCATCTTTGTTTTATGTTCCATTCCTCTTGTAATAAAAGGCAACAGCCCATTAGGTTTCTTGATTACATGCTGTATCTTATGTTAATGTTGGAACTTGCACACCAGAATTCTACAGTCACTCTTATTTAAGTAACACTTTGTTTTTTCATTCTTCCTACCAAAGTGAATAATTTCGCAATTTCTCATCTCATTTGCTGCCAGCTTTTTGCCCAACTACTGAACCCATCTTTATCTACAATCTTATGTCGTCTATACCATATGCTTTCCTACTTGTCATGGCGTCATTTGCAAACTTATCTACAAGACATTCCCCCTCCCCATCTGAGTCACTGATGCATACTATAAAAAGTAGATACCCCTACACAGACAGCTACGAAACTCCATTCACCACATCTTGCCAAATTAATTCATATGTACTCTTTTCTGTCAGTTAATACCAATGTTTGATGCAAAGGTGATAACAAAATTGCTTGGCTTATGTCCAATGTATCAAAGGCTGAGCATGGATAGCAAGTGAGAACTTCCAAATCTCATTTTGGTCTTCCATTTCGTCAGATGTGTAAAAGTCTACTTTTCACTCAATAAGAAATAACGAGACGGTAATGGTGTTTTCTGTTCTTGTTGGATGAGGCAAATGACTTCTCGTGAGCTAATGACTCCACGCGGAGCTTTCATCAGCACGAATTCACACTTTGATTTAAAGCGACGTGGATGGGTAAAACAAACCAAATATCTGTCATCTAATTTAAAAATCTTGGACTCCCCATTCCCAACCCACTTCCTTGGTCAGGACAAATCCAGTTGTGTGAACGGTGTTGCATTTGTAAACATGATGGGAGTCGGCGGCCCCTGAATATTCCTCAAAGGCCAAAAATCAATGTATGAACGTGTTTATGGTGGACGTGGCATCGGCTAACCGGACAGGTTACAAAAAAGTAACAATTTACAAGAGCTAAAGAACAACCAGTTTCAAAGCTAAACTAAAACCTAAAGTCAATGAGGTGGGACTATGTGTACAAAATTTTAAAAAAACTCCCCAACAGCCTCGCAACAATTTATCGTCGCGAACCCGAAGAATATTCACGAGTCCAAACCGCCATTTAACGGCGTCGAGAGACGACACTCTGTCTACCGCAGCTCTCAAGAACATGGCACTTGCTTTAAGGATGTTCGACTAATAGCTTGTATCAAATTAAAAGTTAACTAACATATTATGGCAACCACCTAGTCAACATGAAGACTGTTCGCGAGTTATTTCCCGCCTGTTGCTTTTACCATTTCAGCCATGTTCCTCAATTACATCCACTACTGCCTCCCAACAACCAGACGTTCAGCAAGAGGCACCTCTGTCACGCCTACTATTTATATGCTGCATCCATTCACTACCATCCAGCAGGGGTAGTCCAAGCGCTTTTCCCAAATCATCCGAAGATTAATAACTGTTTAACGTCTCTACAAGTAGTCAGTGCACTCATAATGAATATAAAAATATGTTACAAAGTGAAACACTATAACGTCCATTCAAAATGCCAATGGTTTAATTTTAATAAAGTGTCGGATGCCAGTGTATCCCTTCTTGGTAGAGTCCAAGCTAGCCCGCTCTCTCAGTCAACAGGCGCGTGGAGTGAAGTTCGAATGCGAGGGCCGCCATTTTGTTGAATGAAGAACCGTTTAACGGACAAAATGTTTAAAGTTGGAGGGAGAGAGGGAAATAAAGTGCTCAGTACCAACACTGGATTCTCAGTTCCTGGAATGGGGTTCCGAATTAATAAGTTCACTCTTGTTCCCTTATTTCAAAATAGGAAGTCATAAGGATTGGAGCTGTCCCGCTGCGATTAGAATGAAAGATTATAAAATTCAAGATGAGCTATGAACGTGTCAATCTGATGTTAGGTGTCGGTCTAATTTCAAGACTGGGGCACTAATAGTTTTGAACCTTCCGCGCTGCTTTTTGTAGATCATGTAGATTTATCGTGACAGCCGCTTAATTTGTAGAGTTTGAACTTTTCAGAATAGGCGAAGAGCGACAGTGTTTCAATTCTCATAAACAATGTCTAAAATCGACTGAAGCAAAAAAAACCTTAATGTCGGAGGTTGACATCAAAACGGAAGATGTTGAAAGTAGCAGATCGAATACCAATTTGTAGAGAGAGGGAGAAGTTATAATTTTACGTCGACGACGACCTCTGGACATCACAATTTTGGAAAATTTGATGGCATTGGCAGGATACAGCAAAGAATTACTAGAATGATTCCATTGAGAGGTTGGGGTTATTTCTTATAGTAGAGAACAGTGTGAGAAGTCTTTAAACCGTAAGAGTATAGTTTGTGGAGAGGAACTTCGTATTTAGTAGAAGGGTCCAGAACCCCATAGAAAGTGAATCGCAAAGAACAATTGAGGCATTAGGGAAACCTTTCATTCCCGATAAGTGGCTAAGATTGAAAGGTGGGGGCAAATTCTAATTGTGATTATCATCTGAAATAAAATGAGATCGAAAGAAAAGGGATAGTAGAATGGGCTAAGCTGAGGTTAAAAACAATGCTGGAAACTAGATTCCGGATCAGTGGTGCTGGAAGAGCACAGCAGTTCAGGCAGCATCCAACGAGCAGCGAAATCGACGTTTCGGGCAAAAGCCCTTCATCAGGAATAAAATTTCTAAGAGAGACAGCACGAAGAGGCCAAGCATATTCTGTGTTGCAATCATTCTTTGATTCTATATTTCTAACTTGAATTAGAAAGACAGAGCAGTTTATGCATGATACAAGTCAAACATAGATGGTTTGGAACATGTATACCATCAAAATATGTGTTTAGAGGAGGTATAAATGACAAAAGCAGAATCATTACCAACAGATGGATCTGAAAAGTGTGAACAATAGTTATAATCTGGAATTGTTGAAGTCAATATTGAGATGTCTGTGAAGTGCCCAATCAGGTGATGAAATCTTGTTTCTAAAGCTTTTGTTGAACTTCATTTTGAGTTAAAAACAAAATGTGAAAATACTCTGTACACCCAGCAGAAAATGTAAGAAAGATAATAGCCAATTTTAACTTATACCAAATCCTTTTTTCATTTGCAATCATCTTCTGTCTTCTCAAAGATCTTCCCATTTGTCTTTTACTCCCCACCCTCATATCCTGCTTCTGAACGTTTGCTTTAAACCAGTTACATCTCTAACATTTTGAGTTGTAATGAAAAGTCATCAATGTGAAACATTGACTTTGTTTCCTGTCTCCACAGATTGTGTTTGGCCTTGTCAACAGTTTCTAAATATTAGTCAGTTCATCTACAGCTCAACGTTCACTATTTGTTGAATCTTTGCACTCAAGCTTCCTCATGTTGAAATTCCTGCACATCTCAAGCTTTCAGTAAATAATAATTACCCACCTGCATTAGTGTACTTGGCTAATTTTTCTGATGACTCTGTGATTACTCTGTTATTACTCTGTTATAAATAATGTTGTTTTCTAGGTGTGCTGAATAAATGTTTGACACCGTTGTCACCCTACCATTCTTGAAGTTTAAGATAAATTTATAATTCTTTGTGTTTTGCATTATAGACTGCATGACAGAAACCATTAAATTATAAACACCAGTCATAAAATACAGACTTGCAAAAATTTCAAGTAGTGCAGCATTTGGTTGTATTTTAGAGGAAAAAGAGGTTTGGGTAAGGAAACGATTAATGACTGATACGTGTGCGTTTCTGAACACCAAGATAGAAAACTCAGTCAAGTCAGGAAGAAGTATTGACCTATAACGAGTTTTGATTGAGACTACATTGAACAAACTGTTCATTGCAAATGTGATAAAGTGCTCACTCTTTTCATAAATTGTTGAAGTAATCAAAACCCATTTGGAATTTTGCATGACAATGAAGTTGGTCACACACTTTATGGTACAATATGACTTAATAACGAGATTCTGCATGAAATATTAGAAAGTGTATTAAAATATGTAAAGATAAGGATACATGCACAATACATAAAATCTGGAAATTCCCTAGGCAATGTGATGGCAAAAGAAAGTTCCAACATGTCAGGGAAATCCTAGTGCATCAAGTCAAGAAGGTTCCCCTTAAGAATATTTTTAAGATATCTGCAGTCATCAGGCTGACCATTGGATGTGTGGTTGTATGTTCTCGAGAGAATATTAAAATTGTTTGTGCATTGGTCCTTTGAGGATGAAAGTTAAGGATGGCAAAGTTTGAGATCCATAGATGACAAGAAAAATAAAATGAGGTGTAAAAAAAAAGTAATAGTAGAGTAGGCTTTAGTCAAAAAAAGGAAACAAATGTAAGGTTTAGGAAACTGAAATCAGATAAAGCCTTTGCGAAATATAAAGGAAGCAGAAAAGATTCAAACAAGGAATTAAGAGGGCTAAAAGGTGCCATGAAATGTCCTTGGCAAGTAGATTAAGAATACCCATGGCATTCAATACATCTCTTAGGAGCAAGGGGAAAGGGTAGATCCACTCAAGGACCAAAAAGGGAATTTATGTGTGAGCCTGAGGAAACAGGTGAGGACCTTAATGAGTTACATTGGTATTCACCAAGGACAAAGACCTGGATGATGGTAAAATTAGAGAGGGATATATTGATATTCTGGGGCATATTAATATTACGGAGGAGGTGTTGAATGTCTTCAAAACATTAAGATTATTTATTCCCTTGGATCTACCCCAAGATAATGAAGGAGGCAGGATGGAGATTGCTGGGGCTTTGACAGAGAGATTTTTATCCCCTTCAGCTGCAGTAGACTGGAGCCAATGTTGTTCCTTTGTTTAAGAAGAGCAACAAGGGTAATCCAGGAAAATTATAGGCTGGTGAGCCTTATATCAGTGATAGGGAAATTATTGGAGAATATTCTTGGGGACAGAATTTACTCATATTTGGAAAAAAAGAGACTTACTTTGGATAGCCTGCTTAACTTTGTGGGGGTGCCTTGTCTCACAAATCTGATAGAGGTTTTGAGTGAGTGATGAAAATGATTGATGAGGGTAGGGCAGTGGATGTTGTCCACATGGACTTTAGTAAAGCATTTGATAAGGTCCCTCATGGTAGGCTGGTCAGATGATTAATTGGCATAGGATCCACAGTGAGTTGGTAAATTAGATATAAAATTGGCTTGGTCATGGAAGACAAAATAGTTGTGGAGTAGTGTTTTTTTGACAGAAGGTCTGTGACCGGTGGCATTCCACAATGATCAGTGCTGAGACTTTTGCTGTTTGTAATACGTATAAATGATTTGGATAAAAATATAGGCAGTCCAATTTGTAAGTTTGCAGACAACAGGAAAATTGGTGAAATTGTGCATAGCTGAAAATGTGTTGCTTGAAAAGCGCAGTAGGTCAGGCAGCATCTAAGGAACAGAAGATTCGACGTTTTGGGCATAAGCCCTTCTTCAGGAATGAGGAAAGTGTGTCCAGCAGGCTAAGATAAAAGGTAGGGAGGAGGGACTTGGGGGAGGGGCGATGGAGATGTGATAGGTGGAAGGAGGTCAAGGTGAGGGTGATAGACTGGAGTGGAATGGGCGCGGAGAGGTCAGGAAGAAGATTGCAGGTTAGGAAGGCGGTGTTGAGTTCGAGGGATTTGACTGAGACAAGGTGGGGGGAGGGGAAATGTGGAAACTGGAGAAATCTGAGTTCATCCCTTGTGGTTGGAGGTTTCCTAGGATGAAGATGAGGCACTCTTCCTCCAACCGTCGTGTTGTTATGGTCTGGCGATGGAGGAGTCCAAGGACCTGCATGTCCTTGGTGGAGTGGGAGGAGGAGTTAAAGTGTTGAGCCACGGGGTGGTTGGGTTGGTTGGTCCGGGTGTCCCAGAGGTGTTCTCTGAAACATTCCGCAAGTAGACGGCCTATCTCCCCAATATAGAGGAGGCCACATCGGGTGCAGCGGATGCAATAGATGATGTGTGTGGAGGTGCAGGTGAATTTGTGGCGGATTTGGAAGGATCCCTTGGGGCCTAGGAGAGAAGTAAGGGAGGAGGTGTGGGCGCAAGTTTTGCATTTCTTGCGGTTGCAGGGGAAGGTGCCGGGAGTGGAGGTTGGGTTGGTGGGGGGTGTGGACCTGACGAGGGAGTGGTCCTTTCGGAACGCTGATAGGGGAGGGGAAGGAAATATATCCCTGGTGGTGGGGTCCATTTGGAGGTGGCAGAAATGACGACGGATGATACACTGTATATGGAGGTTGTATATGGAGTATGTAAAACCCTGCAACCGCAAGAAATGGCAGATTGTACACAGTCAAGTGAAGACACAAGGTCTTGATGGTTTTTTTTTAGATTAGACTTACAGTGTGGAAACAAGCCCTTCGGCCCAACAAGTCCACACCAACCCGCCGAAGCGCAACCCACCCATACCCCTACACTTACCCCCTACCTAACACTACGGGCAATTTAGCTTGGCCAATTCACCTGACCCGCACATCTTTGTGACTGTGGGAGGAAACCGGAGCACCCGGAGGAAACCCACGCAGACACGGGGAGAACGTGCAAACTCCACACAGTCAGTCGCCTGAGTCGGGAATTGAACCCGGGTCTACAGGCGCTGTGAGGCAGCAGTGCTAACCACTGTGCCCGAGTCTTGTGATTAAGGCAGATCATTTGATGAAACTGATTAACACGTGGAGATATGATGCCATTGCTAACAGAGGCAGAGGTCTGGTTGAGGGAGAAGCAGCACAGGCAGCTTAATAGTCCAGGACATAGAGTCATAGAGATGTATGACATGGAAACAGACCTTTTGGTACAACTCATCCATGCTGACCAGATATCGCAACCCAATCTAATCTCATTTGCCAGCACTTGGGTGATATCCCTATATAACTTTCCTATTCATATACCCATCCATATGCTTTTTAAATGCTCCAATTGTACCAGCCTCCACCATTTCTTCTGCCAACACATTCCATACACATACCACTCTGCATGAAAAGGTTACCCCTTAGGTCCTTTTTATATCTTTTCTTGCTCATTCTAAACCTATGCCCTCTAGTTCTGGACTCCCCCAGCCCAGGGAAAAGACTTTGTCTATTTATCCTATCCATGCCCCTCAAGGTTTTATAAACCTCAGCCTCCGACACTCCGGGAAAACAGACCTAGCCTATTCAGCCTCTCCCTATAGCTCAAATCCTCCAACCCTCTCAACATCCTTGTAAAACTTTTCTGAACCCTTTCAAGTTTCACAGCATTCTTCCAATAAGAAGGAGACCAGAATTGCACACAGTATTCCAAAAGTGGCTTAACCAATGTTCTGTACAGCCACAAAATAACCTCCCAACTCCCTCAATGCTCTGACCAATACATGAAAGCATACTAAATGCCTTCTTCACTATCCTATCTACCTGCGACTCTACTTTCAAGGAACTATGAACGTGCACTCCAAGCTCTCTTTGTTCAGCAACACTCACCACGACTTTACCATTAAGTGTATAAATCCTGTTCTAATTAGCTTTTCCAAAATGCAACACCTCATATTTATCTAAATTAAAATCCATGTGCCACTCCCCAGTCCATTGACCCATCTGATCAAGATCTTGTACTCTGAGGTAACCTTTTCCATTGTCCACTACATCTTGGTGTCATCTGCAAACTTACTAACTATATCTCCTATTTTCACATCCAAATCATTTATATAAATGACGAGAAGTAGTGAACCTAGCACCAATCCTTGTGGCACTCCGCTGGTCACAGGCCTCCAGTCAGAAAAGCAACCCTCCACTACCACCCTCTGTCTTTTACCTTCAAACCAGTTCTGTATCCAAATGGCTTGTTCTCCCTTTATTCCATGAAATCTAATCTGGCTAACTAATGTCCTATGAGGAACCTTGTCAAATGCCTTATTGAAGTCCATTTAGATCACTTCCACCTCTCTGCCCTTATCAATCCTCTGCGTTACTTCTTCAAAAAACTTAATCAAGTTTGTGAGACATGATATCCCAAGCACAAAGCCATTCTGACTCTCCCTAATCAGTCCTTGTCTTTCCAAATGCAGTCCCTCAGGATTCCCTCCAACAACTGGCCCATCACCGATGTCAAGTTCCCTGGCTTTTCCTTACCACTTTTCTTAAATAGTGGTACCAGATTAGCCAACCTTCAGTCTTGCTGCACCTCACCTGTGACTACCAATTATACAAATTGTCACATTAGCTACCCTAATATTTAAAAGAGGTTGACAAGTGTTATTTTATTAAAAGATTGACAACAAGCCACAGGGCATAGCATCAGCCTAAAGAGGGAGTTGTTTAGGAAGGGAATGTCAGAGTTTAGAATGAAGGAAATTGGAAGCATGGCGGCTGGTGGTTGAGCAATTTAAAATGTGGGATATAGGATAGGATGTATGAAAGATACCAAGAAGGAGAGGGAGAATTTGATAAATTAGATGAAATTATCATATCCAAGAATGGAAATCAAACAATTTCCATGGTCTATTATAGAATGTTTAAAGCAGGACACTTGGAAAACAGTGACAAGATCAGACGGCATGGTTAAGGAAATCATGCTTGACAACCTACTGAAATTCTTTTGAGGATGTAACTAGTGGAGATGAGAGGGAGCCAGTGAATGTAGTTTGTTTGGACTTTCAGAAAGCTTTCAATAAGGTCCCACCTAAGAGATTAGCATGTATAATTTAAAGCACTTGGGATTAGGTTAGGATACTGACATGGAGAGAGAACCAGTAGGCTGACAGGAAATAAACTGTCAGAATAAACAGATCTTTTTCCGAATGGTAGGCAGTGATTAGTGAGGTGTTGCAGATATCAGTGCTTGGACACTAGCTATCCACAATATATGTTAGTGGTGTAGAATAAAGGTGTTGTCTCAGAGTTTGCAGATGACACAAAGCTGGGTGGCAGGATGAACTATGAAGAGGATGCAGAGATGCTTCAGAGATTTGGACACACTTAATAGAGGGCAAATGTTTGGCAGATGCAATATAATGTGAATAAATGTGAAGTTATCCACTTTGGTAGCAGAAGCAGGAAGGCAGATTATTACCTGAATGGTGATAGATTGGAAAGGGGGAGGTGTAATGAGTACTGAGATTGTCATGCACGAGCTGCTTAAAGGAAGCATGCAGGTGCAACAGGTGTTGAAGAAAGTGAACGGTATCAAAAAAAAGGGCCAGAGAAGATCAACAGGTCTGGCAGCAGTTATGGAGAGAAACTAGAGTTAATGTTCAGGTCCAGCGACCTTTTTTCAGAATTGGTCATAGATGGGAAAAGGTGATAATGGGAGTTGGGAGTGAAAAAGGGATTTTCTTATGAGGAGAAATTGAGTAGACTGGGCTTGTACTCACTAGAACTTAGAAATTTGGGAGGAGACCTATTGAATCATATAAGATTTCTGAGGCTTGGCATGATAGCTGCAGAGGGGTTGTTTTCCCTTTACGGAAGAATCTAAGAATTCTTCTTAGAGGACATGATCCCTGTAATAGTTACTCATTTAAGGCAGAGGCAATTCATTTCCACAGGGGGCTTTTGAGGTAAGATCATGAAGTATATTCAAGGCTGAGTTATGACGAGTTTTAACTGGTATGGGAATCAAAGGTTATGGGGATCAGCCACATTGTTGCGGTTCTGGAGTTACATGTAGGCCTGACCAGTAAATTTATTTCCCTAAGGACATTAGTAAACCAGATGGAGTTTTCTTGATAATAAGCAATTAGAATGGTCATCATTAGACAGAAAGTTCAGGTAAAACTGGGCAGGGTCCAGAAAAGGAGATGGTGTCACAACATTGGGCAAGGAGTCAATTACTACAATAATGAGGTCTGATATTTTCAAAGGTTCCTCGATTGAGGCTCTATGTGTAGATCTGCATTGCTAATCAGGGATAGTATCACAGCTGCAGAAAGGGAGGTCATCAAGGAGAGTTTGTCGAAAGAGTCAATATGGGTGAAAGTCAAAAACAGGAAAAGAACAGTCACTTTATTGGGAGTTTTCCACATACATCCCATGAGCAACGGAGACACGGAGGAGCAGCTTAGGAGGCAGATTTTGGAAAGGTGCAGAGGGAACAGGGTTGCTGTCATGGGTGATTTTAACTTTCCTAATACTGATTGGAAACTCCTTAGTTCAAATAGTTTGGATGTAGCAGTTTTAGTCATGTGTGTCCAGGAACAGTTCCTGACTCAGTATGTAGACAGTATGTAGACACCTTGATCCTTCCATATCCGCCACAAATTCACCGATCCTTCCATATCTGCCACAAATTCACCTGCACCTCCACGCACATCATCTATTGCATCCGCTGCACCCGATGTGGCCTCCTCTATATTGGGGAGATGGGCCGCCTACTTGTGGAACGCTTCAGGGAACATCTCTGGGATGCCCAGACCAACCAACCCAACCACCCCGTGGCTCAACACTTTAACTCTCCCTCCCACTCCACCGAGGACATGCAGGTCCTTGGACTCCTCCATCGCCAGACCATAACAACACGACGGTTGGAGGAAGAGCGCCTCATCTTCCGCCTGGGAACCCTCCAACCACAAGGGATGAACTCAGATTTCTCCAGTTTCCTCATTTCCCCTCCCCCACCTTGTCTCAGTCGATTCCCTCGAACTCAGCACTGCCCTCCTAACCTGCAATCTTCTTCCTGACCTCTCCGCCCCCACCCCACCCCGGCCTATCACCCTCACCTTGACCTCCTTCCACCTATCACATCTCCATCCCCCCTCCCCCAAGTCCCTCCTCCCTACCTTTTATCTTAGCCTAGAGTAAAAAGTGAGGTCTGCAGATGCTGGAGATCAGAGCTGAAAATGTGTTGCTGGTTAAAGCACAGCAGGTCAGGCAGCATCCAAGGAACAGGAAATTCGACGTTTCGGGCCAGAGCCCTTCATCCTGATGAAGGGCTCTGGCCCGAAACACCGAATTTCCTGTTCCTTGGATGCTGCCTTACCTGCTGTGCTTTAACCAGCAACTCATTTTCAGCTTTTATCTTAGCCTGCCTGGCCAACTCTCCTCATTCTTGATGAAGGGCTCTGGCCTGAAACGTCGAATTTCCTGTTCCTTGGATGCTGCCTAACCTGCTGTGCTTTAACCAGCAACACATTTTCAGCTCAGTATGTAGACAGGCTGACGAGAGGAGAGGCCATATTGGATATGGTGCTTGACAACAAACCAGGCCAGGTGTCAGATCTCTCAGTGGGAGTCCATTTCGGTGATAGTGATCACAACTCCCTGACCTTTACTATACTCATGGAGAGGGATAAGAGCAGACAGTATGGGAACATATTTAATTGGGGGAGGGGGAATTACTATGCTTTTAGGCAGGAACTGGAGTACCTAAATTGGGAACAGGTGTTCTCAGGGAAATGCATGACAGAAATGTGGAAGTTGTTTGGGAAGCACTTGCTGATAGTGCTGGACAGGTTTGTCCCACTGAGGCAAGAAAGGATGGTAGGATGAAAGAAGGGATGTGGAACATCTAGTCAAGAAGAAGAAGGAAGCTTACTTAAGGTTAAGGAGGCATGGATCAGACCGGGCTGGAGAGGGTTACAAGGTAGCCAGGAAGAAACTGAAGAATGGACTTAGGAGAGCTAGAAGGGGACATGGGAAAGCTTTAGCAGGTAGGATTAAGGAAAATGCTAAGGCATTCTACACTTATGTGGGGAATAACAGGATGGCCAGAGGGAGGGTAGGCTGATCAGGGATAGTGGAGAGAACTTGCACCTGGAGTGAGAGGAGGTAGGGGAGATTCTTAATGAATACTTTGCTTCAACATGGCATTTCTGAGGACAGTGTGGAACAGACTGATATGTTTGAACAGGTTGATGTTAAAAAGAAGGATGTGTTGGAAATTTTGAAGAGCATAAGGAGAGATAAATCCCCTGGGCCAGATGGGATATACCAAGGTTACTACAGGAAGTGAGGGAAGAGATAGCTGCACCTTTGCCAATGATTTTTGCACCTTTACTGTCCACTGGAGAAGTGCCAGATGATTGGAGGGTGGTAAACGTTATTCTCTTGTTCAAGAAAGAGAATAGAGATAATCCTGGGAATTACAGACCAGTCAGTCTAACGTCTGTGGTAGGCAAATTATTGGAGAGGATTCTGAGACAGAAGATTTATGATTACTTGGAAAATCATAGTTTGATTAGAAAGAGTCAGTATGGCTTTGTGAGGGGCAGGTCTTGCCTCACAAGCGTTATTGAATTATTTGAGAATGTGGCGAAATACTGTTGAAGGTAAAGCAGTGGATATGGTATACGTGCATTTTAGCAGGGCTTTTGACAAGGTTACCCATGGTAGGCTCATTCAGAAAGTAAGGAGGCAAGGGATACAGGGAAATCTGGCTGTCTGGATACAGAATTGGCTGGCCCATAGAAGACAGAGGGTGGTGATTGATGGAAAGTCTTCAATCTGGAGCTTGATGGCCAGTGGTGTTCCATAGGGATTGGTTCTGGAACCTTTGGTCTTGGTGATTTTTATAAAAGACTAGGATGAGGAAGTAGAAGGATGGGTTAGTAGGTTTGCCAATGACACAAAGGTTAGTGAAGTGGTAGATTGTATGGAAAGCTGTTGTCGGGTACTGGATGCAAAACTCAGCTGAGAAGTGGCAGATGGAGTTCAACCTGGAAAAGTATGAAATGATTCACTTTGGAAGGTGAAATTGAATACAGAATACAGAGTTAAAGGCAAGATTCTTGTCAGTGTGGAGGAACAGAGAGATCTTGGGGTCCCATGTCCATAGATCCCTTAAAGATGCCACCCAAGTTGAAAGGATTGTTAAGAAGGCACATGGTGTGTTGGCTTTCATTAGAAGGGGGATTGAGTTTAAGAGCTGCGAGGTTATGTTGCAACTCTAAAGAGCCCTGGTTAGACCACACTTGGAATATTGTGTTTGATTCTGCTTGCCTCATTATAGGAAGGATATGAAAGCTTTAGAGAGGGGTCAGGGGAGATTTACCAGGATGCTGCCTGGACTGGAAGATACGTCTTATGAAGAAAGGTTGAGGGAGCTAGGTTTTTCCTCATTGGAGAGAAGAAGGATGATTGTGTCTGCAATTTGTTTAGTGATAGGAGGCAGGCAGTGATGACCGAAAGTTAATTTCTTGACTAAAGGTCCCAATGATATATCACTGGGTTTGACACTGAGTTCTTTGTTGTTTATTGTGGATGTTAATGGACATTAATCTGGAATGTCTGATGAGAAAATTCACAGATCACACAAAAATGGACTTGACCAGAGAAGAGGATAACTGCTCACGTATGGATGCTGAGACTTACATGAATAACCAACTGAGTTTGGTTTGTTGTGTTGTGCTGCACTGTATTCCCAATAATGCCATTGCTAACTCATTCTGAACAAGCCTTACCTATTTTTCACAACTGTTTCCCTCTTATGCAGGCACTGCTGTGAACCTGCAACGTGGAGCAAGTAAGAAGCCAATGTCATCCACACTTAGCTCAACCATCTGAAGAGGAAACCACTCAATCCTCTGAGAATGCAACATCAAGGTTTTCACTCGAACCCTCCACCAGCTCAGAGATGTTTACCTTGGTGGATTCTCCATCTGGATAGATTTGGGAGCACAGTCTGGTGATCACATCAGTGACACATCTCTACAGCTGGTTAAGGAAGAATGCCCTTGTTCCCAGTACTGCTAGAGACCAGGTACCTGCCCTGCACTGTACAAAAGACAACCCCATAGTCTCGGCCTTTGTCAAAGCACACAGAAAGACTCAGCAAACAGCAGGCAGATTTATCAGAGGCAGTTGGTAAACTGGATTGAAGGATGGAGGAGTCCACCAACATTATCAGTCCAGTTCTGTCTCTGACACACATGCTCTGACTGCCTCCATGGTCAGTTTAGTAACTTCCATGTAGACACAGCTCCAGCACATTCAATACCTGGCAGATGCTCACAGATCTGCACTGTATAGCTGTAGCAATTGATGCTCAACATCAGTGGCAAAGCAAGAGGTGATTGACAGGTCTTGTCCTTAATCCAAGTGTCCCTTCGTCTCTGGGTGACAAACTGTTGTCAGTATGCACCCACATGGAAGGGAAGCCACCATAGCACCCCTTTAATAGGATAGTGCAACTGGATATAGCACCAGAGAAGCAAACAGCGAGCTGTGGCCTGGGGTAACCATTCTGACTTTCATGACAAGAATTGGCACTGTCCTGTTTCTCAGGAAAGGAGAGGAGAATAAGGAACTGCTTCGAAATGAGCTGAGATTATCTATTAATGAGATGTGAATATAAGGGAGTAAGGTAATCACAACTCATTGGCACAATTCAGAAATTCAAGGAGAAATTTGAAATTTATTTTCTCAAAGTTGGGAATCTGGCTTTTTTCATTCACCAGCGTTCTCGCCATTGCCAATACTTTTCAAACGTTGGGAAAATTACACCCACCATTTTCAACATGTTAAATTGCATTTAATTTGCAGAGGTGGACATCAAGATCAAAATTATTATGCAGCACATTTCCTTTTGCTGTCATAATGTGGTGATTGAATTGAGTTTCCAATTTCTAAATACTAAATAATTTATGTATAAGCTTTGTCCACTATGTGATGAAACATAATCTTGCAGATTCAATTTTGAAAGCTACAAGTTTATTGTTTGCCTTTTTGTTGTCCTAGAGTATAATCCCATGATTTATGAGAATTTTGTCTGAAGATGAAATTAAACTTCTCGGTGGAGTTTGAATTCCAGTCAGCACTCAGGTATTAAAGGTGTTAGAAGTGAATTAGATCTTGTGTGAATATTTTATTGAAAATAAGCTAATTGTTTAGCACATTGATGCCAAACACTGAAATAAACTAGTTTCTTACATTTCCAAGTACAAATTTTTTTATTTGTCAATAAAAAGCGAAATACTGCAGATGCTGGAAATCTGAAATAAAGATGCTAGAGAAACCAATATGTCTGGCATCAGGATGGCACAGTGGCTCAGTGGTTAGCACTGCTGCCTCACAGCGCCAGATACCAGGGTTGATTCCCCCCTCAGACAAGTTGAAGTCAGATGCTAGAAAAGCACAGCAGGTCAGGCAGCATCTGAGGTGCAGGAGAATCGATGTTTCGGGCATTAGCCCTTCATCAGGAAATCTATATAGACTTCAGTAAAGTGTTTGACAAGGTTCCACATGGTAGACTGATTAGCAAGTTTAGGTCACATGGATTACAGAGAGAACTATCCATTTAGGTACAGAACTGACTTGAAGGTAAGAGATAGAGAGTGATGGTGGAGGGTTGTTTTTTCAGACGTGAGGTGGTGTGACACAAGGATTGAAGCTGGGTCCAATTGTTTTCATCATTTATATAAATAATTTGGATGTGAACAAAGGAGGTGTAGTTAATAAGTTTGCTGTTGACACAAAAACTGGTGACATAGTGTATAGCGAAGAAATTTCCTCAGAGTTCAACAAGATCTTGATCAGGTGGGCCAATTGGCCAAGGAGTGACAGATGGAGTTTAATTTAGATAAATGTGAGGTACTGCATTTTGGAAAGGAAAATTAGGGCAAGACATATACACTTAATAGTAAGGTCCTGGGGAGTGTTGCTGAACAAAGAGACCTTGAAGTGCAGGTTCATAATTTCTTGAAAGTGGACTCGCAGATTGGATAGTGAAGACAATATTTGGTTTGCTTGCTTTAATTGATCAGTGAATTGCAGCTGTACAGGACATTGGTGAGATCACGTTTGGTGTACAATGGTTAATTTTGGTCTTGCTGCTATAAGATGACTGTTGTGAAACTTGAAAGAGTTAAGAAAAGATTTATAAGGATATTGCCAGGGTTGTTGTGTTTGAGCTATAGGGAGAGGCTGAATAGGCTGGAGCTGTTTATCTTGTAGCATCAGAGGCTGAGGGGTGACCTTATAGGGGTTTATAAAAACATGAGGGGCATAGATTGAGTGAATAACTAAGATCTTTTCCCAAATGTGGGGGAGTCCAGAACTAGAGGCCATGGATTTAAGGTGAAATGGGAAAGATTTAAAAGGGACCTAAGGGGCAACTTTTTCACTCAGACAGTGGTTTCCATCTGGAATGAGCTGCCAGAGGAAGTGGTGAAGGCTAGTACAAGAACAACATTTAAAAGTTGTCTGGATAGATATATGAATAGGAACGGTTTAGGGGGATATGAGCCAAATACTGGCAAATGGGACTAGATTAATTTAGGATATGTGATCGGCATGGACAAGTTGGACTGAAGAGTCTGTTTCTGTGCTATACATCTCTATGAATCCTTGACTTCCATGTAGTTCTCAGTGAGTTCTTCTGCAGTTCCAGACAGCATTTATCCCTCAACCCTTATCAATAAAGCAAATTATTTGATCATTGATTTCATTTTGTGGAATCCTGTTGTGTGAAACTTGACTGTTATGTTTCCCTGCAGGGCAGTATTGTTTACGATCTAAAAGTTATATATCACTTAATTGCCAAGGGACCAAGATCATTCACTTCCAACTTTCCACTATCATCTGGTTCCAAAATGCCAGCATCACTCAGCTCTGAAATATTCCCCTATGCATATTTCTTCTAGATTTGATTATTCTAACACTCCTGTTTGACCTAACAAGCTCTACTCTCAATAACATTGAGTTTATCCAAAGTGCTGCTGTTTGTGCCCTAATTCATTGTTAGTTTCATTCCGTATATAACTTGCAAGCACTCCGTTTGTTTTCAATCTTATGTTTTATACATGCTTCCTTAGATTCAGAGATCTGGCACTTGGATGTTCTTGCTTTTCGCTCCCACTGGAAATGGAGTCTGTGTACTCAGGCTGTTTCATTCACCATAATTGGAAAAGGGCAGGAGCTGGTTTTGATAGAAAACAACATACCAGCTTTCCATGTATTATTGTAGGTGTACATTCAGCAGAAAAATCATTTAAAAGTCAAAGAAATACAATAGATTAAAAGGATCTTTATGATTAAAAGCTTTTAAATTAAAAAATCCAAAGGGTGTCAATCATAGTGTAATATCCAAGAGTCATAATTTTTGAATTGATTTGTAAGGTGACCTGATGATTTCGCACATTAATGTAGTGATAGATCTGATATCCAGCACAGAGCAACCAGATGCCATAGTTCCTCACTCAGTATGGTGTATTTTAAAATTAATGAGTGAAAATGGCAGACTGAGTCAATGCTGGCTTTATGAGGATAGATGTTCTGGCTATCATAACATTCAATCACATGAGTTCCTGATATTAGTTGAGCAAACACTAAAAGGAATTGGCAATGGGTATGATAAATCATTTCATTTGTTTATCCCAAAAATGATGGGCATAAAAAGGACCCCTAAAAATTAGAATGTACATGTACACACCTATTATTCAGGAGTTTTGGCTTCCTATTGTTTTATTTTCATGTTGGTGTTCAGGAAAGAATGATTATATTTTTACATGCTGAATATGTTCTGCACCTTAATCTCTAAGAGACAAAGTGTACATCAAACTAATGGGAATTTGGTCAGACGTTTACTGCTCACAAGAAATTAGAAGAAATATAATTTGGCCAAATGTCACCCAATCAACCTCTTTCTTTTCAGCAAAGTGAGTCATCAGTAGGTACCATTGATTGCTACCCATTAACAAATAACCTACTCACTGATGCTCAGTCCCAGTTTTGTGAAAGCCTCTTCATTGTCTTGATCCAATTATACTTGAAGTTCTAAATGCCAGGGAAGAAATAGAAATAGTTGCCCTTATGATTAAGGCATAATTCAACTAAATAGAGCACCAAGGAGATCAAATGTTATTAAGTTTAGGCAGAATTGAAGGGAAAGACCATTAGTGGTCAGAATCATCCTGAACACAAAATTGAGGTAGTCTTTGTTATTATAGGCAAAGCATTACAGTCCTAAGATGCAAGTGCAGTAATTCACCACAAAAAGCTTGAAGCAAAAATATTCAGCAGGTTTAATATATAAGGGCAAGTGTCAGACTAGCAATGGATGATTCAAAATTATTGGAAATGTTCTTGTTTTTATCTGGTTTAGTTGCAAGGAAGTATGTTAAAAACAAACTGATTTAGAGGAAAGCCTACTTAAAGGAATATGCTGCCTGGTTGATTGCTCTCACTTCTGAAAAGAAAACTCTTCTCTTGTGCCATTTGCTCTTTTGAAAGAGTGATTGAAGAAATATCGCAAGGTTGTATTTTCTCATCAAGCCATCTGTAAAACTTTAAAGACAAATGTGCGTGATTTGTAAGTTGACCACACCAGCCAGAATAAATGGCATCTGATCTCAGAACATTCTATGCTTTGTCCTTTTGCCTTTCAGAATTACTCATTGCAAAAGTGTCTTTTCTTTTTCAGAAAGCCAATCTCCACAGTAAATTTGTTTGTATTTTTCTTTCCATGAGAGAATCCATGTGTGTTTCTCCATGTATTTTGGGGCTACTTAGAGGAATAAGCATCGAGAGTGTGGTGCTGGAAAAGCACTGCAGGTCAGGCAGCAGCTGAGGAGCAGAACAATCGATGTTTCGGGTATAAGCCTTCATCAGGAATGATGAAGGGTTTATGCATTCCTGATGAAGGGCTTATGATTCACCTGCTCCTCGGATGCTGCCTGACCTGCTGTCCTTTTCCAGCACCACACTCTCAACTCTGATCTCCAGCATCTGCAGTCCTCACTTTTTACTATATGGAGGAATACATGTTTATGCTTCTACAATACTGACTATATATTAACATTACTGCATCTTTATTGAATAAATTTTATGTTGATTTTAAACTAATAATAATGTTTGTTATGAAACCAGGTTGATTGATCCTGTTGCTTAAAACTTGATAGAGATAAGCACTCCACAAGTCAACAAAAATTCTAGTGTGCAGAGCAGCTGTTGTTATCATACTGTTGTATTACAGTGATACCCAGACTGTATTTTGGTGACATGCAACATTAATGTGGGTGTACCGATACCAGAGGGATTCTGGAGACTTAATTAGGTAGCTCACCACCATCTTCTCAATTAGGGATGGGCAAGAAATGACAGGCTTCTCAACAATGCTAACAGACAAGAAGGGGTAAGATTAAGGAGCCTTGGATGACGAGAACAGAGGAGATTCTTGTCAAAAGGAAGAAGGCAGCTTACGTAAGGTGGAGGAAGCAAGGATCTAGCACAGCTTTAGAGGATTACAGACTTACTAGAAAGGAGCTCAGAAATGGACTGCGGAGAACCAGGAAGGTGCACGAGAAAGGCTTGACAGGAGGGATTAGGGAGAATCCAAAGGCATTTTACTCATATGTGAGGAATAAGAGAATGATCAGGGAGAAGGTAGGGTGGGTCAGGTATAGTGTAGGGAACTTGTGTGTGGAGTCTGAGCAGATGGGGAAGCCCTAAATGTGTTTTTTTGCTTTGGTTTTCACGAAGGAAAGGGACCTTGTTGTGAATGAGAACTTTGAGGAGCTGGAAAACAGACTTGACCAGGTCAAGATTGATGTGCTGGAAACTTTGGCAAACATTAAGATTGATAAGTCCCTGGGGCCAGACCAGATTTATCCTAGGTTGCCCTGGGAAGCGAGAAAGGAGGTTGCTAAGCCACTGGCGAAGATATTTGCTTCCTTACTCTCCACGGGAATCATACCGGAGGATTGGAGGGGGGTGAATATTATTTCTCTTTTCAATAAGGGGAATAGGGAAATCCCTGGCAATTACAGACCAGTCAGTCTTACATCTGTGGTCAGCAAAGTTTTGGAAAGAATTTTGAGGGACAGGATTTATGATTATTTGGAAAAGTATAGCGTGATTAAAGGTAGTCAGCATGGCTATGTGAGGGGCAGGTCATGCCTCACAAATTTTATTGAGTTCTTTGAGGAGGTGATGAGACAGGTTGACGAAGGTTGAGCAGTGGATGTGGTGTATATAAACTTCAGCAAGGCATTTAATAAGGTTCCCCATGGTAGGCTCATTCATAAAGTCAGGAGGTATGGGTTACAGGGAGATTTGGCCGTCTGGATTCAGAATTGGTTGGCTGACAGAAGGCAGAGAGTGGTGGTAGATGGAAAGTATTCTGCCTGGCGGTCAGTGGTGAGTGGTGTCCTGTAGGGCTGTGTTCTTGGGCCTCTGCTCTTTGTAGTCTTTATAAATGACTTCGATGAGGAGGTTAAGGGGTGGGTTAGTAAATTTGCCGATAACATAAAGGTTGGAGGTGCCGTTGATAGTATCAAGGGCTATTGCAGGCTGCAACGCAACATAGACAGGATGCAGAGCTGGGCTGAGAAATGGCAGATGGAATTCAGCCTGGATGCAAAGTGATGCATTTTGGAAGGTCAAACTTGAATGCTGAATATAGGATTAAAGACAGGATCCTTCGCAATGAGGAGGAACAGAGGGATCTTGATATTCAAGTGCAAAGTTGCCACCCAAGTGGATAGGGTTATTAAGAAAGCATATGGTGTTTTGGCTTTCATTAACAGGGGAATCAAGTTTAAGAGCCGTGAGGTTTTGCTGCAGCTCTACAAGTCCCTGGTGAGACCACACTTGGAATATTGTGTCCAGTTCTGGTCGCCCTATTATAGGAAAGATTTGGAGGCTTCGGAGAGGGTAAAAAGAAGGTTTGCCAGGATGCTGCCTGGACTGGATGGCTTGTCTTATGAAGAGAGATTGCTAAGCTCGGATGTTTCTCTCTGGAGAGAAGGAGGAAGAGAGGAGACCCGATCGAGATATACAAGGTAATGAGGGGCATGGATAGAGTCAATAGCCAGAGACCTTTCCCCAGGGCAGGATTGACTGGCATGAGTGGTCATAGTTAGAAAGAAATGTCAGAGATAGATTCTTTACACAGGGAGTTGTGAATGTCTGGAATGCGGTGGTGGTGCAAGCAGAGTCACTGGGGGCATTTAAGTGACTGCTGGACATGCACATGAACAGCAGTGAACTGAGGTGTGCGTAGGTTAGGTTATTTTAGTTTAGATTAGGAATAATCCTTGGCACAACATCACAGGCCAAAGGGCCTCTTGTGAGCTGTACTTTTCTATGTTCATGGAATTTTTAAAAAAGTAACTATACTTCAGAAGCTGCTGTGACACACTTGTGACAATTCTTAAAGCATACAAGCTTAATTCCAAGCTTTTCACATAGATGAAAGAAATAGAAAGGAAATAGCTTGGATTTGTCTCATCTTCTCCCCTTTCAGAAAGCTCTTCAGTGTTAATTTTCAATGTAAAACTAGAAATGAGATTAGTTTTAATTATTCTGTGTAACAGGTCACATTGCCTTCTGAAATAGATTCAGGCCTCAGCCTGTTACATTCTTCTGGCACAGTTATCCTTGTTACCTCTCACAGACCATAACATTTCCCATAAAACATTCCTTTTATTGTTTGCTTATTGTCCTTCTCCTGTTGATTGTTTTCCATCTTTCTCAATTAAACTATGGCAAATGTCTTTTCCTTCTGTCACCTCTGTTGGCCTAATCTTCACTTTTATTTTTCAAAACTTTTCATTGTAGACTTAAATCTTTTATTTCTCGTGTTTATGTCATTCTGCTTGCTTCCTCCCAGCAGCAATTGCTGCCCTCTGTCTCCCATTCAGCTGTGCTCATATCTGGTTCACTCTGGCCACTAGATGGAGTTTTATTAGCACCAATAGCTTTGGATTCCCATACCCACCAACAGCACAACCGAATGTTCAGCCTTTCAATGGCCTGACTCTTGAGTGTTATGTTATTTAAGCTGCCGTGACATGTCATTTGTGAACATTCCAATGGACTTTTCAATTGCGTTTATATCCCTGTTCAGTTGTAATTACAATTGTAATTGAAGCCTGTAATTGGTATTGTTTCCTAAGTAGAACACATATCATAGTTACATATGCCCTATCACAAGACCATATAGTTCTGTGCAATTCACCTGTAAGAAACACTTTTACTTGTAGTTTCCAGGCTATTGCTGATGAATTGCATCACAACAAAGATTTGTGTAATCCTTGCCATTTTTCTCACATCTGATGTAACAAGAACAATGGCCTGGGCTTGAGTGTGCAATGCACAATTTCAAAATTTTCAGCTAACATGAAAAAGCAGTAAAATGGAATACTTTGAAAGAGCAGTTTGGCAACATGGCTTCCGTCTGTGTTGTATCATCTATGCTTCTTTGATAACTAATATCTAAAATTGCAACTTAAATAAAATCAGGAAACTCTGAGAATTATATTTGTAATTTATTTTAGATGTTCAAAATAAGTGACTAATGTTTTTATAGTATTGAATTAATGTTTGTTGTTGCTCTTGTAATCTTTTCAAATTTTTATTTCTCAATATTTCACAGAATATAAATTTGTTTTTATCACTGGATCAATGCTGAGGAATGGCAACATCCTCTGGCACCTTATTCAAGTATGGACATTCATGTAAATACCTGAAATGCCCCAATTGGCCATATTGTAGGGATATCAATGTTTAACAAAATTTTTAATTTAGTTATTTGGCTTAATCTAGCAATTGGGGTCAAAGAAAGATTTTTTTTGTTTTAAGTGAGAATAGCCATATGACTGAGATCAAAAGTATCATCGTGGGTTTACGGTTTTAAAACTCCTGGAAGAGATCCATTTTTATGACTTAAATCCAGGTCAAATGTTCCCGAAGAAGCTCTGAAGTCATCAGCTTCAGAGTAAAATTGGCCTAGACTTATTTGAAGCAACTAAAGGAAGAAGTTACTTTCTTTTTAAAGTATATGGTGCAGATATATATAATTATGCAGTTATTTTTACCTTCACTATGTATCAATCCATGTATTATGTTGTATCTAATAAGTGCATTTGGTTACCTTTGTTTTAAACATACTACAGGTAGTTCTCCTGTAACACAATAGTTGTGTTCCTGTGTGATGCCATGTTATAGAAAACCATGCAATATAAATAACAGTGCCTATGGAAAAACAGGATTGGGGTGAACCTGTAAAAATATCAGTAAAAAATCAAAATAGAAGTAGTAGTTAGCCTAACACTAATTATAGCACAGTCTAAGTAAATCTTGAAATCATATGTTTGTATTAAATAATACAGTAAATTTAACACGTTAACACTAACACCACTGTCTACAGCACCATACCTTTCACAAAGCTCTTCACCAGCTGACTGACCAAGTAATGCTGAAGCAGAAGTCCAGTCCTCCTCAGGATTCTCCCCTGGTTTGAAATGAAGTTCCTTCTAAATCTAGACTAAAACTCCCAGTTTCAAACTAAGTTTCAAGGCTTACAGAGATGATTGATTTCCTGTTTTAGCTTAAACACTGAATTTGCATTTTGCAGACAGAGGATCCTGAGGCTGGGATTTGCTGTTCAGTTAGTGCCAGGGATGAAAACTCAAAAACTTAAGAAATCTGGAGGACTAAGTAAGACAGACTTCCAAAAAATGAAACCAGATGGATCCAACAGACCACGCTTCTATTGATTACCCAAAAATCAGAAACCAGGAGCCCCCCTCAAACCCATTGCCTCACTACCTGGAACACCACTTACAGATTGGCCAAGGAGCTACACCAAAGACTAAAACACTTTGGTGGGCAGCACGGTGGCACATTGGTTAGCACTGCTGCCTCACAGTGCCAGAGACCCAGGGTCAATTCCCACCTCAGGCAATTGTCTGTGGGGAGTTTGCATATTCTCCCTGTGTCTGTGTGGGTTTCCTCTGGGTGCTCCAGTTTCCTCCCACAATCCAAAAATCTGCAGGTTAGATGAATTGGCCATGCTAAATTGCCCATAGTGTTAGGTGAAGGGGTAAATGTAGGGGTATGGGTCTGGGTGGGTTGCTCTTCGGCGGGTCGGTGTGGACTTATTGGGCCAAAGGGCCTGTTTCCACACTGTAAGTAATCTAATCTAATCTTAGTAGAAGACTCATGCAACTCCATCCAGTCCATCCAAGAATTCCTGAAGATCATCAAACACACTAAGATAGAAGAGGATGAAATAATGGTCTCCTTTGATGTAACGACCCTGTTTACATCAATCAACATTAACCTGGCCAAGGAAACACTGACTACATTATTAGAAGATCCAAAGACACATACAACAAAACACTGCTAACTTCATCAGCAAGGATAGTATTGTCAAGCTAGTAGACCTATGCCTTACCACGGACTTCACCTTCAACAACAAAACCTATGGACAAACCAACGGAACACCCATTAGATCTCCGATATCAGGGTTCTTAGCAGAGAAAGTAATGCAGAGACTTAAACGAACAGCTCTGCCAACCATCCAACCCAAACTTTGGGTCCGCTACGTGGATGATACCTTTGTCATCACTAAACAAAATAAATCACAGGAAACCTTCAAGACCATCAATAATAACCTTACTGACATAAAAGTCACTAAAGAGGTGGAAAACAATAACAAACTGCCATTCCTAGATGTCACAGTACAGCGAACAGCCAATGGGGAACTTCAAACCAATGTCTACAGGAAACAATACATACGGACCAAATATTGAACTACAAAAGCAATCTTCCCAACATCCACAAATGAAGCTGCATCAGAACATTATTTCAATGAGCCACCACACACTGCAGCACAGAGGAACTACGCAGAGCAGAGGAAAATAACCTATACCGTATATTCAAAAAAATGGGGTACCCAATGAAAACAGTCCACCGATTTCTCAGCAACAAATCCAAACAAGCAGACAAAACATGTCCAGAAACCATAACCACTCTCCCCCTAACATTAAGGACATCTCAGAAATGACTGCCAGACTACTCAGACCCCTTGGCATCATGGTAGCCCACAAACCCACCAACACACTAAAACAGCAGCTAATGAAATTGAAAGACCCTGTACAGACAACAAGCAAAACAAATGTCATTTACAAAATATCATGCAAGAACTGTAACAAATACAACATTGGACAAACAGGCAGAAAACTAGCCACCAGGATACATGAACATCAACTAGCCACAAAATGACATGACCCTCTCTCACTGGTATCCTTACATACATATAAGGAAGGACACCAATTTGACTGGGACAACACATCCATCCCAGGACAAGCCAAACAGGGACACGCACGAGAATTCCTTGAAGCATGGTATCCCAACCGAAACTCTATCAACAAACACATCGAGTTAGACCCCATCTACCACCCCATGAGAAAAAGAACAGGAAATAATATCACCACAGGAAATGACATCACCACAGAAAATGACATCACCAACTCAAAGAAACCCAAACAAATAGAAAGCATGAATTATCAGCAGTGCTTCGCCTGGAGCCCCACTGAAGATGTTACCTTGTATGGTGACGAAACGCCTGGAAATGAACCTTCCAGCTCAGCAAGCAAACCTGCATCCGGGGCTGGAATTGCGTAACAGCCAATGAGAGTTCGCTTTATTAAAAAGAAGGTCTGCAATTCACAAATTGCATAACAACCAAATCGTGTTTAGTAAATGCTTATTTTAGGAGAACTACCTATTGTTATGTAGTGATATTTATACAGATTCGGCACCCTATGACAAGCAGAATCAGAAAAACAAAATTAAAGGCATTCTATCAGAACCTGTTGCAAAAAGATTGATGATTTTATTACACAAATTAGGGTTTATTTTAATTGCAATTATAGAGATGAGTCGACCAACATTGACAATTTAATATACGAAGGAGATTTGACATTTGGGAAGGAGAGGCAAAAAGGAATAGGAGGAAGGGTAGCACTCTTCATAAGGGACAAGATTTTAGGAAAGGTTTTAGAATGAAGATCAAAATGTAGAATCAGTTTCAGTGGAGCTAAGAAACAGCTTGGGGAAGTTGTTTATAAATAAACAAACTGCAGTTGTAATTTTGGTTATAGTTTAAATCAGGAAATTAGAGGTGCATGTGGGTAATATAGTAATAATAGGCAACTTCAATTTCCACATAGACCATGTAAACCACATCAACAATAAGCTGTGGAGGATGCATTCCTGGTGTACAAGTTGGGCACACTGAGAAGGCAGTTAGGATTTCCTGTTTCTTGATGTGTTGTTGTGAAATGAGAAAAGACTAATAAATAACTTTTGGGAAATAGCAACCATGTTTTAATGTGATATAATTCATTCTGAAATGAGGAGGGTGTTAAACCTGAAGGAAGGAAATTGGGAAGATATAGGGGGAAATTTGGCTATGGTGGATTGGGAAAATAATCTAAAAGATTTAATAGCAGACATCCAGTGCCTAGTACTAAAAGAAATAATACATTGTAGCCAGATATACATTTCTTTAAACACAAACCCCAAAAGTGAAATATTAATTAGCCATGATTAACAAAAGAAGCTAAAGATTGTATTAGATCAAAAAAGTGATTTGCTGTGATGCCAGATAAAGTGTAATCTGAGAATTGGGAACACTTTAGAATCTACCAAAGGAGAACTAAAACCCTGGTTAAGAAAGGGAAAAACCAGTGTGAATGCAAGCCAATGGAAAACACAAACGTGTAAAAACGTCTTTCGGAATAAAACAAATAAAAATGAGCTTGAACAAAGGTGAAGCCCAATACAGGTGACAATAGAAAAATTTATACTAGGGAATATGGAAATGGCAGAGAAACTATACAGTTATTCTGTATTCACAAACAAAAACAGAAATTGCTGGCAGGTCTGCACACTGCTCAGCAGGTCTGGCAGCATCTGTCAGAAGAAAGTAGGGCTCTGAAGAAGAGTTACCGGCTTGAAACATTCATTATGCTTTCTATTCACTGATGCTTCCAGACCTACTGAATTTCTCCAACAATGTTTTTTTTTGCTTCCGATCTCCAGCATCTGCAGTTATTTATTTTATTTGTTACTCTGAGTTAGTCTTTAAAGAAGAAGTAATGGAAAATTAATCAGAAATATTCAGCAACCAAGGGACCTGTGAAACTAGGAACTGAAACAAATTATTTTTAGTATAGAGGCAGTACTTGAAAAATTAACTGAATTGAAGGTTGATAAGTCCCTGATCAGGTTTTGTTTTTTCTCCAGTGCTGAAGGAAGTTACAATTAGTGGTAGAGTCATACAGCATAGAAACTAATTCCTTTGGCTCATCATTTCTATGCAAACCAACAAATACCAAACAACATTAATCCCATGTTCTGACACTTTTTGCGTACTATGCCCTGGCATTTTAAGTGCTTATCTAGATGCTTTTTGAATGTTGCGAGAGTATCTGCCTCTCCCATCCTTTCAGGCAATGCATTCCATATTTCTACCACCCTCTGCGTAAAACGTATTTCCTCAGATCTCCTCTGAACCATTTACTCCTCACCTTCAACTTACATTCTGTGGTCTTAGGCATGTCTGCCATGGGGAAAATTTCTTTTGATTTATCCTATCTATGCCTCTCATAATTTTGAATATCTCAGTCAGATTCCCCTACCCCAGCCTCTGCTCCATGGAAAACAACCCAGTCTATCTAGCCTCTCTTCTTAACTGACTTTTCATGTCCGACAGCATCCTGGTGAAACTCCTTTGTACCATCTCCAATGCAATCATGTCCTTCCAATAGTGTGGCAAATGGAATTGCAGACAGTATTTCATGTATAGCCTAACCAATATTCTGTAAACTTGCAACAAGACTTTCTTCTGCTGTATTCCACATCCTGACTAATGAGGGCATGTATTCTTCACTGGCCTGTCCACCTATGCTGACACCTTCAGGGATTTATGGACATGTGCACCAACATATCTTTGTTCCTCAGTATTCCCTGGGAAGCTGCCATATATTCTGTAATTCCTTCTAAAATGCATCAGCTAACATTTATCAGGATAAAGTTCCATCAGCCATTGCTCTACCCAATTAGCCAGAAGGTTAATATCATGTTGTAGCCCGAGACCATCTCCTCTTTCATTATGGACCAGACTGGACCCCCTCAAATCATTTCAAGGAACTTTGCTAGTTGTTTTAAGCAGGTATCATGTGGATATTCTGGGAGTGATGCAGCTGGCCCAACAAGTTAAACAAAACAGTGTTTATTTGCAAGATTACCAAATGTAACATTAACAAAAGAGAACAGAATACAGAATAACTTAGCCTATCCAAAAACCCCACAGAATATCCCAACTTAATAATGCTGTTCCAACTACTTGCAACAATCACTATAAACACACCTTGGCAAAAAAAATGAAAAATACAACACAGTTTCTTGCAGGAGAGATGTTAGAGAGAGGGAAGATCAGCATGGACTGACTGCTTTCAGTAACCAGCCTGAGTGCTAAAACCTAATCAAACCCACCCAGAGTAAAGCTGAGCTGGGAGAACTGGCCATTGCCCTCTCGTTGTACAAATGTTTTTTTAAAAAAACTTGAATGCCTTTTGCTGAGGCAGTATCTGTTGTCTATAATCAAACTGGCTCTAAAACCCTTTAAACCTAAACTTTTCAGAATAGCTGCTTTTGCAACGTCTCTAAAAAAGGGTCAAGAATAACATAACCTTATTAAATGGACAGCATCATGACACCTCCTCTCTTTAAAAAAAAACCATCAATATCCAAAGATGGCTTTATTCTAAAATCCTCAAATCTTAAATTGTTAGTACACAACAGCACACATATACATTACATTGACTATAATCATGCAAACGTGCACAACTACATTTTGTTCCAGTCTGTTTTAAACCTGTCACTGAACGCTTCTGTTTCTCATTAAAGTCTCAACAATGCATTGGCAATCACGTTTTCTCATCCTGCCACATGCACAATGTTCAAATTGAATGGCTGTAAAAGCAAGCTCCATCTAAACAGTCTGGAATTATTGTCCTTGAATTATTTCACAGACTTCAATGGGTTATAATCAATATATGTGATTGTCTCAGATACATTACTGGTAATATAAACATTGAAATGTTGTAATGCCAACACTAAGTTCAAAGTCTCCTTCTTAACTGTCAAATATTTTTGCTAATGAGTGTGTTCAGTTTCCTGGAGAAATTCTTGATAGGTAATTTTATCTTCTCGTCATCTTCCTGTAAGAGTACAGCACCGACAAACACACCACTTGCATCGATAGCCACCTTGAGTGGCTTTGCGTAATTAGGTGTGGCCAATATTAGGCAGCGGTCAACACAGCTTTCAGGCTGTTAAATACCTTCTGATAGTTTGCTGTCCACTGAAACTTCTTGCCTTTCTTTAACAATTCAGCGAATTGTGAAAATTTGGTGTGAACTTTTGATAAAATCCACTCAATCCCAGGAATCATAGTACTGCTCTTTTTGTTGATGGTAGGCCGGACCCCCTCAAATCATTTCAAGGAAGTAGCCCAAACCCTAACTTTCATTGCTGTTTTAAGCAGGTGTAAAGTGGAAATTCCAGGAGTGATGCAATTCATCCAACCACTTAGTTTTCAACAAAACAGTATTTATTTGCAAGATTACCGAATGAAATACTAACAAAAGAGAACAGAATACAGAATAATTTAACCTATCCAAAACCCATCAGATGATCTCAACTTAAAGATGCTGTTCCAACTACTTGTGACAATCCCTATAAACACACCTTGGCAAAAAAAAAAGGAAAAATTCAACACAGTTTCTTACAGGAGAGAATATTAGACAGAGAGAGGATCAACATGGATCTGCTTCTTCGGGTCCAACATCTTTCCAACTGACTGACTGCTTTCAGTAACCAATCAGACTGATAATACCAAACCAAACCAAACCAGAGACAAGCTGAGTTGGGAGAAGTGGCCACTCCATTTTCATTGTACAAGTGATTTTTTTTTTAAATTTGAAAGCCGTTGCCTTTTGCAGTATCTGTCAGCTATAATCAAACTGGCCCTAAAACCCTTCAAACCTAGACCTTTCGGAATTGCTGCTTTTATGATGTCTCTGAAAACAAAGCCAAGGACAGTACAGCCTTGTGAAAGGACTGGCATCATACACACTATCAACAACACCACCAATTCTTATGTCATCTGCAAATGCTCCAATTATATCTTCTGCATTCATTTCCAGAAATTTCTGGAAAAACTCCACAGGTCTGGCAGCATTTATGGAGAGAAATCAGAGTGAACATTCCTCAGAACTCAGTGAGGTGCTGCAAGGAACTGTGCTATGCCTGCAGCTGTTCACAATCGACATAAATGATTTGGATGTGGGGCATTTCTATATTTACTGACGACACTAACTGCAAATGTGAGGAGGATGCAAGGAGGCTTCAAGAGGACTTGGGCATGCTAACTGAATAGGCTACAGCATGATAAATAGAATATAATGCAAATAAGTGTGAAATTACTCACTTTGTAGACAAAAAACAGAAAGGCAAATATTTCTTAAAGTTGAGGATGTTGGTGTTGAAAGGGACTTGAATCCTTGTCATTAAACATTAATGTGCTGCTGATGGAAGCAATTAGGAAAACAAATTGGTAAGTTAGCTTTCATTGCAAGGGAATTTGAGTTCAGCAGGAAAGATGGCAGGCTATAGTCATGTACAGCTTTGGTGAGATTTCATAGTTTTATTCTTCTTATCTAAGGAAGGACACACATGTTAAAAAGGGAGTACAACAGAGGTTCATCAGATTAATCCCGGGGATGGTGGTGTTGTTTTATGAGTACAGATTGAGGAGACTAGACCTGTATCCCCTAAGGCTCCCAAGACTGGAGTGAGATCTTTCCCCTGGCTATTGGGTCTAAAATCAGGGAAAATAATCTCTGGATAAGTATTAAGCCATTGAAGAGATGAAGGTGAATTTCTTGAGTGAGAAGATATTGGATCATTGGAATTCTCTGCCCCAGAGGGTTGAGGAATAAGGAAGCTCAACCATTGAGCATGGTCAAATCAAAAATTGATGGATTTCTAAATATTAATATTATCAAGGAATGTGAAGATAGTGCTGGAAAGTGGGATTGAGGTAGATCATCAGCAATTGCATAATTGAATAGTATATTAGACTGAATGGCCTATTTCTATTCCTATAGTCGTTCTCTGCAGAGCATTTTCTGTTGGAATAACTTGTAATCTTATTATTTTTAGATAACATGGTGCAGGCAGCAGCATTCACTGCATTAATAAAGGATCATTTTGTCTAGGTAAAGGTGGATAAATCCCCAGGATCTGATCAGGTGTATCCAAGAACTCTGTGGGAAGCTAGAGAAGTGATTGCTGGGCCTTTTGCTGAGATATTTGTATCATCGATAGTCACTGGTGAGGTGCCGGAAGACTGGAGGTTGACTAAAGTGGTGCCACTGTTTAAGAAGGGTGGTAAGGACAAGCCAGGGAACTATAGACCGGTGGTGGTGGGCAAGTTGTTGGAGTAAATCCTGAGGGACAGGATGTACACGTATTTGGAAAGGCAAGGACTGATTAGGGATAGTCAGCATGGCTTTGTGCTTGGGAAATCATGTCTCACAAACTTCATTGAGTTTTTTGAGGAAGTAACAAAGAGGATTGATGAAAGCAGAGCAGTAGATGTGATCTACATGGACTTCGGTAAGGTGTCCGACAAGGTTCCCCCGGGAGACTGATTAGCAAGGTTAGATCTCATGGAATATAGGGAGAACTAGCCATTTGGATACAGAATTGGCTCAAAGGTAGAAGACAGAGGGTGGTGGTGGAGGGTTGTTTTTCAGACTGGAGGCCTGTGACCAGTGGAATGCCACAAGGTCCTCTACTTTCTGAATTAAACTACTTTACAGATGGAGTTTAATTCAGATAAATGTGAGGTGCTGCATTTTGGGAAAGCAAATCTTAGCAGGACTTGTAACTTAATGGTAAGGTCCTAGGGAGTGTTGTTGAGCAAAGAGACCTTGGGGTGCAGGTTCATAGCTCCTTGAAAGTGGAATTGCAGGTAGATAGGATAGTAAACAAGGCGTTTGGTATGCTTTCCTTTATTGGTCAGAGTATTGAGTACAGGAATTGGGAGGTCATGTTGTGGCTGTCAGGACATTCGTTAGGCCACTGTTGGAATATTGTGTGCAATTCTGGTCTCCTTCCTATCGGAAAGATGTAGTGAAACTTGAAAGGGTTAAAAAAAAAATGTACGAGGATGTTGCCAGGGTTGGAGGATTTGAGCTATAGGGAGAGGCTGAACAGCTTGGGGCTGTTTTCCTTGGAGCGTCGGAGGCTGAGGGGTGACCTTATACAGGTTTACAATATTATGAGGGGCATGGATTGGGTAAATGGGCAAAGTCTTTTTCCTGGGGTCGAGGGTCCAGAACTAGAGGGCATAGATTTAGGGTGAGAGGGGAAAGATATAAAAGAGACCTAAGGGGCAACTTTTTCACACAGAGGGTGATATGTGTATGGAATGACCTGCCAGAGGAAGCGGTGGAGACTGGTACAATTGCAACATTTAAGAGGCATTTGGATGGGTATATGAATAGGAAGGGTTTGGAGCGAAATGGGCCAGGTGCTCGCAGGTGGGACTAGATTGGGTTGGGATATCTGGTCAGGATGGACGGGTTAGACCGAAGAGAAGTACAGCATGGAAACAGACCCTATGACTATGACTCTATAAAAGATATTGATAGATTTTGGAATTCTGTCGATGTTCAGATGAATCAATTCAACATTTGAAACAATATTAGTCATTTTGATGTCATACTACTCATTTTATAATCAGAAAGAAAGTACTTTGGTGGTGCCTCTTATCCAACTTGGAGGGTAAAAAAATGAATACCTAGCAGGAATAGTTATATGGAAAAGAATATTCCCACAAGTGATTGATATTTTACAGAATTACTAAGGAGACATAGAAAGCGATATCAGTAAGTTGACCACCACTCTTAAGAAACTGACTCTTCTGTGCCAATATAATCATGTTCACTATGAACCATAGTGGGGTCCACCGGCTCCCACTTCATGCAGTTAAAACACATCACCTTGCCTGGTATCTCTATTTTAATTGCTTAGTCCTTAATTTGATTTTTAAAAATTTTGTATTATCTTATAGTTTGTAGCCTGTAAGTATTTATCTTATTTACATTTAATCTGAAAGGAAACTAGAAATTAGTAGCTATCATCAATCAATGAACTTACAGTTTACCTGTGATGTACTTTTGTGCTGTGTCCCTGATCCTGGGCTTTAATTTTTCCTGTTAAAAACCTTACAAATGATGAGCCAAAGGACAGCAAACAAAGAATATCTCTTCTGTTCTGCACTGAATTCCCACATTGCCTTGAAATTTCCCAAACTATATACTAATATGGGTTGTGCTTCACTCTGTATGTGATCTCTCCTTCCTGACCGCGTGACACGATTCACAATATGATTTCGTTGCAGCTTCACATGCCTTATCCATCTGGTTCTACCTTCACAGTATAAACCTTTGCTGCATACAAATCCTATGGATCCATGCTTCAATTCATTTACTATCATGTTGGATGTATTTCCTCTACCTCCCCAACCCCATCCCATTTACTTAAGTATTCTATCAAATTTCCCCTGTCACCTAAATGTCATTTAAATATGCATCATACTAATATGTAGGTAGTATTGTCTCCAGTCTAGGTAATTACACATCTGTTTAGTCACTTAGTATTGTAGAGTTGCAGATCTTCAAACCACCTCAGTTGCAAGATAACTATGAAAGCCAATCTTCGTTTCTCTGGTCTGAAAGCTGCTGGTCACATCACAATTGGTTACTAAATGGTTCCAGGGTGTTTGGCTCTACGATTTTATCTGGAAGTCTGATTGATACCCATCCAAAAACGGATGTGATTTGCAGTAACATAAGCTGGGCATATTGAAGAATTCAACAAATGTTCATTACAGCTAATTTACAGACAAATGTAGATTACAACAGAGCAGCACTGAGCAGCATGTTTCCAGTATCACAGATGTGTAAGGGTGCAGAAAGAGGCTATTCAGCCCATTGTATCTGCATTGGCTCATCAAATGAGCTTCATTTCCTACTGCCAATCTCTTGCTTTCTTCTCATACCTGTGCATATTATTTCTATTTAAATAATGATCTAATGCCATTTTGAATGCCTCAGTTGCACCTACCTCAATACGATGCATTCCAACCTTGGACCACTGCTTCATGTGAAAAGTTATCTCATATCACATTTGTTCCTTTAGCAAATCATTGTAAATCTGTGCATTTTATATCTTGATTCTTTGTCAAACAGAAAAAGTTTTTCTCTGTTTACTCTGTCAAGCATGTTTGTGATTTTGAAAAGCTCTTAGCCTTTTCTTTCTGAGGACAACATTCCCAATTTCTTCAATCTATCCTCATAATTGAAATTTCTCATCACTGGAAATATTCTTGTGAATTGTGTCATCACTTATTCCAATGCATTCACAACTTTTCTATAATGACTTGGATGCAATACCTCAGGTGAGGTCTAAAATGTTCAAAATCACCTCCTTGCTCCTCTACTATATGTCCTTATTAATATAGCCGAGATCACTGTATGCTTTAGTAATTGCTGTCTCCACCTGTCCTGCCACCTTCAGTGTTCAGGGCACATATGCGTCCAGGTCTCTCTCTGTTCCTGCACACCACTCCCCCCCCCCCCCCTTAGAGTTGTATCCCCAATTTTATTGCCTTTTAATATTCTTCCTAACAAAATACACCAACTCACACTTCTCTGCATTGAACTTCAGTACAATGACAGATTTCACATGATCTGGAATAAAATGGAGTATGAGACATTTATACCCATTGTATGATATGCTAAAAATATTTTGAGAATGTGTATTAAAGGTCTACTGACACACTGACTGTAGGACATAATACAATAAAAGCACTTTTACTAATTAAGCCTCTAGGAAAACCTTTTCTGTTTAATTTAATATTCCAGATTTACTTCCATTACATTTCCAACCAACATGTACACTTCCATTGAATTTACTCTCAGATATGTTCCTTTCTGAGAAAACAAGCTCAATTTTACCTCTTAATTCAGACACTTGAGACCAGAGATCAGCTTATCTCTTTCCATAATTCCCACAGCTTGAATGGCTCCGTTATTTATCCATAATCAACTGAGGACATGATAGACTTCAAGGTGTTTTCACTGAAATATTTAAATACAGGGAGTACACTTGCATTGTATTCACTAGAAAAGAACAATGAGATCCTGGGGACAACTGATAATGCTACATGGTAAGTGTTGGGTGATGTTCATTGACATACAGTACAGAACTGGCCCTTTGACCAATCAGTATCAACAATAATTTGTTTTGAATTGATTTTGTGAGGCAGAAATGACCCAAGCCCTATTTTACTTGGAAATTAGATATTGGTGAGTGAAAACCATGAGAATCATCATATTTATTTGCAACATGTCTGAATGAGACAGGCTCATTGGGCCAGCTGATCTTTTTGTTTTTATCTTAACAGAATTAGGCAGCATTTAACTTTCTAATTGCACGTTGTTTCCTGTTAAGCAGAATGTTGTTCTAAAGATGACCTGCAAGTTTGCTCCTGATAATCAGTTCCATTATTTTACACAGAAATGAAGTAAATCTGATGAGTTTTTCATTGGCCATATCTGTTTTAATTACAGAAATTACCAGTTTCCACTCTACTGGTACCTCTCCAAAGGTAGTGATAGTCTTCGAAAAATTATCTGGGCCTTGTCATCTTCCTTTTTAGTCATTCATAGCACTTCAGATTAAATGCATCTTCCACTGAGGATTTCATTGTTCTGAGATCATTTAGGCTGTCAAGCCACACATCTAATTTATGATTAAGTTAGTGATTTTACTTGACCTCTTGTGAAAGATTACTCATACCTAGGTTTCAAATCTGTCATTTTTATAAATGGTATTCCCCTCTTTTTGGACTCTCCTCCTGTTTTTGTGGTATTGGAATATTTATTTTATCATCATGCTTAGATTCAACTGCTATCTTTTTTCCAAGTTTATTTTGCTGTTATGTTTAGTTTCCTGTCAGCTACTGGACTCATATCTCAGTTTTAATCTGTTTGTGTTTTATCAACAATGTTCTCATTTTGGACTGTCCTCATGCTGTTGTAGCACTGGAGTTTATTTTACTATTATGCTTAGCTTCAACTGTTTTTTTTTCTAATTCTGTTTCCCCTTTCCAATTTGTTCATTTGTGCTTTTTTATTATTTGTTCAAGTGAGTTGCTTCTTTTAATTTTACAAGGTTGCTCAGGCTATTTATATCATTTTGAATTTGTTTCATGTAGTATTTGTGAAGCTGGAACTTGTTCATTTTGATTTCAATGGAAAAGGAAATTGGCAAAATGAAAATCAGGCTGCCAATTCACTGTTGGCATGTTTGCAGACACTGTAATTATAATCTGACCTATATGTCTGTTCATGAACTAGCCAATGTGTGAGATATAGTCTGAAAGAAATCCTGAAGAACACAGCAAATGTTATGTTTAGTATAACTTATTTTCTTTGCAGTTAATTGTAGGCCATTTTGGATCTTTCTGTATCTTTACCAAGATGTTTGTGCATTTTTAATTTCTAATTCATCAGAACATTTACCTTAAGGTTCTGTAACATTCTTAACAAGACAAATAGGCGAAAGTGAGGACTGCAGATGCTGGAGATCAGATTCGAGATTAGAGTGGTGTTGGAAAAACACAGCAGGTCAGGCTGCATCCGAGGAAAATCGACGTTTTGGGCAAAAGCCCTTCATCAAGAATGACGCTGGGAGCCTCAAGGGTGGAGAGATAAATTGGGGTGGGGTGGGGCTGGGGAATGCAATAGTCAGATAGAGGTGGGGATGAAGGTGAAGGTAATAGGTCAGAGAGAAGAATGGAGTGGATAGGTAGGAAGGAAGATTGGCAGGTAGGACAGGTCATGAGGATGGTGCTGAGTTGGCAGGTTGGAACTGGGGTAAGGTGGGGGGAGGGGAAAGAGGAAACTGCTGAAATCCACATTGATGCCCTGGGATGTTCCGAGATGGAAGATGAGGTGTTCTGCCTCCAATCGTCGGGTGGTAAGGGAGTGGCGGTGGAGGTGGCCCGGGACCTGCATGTCCTCGGCAGAGTGAGAGGGGAAGTTGAAATGTTCAGCCACAGGGCGGTGTGGTTGATTGGTGCAGGTGTCCCAGAGATGTTCCCTAAAGCACTCTGTGAGAAAGCGTCCAGTCTCCCCAACGTAAAGGAGACCACATAGGGAGCAACGGATACAATAAATGACAGTTGTGGATGCACAGGTGAAACTTTGATGGATGTGAAAGGCTCCAGTTTCCTCATTTCCCCTCCCCCCACCTTACCCCAGTTCCAATCTGCCAGTTCAGCACCAACCTCATGACCGATCCTATCTGCCAATCTTCCTTTCCACCTATCCGCTCCACCCTTCTCTCCAACCTATTACCTTTATTCCCACGTCCATCCACCTATTGCACTCTTAGCTAACTTCTCCTCACCCCCACTCCCTCCCATTTATCTCTCCACCCTGGAGGCTCCCAACCTCATTCCTGATGAAGGGCTTTTGCCGAAAATGTCAATTTTCCTGCTCCTTGGATGCTACCTGACCTGCTCTGCCTCTCCAGCACCATTCTAATCTCAACTTCAGAAGGCAAATACATGTTCTTCTGCAGAGCTTTCTCCGTGAAAATCCTACTGATTATATTGAACAGACTCAATGTGAACGTAATGGCTTGTTCAGGCTTGGTAATACATTTTAAAACGGTGACTTAATTTATTGGCAACCAGACTCATTGTTGTAAAGCTTACTTTGGAATCATAGAATCCCTACAGTGTGGAAGCAGGCCATGTGGCCTATTGAGTCCACATCAACACTCTGAACATCATCCCTCAAAGACCCACCCTCCTACCCTAACCCTGTAGCCCTACATTTCCCTTGGCTAATCCACCTAATCTGTACATTCTTGGACACTATGGGCAATTTAGCATGGGCAATCCATCTAACCTGCATACCTTTGGACTGTGGGAGGAAACCGGAACATCCAGAGGAAACCCACTCAGAAATGGGAGAATGTGTAAACTCCACACAGACAGTCGCTCAAGGCTGGAATTGAACCCACTCCCTGATGCTATGAGGCAACAGTTCTAAGCACTGTGCCACAGTGAAAATTGACAAGTTGAATTTCAAAATTTTTGTGAAATTGTGGAAAATTCATTACAGATTTTTCTAGTTGCTTTCAGAATTAATTGTGCAAAAAAAAATTCATGTAACTTGCAATAAGTTATACATGGAAAACTTAACTGATCAGACTTCATGACATTTGTGCTGAAGTACAAAATTGCTCCTTGAGGGAAACAAACTACCTTAATTTAAATATGTTTTTAACAGTTTGTCAGGTTGGTGCAACAGCAGATTGTATGGTTCTAGGCTTCTATTGTAGCAGGTTTGAGGATATATTAGGCCAATGTTTCATACCATGCTTTTGTTTCAGATTTCCAGCATCCATAGTTGTTTTGGTGTTTTGTTTCGAAAAAATTATAGCTTGTTAAATGCCTTGACATTGGCCTGACTGCCTCATTAATATTCAGCTTCCCATCTTACCAAACATGCCAAACAAGCTAGATATCGAGGAATTTTGACTTGGAGGTTTGAGCAGGTATCTGGCACCTTTCTTCATTGCTTGATCCAAAGGAATTTTGTGTTGGACACCAGGCTCCAAAATCTCATTAGCATAGGCCATAGACTCCATTAGCATAGGCCACATACACCTTATATACACTTTGGCATTTGACATGTGCCAGCCTCTAAAAGCCCTCATGGCATATTTCTGATCCACTTACAAAAATATCCTGCACTTCATTACAGCACTTTGGGTAGCATCGACAACTATCATTGCAATGTTACAGCTTGTACATTGTGCACTCAAGGACACACATGCGGCTCATGGAGTGGACCACAGCACACACTCACACCAAGGCTGAGTGGATACTCACAGCATCCCTGCATTGCATTGCCTAACCTTTTTGTGCATTGGCCCCTCAGACCAGGCTCATATTACTTCTGTCCTGCCTTGTTGTGTAATGCAGACACAAAGCCATGAACAAAAACAGAAGTTGCTGGAAAGCTCAGCAGACCTAGTAGCACCTGTTCTGAAGAAGTACCTTCACATACAGATGAGAAAGGACACCACTTCGACTGGGACAACACATCCATCCTAGGACAAGCCAAACAGAGACACACACAAGAATCCCTAGAAGCATGGCACTCCAACCGGAATTCTATCAACAAACACATTGACTTAAATTCCATTTACCAACCCCTTTTACCAACAGGAAATGACATCACCACAGAAAATTGCATCATCAACCAAGGAAACCTAAACACATAAATAAAAAGTGGGCCATACCACCTGTGCTTCACAGGAGTCACTGATGATGTTACCTAGTATGGTGATGAAATGTCTGAAAATGAACCTTCCATCTCAGTGAGCAAATTACATCCAGGTCTGGCAGCATCTGTGAAAAGAAATCACAGCAGCAAGCTTGTCATGCTTGTCAGCAGTGATCAGTTAGCAATTTTTGAGAAAATTTGTAGCTGAGGTTGAGGTTCAGGTGGTAAGTTTGCTCGCTGAGCTGGAAGGTTTGTTTTCAGACATTTCGTCACGATCCTAGGTAACATCATCAGTGAGCCTCTAGTGAAGCACTGGTGTTCTGTTCCACTTTTTACTTTTGTGTCTTGGTTCTGTTATGGTGAGTGCCATCATTTCCAGTTCTTTTTTTCAGTGGTTAGTAAATGGGGTCCAAATCGATGTGTTTATTGATCAATGTCCGGTTTGAATGCCAGGCCTCTAGGAATTTCCATGTGCGTCTCTTTTTAGCCTGTCCTAGGATTACATCAGACAGACAGGCAGGAAACTAGCCACCAAGATACATGAACACCATCTAGCCACCAAAAGACATGACCAGCTATCACCAGTATCCTTACACACTGATGAAGAAGACACCACTACGGCTGCTATAACATATCCATCCTGGTACAGGCTAAACAGAGACATGCACAGGAATTCCTAGCCATCTGACATGCAAATCGGAACTCTGTCAATAAATATATCAATTTGGACCCAATTTATCAACCTCTGAGAAAAAGAACCTGAAATGATATCACCAACTTTGACAGACCAAGACACATATATCAAAAGCCTTATAGAACACCAGCACGTCAACAGAGGCTCACTGATGATGTTACCTAGTGTGGTGATGAAACATCTGAGAACATATCTACCAGCTCAGCGAACAAACTTACAACCTAAGTGATCAGTTAAGTCAAAGGGGGGGGGGTAACCTTTGCTCAGCAGCACCCAGTACAGTCAGTCAAATGTAGCCTCTGATACCAGCCCAGGGACTTGGACATTGTCAGTCCGCTCTTGGGGTAATCAGGTCAGAAATTTCCAATCATGAGGAAAGAGGAGCTGAATGTCAGATAACCCATCACACATCTTGATTCTTTCTGACCTATTGAGGGCTTTTTCTTCCTCCTGGAGTGAGAGAGATAGTTGTTAAGGGAGAACAAAGTGGGTGGCTGTTACTTTTATGGCAGGTGGGAGGTGTCCTGAGTAAGTGACTAGACAGTACTGAGGTCATGCAGGGTTGGTGGTGCCGGAGGTTGGAGTGGGTGGGATCAAGGATGGAGAGATATAGTGAGAATGGTAGAGCATGATGAGAGGTGGGTTCAGAAGCAGAGACAGAGAGTCAGAGGTAACAGAGAGAAGATGGTGGCATTTATCCTGGCAGACCTTCTTCCTCCATTACTGGACATTCTTCCAGATGGCTGAAACTTCTCTGGCCTGGATGTCAAACTTGGTCCTGGTGAAGGAGGAAGACCTGCATCTGCACCACCCAATCTAGCTCCAGGTGCCTGCCCACACACCATGTCCGTTGCAAATATCAGGAATCATGCAGGACAGCTCCAGACCAACAGACCTTGCCAAGTGCATAACAGGCTTTCAAAGATGGCATGGGGGCAAGGGTTGCCGGGTTTTCAATCAATATTTGATGAATAGCAAGTTGTCTGGGAATGTATGTGACAAAGTGGGGTTAGAATCAGACACAAGGGATGCTATTATAGATGAATAGGTAATTGCTGAACTTGTTAAGAAACGACAAAAGAATTTTGCTGAGCCTCTCAATGGAATCCCTCCTAATAACCCAATGTAACTTTGAAACAAAACATTGTAAGATTTTATTTTGCCATGTTGCTTTTCCTTTTTGCTTTTCTCCCCCCTTTTTTCCCCTTTTCAGAAGTTAATCGTTTTTCCTTCAACTGCTTATAAGTTACTTTTGAAGCTATCCTTACTTGGTCTGACTTACATGTGTCTCCAGATCCCGAATTGCTTCAGTCTGCATCAAAAATTGCAAGGTCACTTTTTAAAAGAAGAGATTGCATATTCAAGACAGAAATGATGAGAACTTTTTTGAACCCTCTTCTTCCAAAAGTGGTGGAAGTAGAATCTTTACATATTTTTAAGGCAGAGGTGGATCATTTTCCAATAAGCCAGTGGGTTGAAGGTTATCAAGGTTACAAGGAATATGGAGTAATCAGAACAGCCATGAACTTAATGAGTGGTGGAAGAGGCTCAGAAGGCCAAATGACCTAATTCTGTTCCTAATTCGTATATTTCCATGTTCCATTTATTCTGGATGCAACACGTGGTTAAAAGTTTTCATTCTGTTAAGCTGACTTGGCCAACTTGGGATGGACTGTAATAGAAAACCAATGCCATAGAAATTTGACACGAAACAGTGCAAAGTAAGATTAAAATAATGTTTACACAACTGTGGATGATGAGGTGAGAAATATGCATTTGTATTTGTGTATATGTGTCAAACTAATTAATGTATTTTGAAATGTTGGAGAAATATCCATATACCAAAAGACTGATCTGCCCCCACTTCTCCCCCATTGTTATGGTCTCCAGTACCATATGACATTGCCTCACTAAAAGACTTTGTATAACACCTGTTGATAGATTTTTAGAAATTATCATTTGTACTCACTTATTGCCTGATATACAAGAATATGTCAGGTGAGTCTTCTCGGATTTCTATTTGTCTCAACAAGAAAGCTTTTGTTCTTTCTTAGTGTTACAATGGTGATATATTTCCAAGTAATATTGTTCCAATGAAACTGTCAAGTATGGACCTCCATGCAGTCGTAGTAGTAACACTGTCCTATTGGAATTGCATGAGACAAAACTATTGTGTGGCCCACTGATTCAACTACAAAGATTCCTAAGGACATGTCATTTAAATATGTGGAACTAGTGACCACATCATTCATGACATGACTGTATCCATCCTACAAAAACTTAAGAGCAGCACTTAATGCTCCAAAAGTGTATGTAATTAATCCATCAGGCAGAAGTAACATCAAGGCTGGAGTTCTTCAAAGATAATCCCTGCTTCAAATGGCCTTCATCTTCCTAAGATCAATTGCCAGTTATTTATTTCATGGTTGGTCTCATATTGGTCCAGAACAGCACTACACCTGCTTTGTGCATGATCGACAGGTTCTCCTCCTTGAAAGTCTAATACGCTCCTTTGTTTATTGCTAGGTCAACGTCCTGCATCTCTGTAGCTAACAGAATTGTGGCAGAATGTTCTCAACATGTATCGGAATAGTTGATAAGAAACATTATCTTCCCCTTAGATAATAAGGAGGGATGGACAATAATTACTAACCTTACTTATGATATATATCCTGATGTTTTAGAACTCATTTGACACTTCATTCTTTAACAAAATCTTAATTTTAATAAGAAACAGAAATTACTTTCAATGATCTATCCAGTCGACTCAGAGCTTAAAGACCAAACAACTTTAAATACCATCACTGCCACTTTTTCTTAATGGGAGAAAGAGTTATTTGTAAAATATTCTTATTTTGAATTCATTTATGGGATGGAGGCATTGCTGCCTCTGCCAGAATCTATTGCTAATCCCTAATTGTCCTAAGGCCAGTTAAGAGTCACTCCTGTTGCAGTGGGGTGTCTGATGTCCAAGGACATCAGACCAGGTAAGGATGGCAGTTCCCTTCCTGAAAGGACATCTGTGAACCAGATGGGTTTCCCCCAACAATCAATGATGATTCATGTTTATTGAATTCAAATTCCACCATCTTAACAGGATTTGAACCAAGGTCCCCAGGACATTAGCTGGGTATCTGGATTGACAGTCCAGCAGTAATACCACTAGGCTATCACCTCCTGTTCATTTAATTTCTTACCATTGTCTAAGGTCATTCGACAGATATTTCTTACAAGCTGCTCCGATTGTTCATTTGATGTATGGCAAAATATTATTTTCTCTTGACTGTAATAGGTAGCTGTGTTGAAACTAAAAGAACACCAATTAAATTAATATGTTGTGGAAATATATTTGAAGTGATTTAGGGAAGTTTATAAACCTGAATCTAACCTTTCCAGCCTTGCTCCAGCCAAGTGAAGTGGGCTGGCATGACAACTCAGGTGCATAAATTCCCAAATAAGTTCTTCAGCATATATCGACTTATTAAATAGAATCTGCTTTTCAATATTGCTCAATGTGTGCAATGGCACCTTTTGTTTTTCGGGCTGGAAATCTATTAGTTCTTTATTTTCTTACGCAAATATGCTCTCGATCCTTGAACATTAACCAAGCTTAGGTAATGAGGTTAAAATGTGCTTGATTAATGTAAAAATAACAGAAATTTAGGGTAATGTAATAAATGACTAGTCTCTTCGCTCAGAATATACCACAAATCCCAATGATTCAGCTCAGAATTAGAGTTTCCTCAAATTTAATTAATTAATAAAAGATGTGAGTTAATAGTCCGTAAAATCATGAGAATGAATAATATTTACTTTTATTACCACTAAATGTTGGCTTATGCCCTTGGCTACATGGATTAGTAGTTCTGACTAAGTCAACATAATTTCATACAAAAAGAATTGTGAGCTATGTCGAGAGACTCTTGAACTTATAAAAGCAAGGATAATTAGCCTAAATTAAGCATAGAAAACAGGAAACCAGATGGGATTCATCTAATTCCAACTGCTACAAACAAATCAGTCCTAAGCATGAGAAAGTAATTTGACCAATCAGGTGAATGATTTTGCATTTGTGGGGGATGGGTGCAGAGTGCAGGTGAGGTGGGGCTGGTGTGGGTATGGTTTGGTAGCTCGTATGCACAGATTGTGGGATGTACAAAGCAGTTTTGCAAGCGATTGAGGGCCTGCAGACAGGGACCCAACCTTTTTTAAGAGCCAGGCAGCTAACTGGGAAGGATTATTTTAAAGACATAGGCTTTAAAAAAATTCAGGCTAGCCACAAACATAGGCATCAAAGGAAGACAAAAAATGCTGGCTTCAGTGGGAGGTGTTCCAAGTGACATGTTATGCATGTTTAGTGGCAACCACAGATTGTACAAATAGGCCCCTACAACGAATATACAGGTCGCATGACTATGACATGCCAAATAGTACACCAATGATACAATTGTATTTCTCCAAACATCCACCTTTGACCAAAACACATATATTTTATTTGCAGTTATACGTTACATGAGTATCCAATATGCAGGGTCAGTTTAATAACTTGGGAAATTCAACTAGAAAGTTTATTGTTGAACACCAAAACAGAGCCACTACTCATAACATACATAGTCTAATCCTAACCTGGGACAAACAGTTCTACAGACCCATCCCTGGGTCTGCTTTATGTACTTTCTAACCAATCTGTTCAGAGATGTTATTACACAGGTGGGACTTGAACCAAGGCCTCTGGGCTCAGAGGTAGGGACACTGCTACTGTGCCACTAGACTCCTTATACACTTGGGTAAAAACAATGACTGCATATGCTGGAAACCAGATTCTGGATCAGTGGTGCTGGAAGAGCACAGCAGTTCAGGCAGCATCCAACGAGCAGCGAAATCGACGTTTCGGGCAAAAGCCCTTCATCAGGAATAAAGGCAGTGAGCTGGAAGCATGGAGAGATAAGCTAGAGGAGGGTGGGGTGGGGAGAGAGTAGCATAGAGTAAAAGCTTCAGGGCAGAGGAAATGACCTGGGAGTTGCAGTGGGAGAGGGATTCGGTCATTTCCTCTGCCTTGAAGCTCTTACTCTATGCTACTCTCGCCCCACCCCACCCTCCTCTAGCTTATCTCTCCATGCTTCCAGCTCACTGCCTTTATTCCTGATGAAGGGCTTTTGCCCGAAACGTCGATTTCGCTGCTCGTTGGATGCTGCCTGAACTGCTGTGCTCTTCCAGCACCACTGATCCAGATCCTTATACAGTTGAGCTACAGATCAGTTATAATGTCATAAGTAACTTCTAATCAACCTGTGCAGAAATGTAATTAAACACTTCCAGAACTGGTTTTGCTTGTTTCAGTGGTGTATGCTGTGTATGGAAAACCACAAAGTATGGATGTGTGGTCAACTCCATTAGCACAATAAGGATTTCACTTTGATTCAGCATCATTGTTGTTTCAGGTTTCATTGCAGCATAAGCAGGAACCATGCATCAACTGGGCGCTGCAATGGGAAATCAGACTGAAGTCATACTAGAGTCAAGATTAGAGTGGTGCTGGAAATGCACAGCATGTCAGGCAGCATCCAAGGACCAGGAGAATCAACATTTTGGGCAGGAGCCCTTTACCAGGAATGAGGCTGGAAGCCTGGGGGGTAGAGAGATAAATGGGAGGGGTGGTGCTGGGGCTGGGGAGAAAGTAACTGGGAGTGCAATAGGTGGGGATAAAGATGATAGGTCGGAAAGGAGTGTGGAGCGGATAGGTGGGAAGGAGGCTTGACAGGTGGGACAGTTCATGGGCATGGTGCTGAACTGGGGTAAAGTGGGGGGAAGGGAAATGAGGAAATTGATGAAGGCAATGTTGATGCCCTGGGATTGAAAGGTTCCGAGGTGGAAGGTAAGACCTTTACCCCTTCCTCCATCCACACATTGAACTCTCAGCTACCTTGTCCCCAGCTCCACCCTTCCCATTAATCTATCCACCCCCAGGCTTCCAGCCTCATTCCTGATGAAGGGCTCCTGCCCGAAACGTCGATTTCCCTGCTCCTCAGATGCTGCCTGACCTGCTGTGCTTTTCCAGCACCACTCTAATCTTGACTGTAAACTCCGGCATCTGTAGTCCTCACTTTCGTCTGAAGTCATACTCAGTCAGTCTGCTGCGATGCAAACTCAAACTGCTGATAACGTGGCTGTGGATTATTACAGTACAGAAAGGGACTTGCAATATATATCAGCAGTCCAATAATCTCTCAACAACAGATCATTAGGATTGCAGAGACTCGACCATGAGTGGGAGTGGGAATGACTTCATGAGAGCATTCATCGTCCCACCATACCTCTCCTCCCGTCACCTCACTGACTCCTGACCGCCAGGGTTTGGGTAGAGCAAAGAATCAGTAACACAAGCATTGGTAGGAGTTATTTATTCAACCTTCAGGAATCGCTGAAGGAGAAGAAGCTGATTATTTAGTGACTATCTGATAAATGATTAAAGTTTGTACTATTCCTAAGATTTCAACATAGTATAGAAACTGGTACTAATGTTGGTATATAAAACAAATTAAATTAGTAATTGAACACAATAATTAAGTTGTTGATTAAAACACATGCAGGATGGCAGGATAGGTAAAATATCGTAGCTCCAGCATGTGGCAGGCCTTGGTAGAAAACAAACTGTTCTGCAACAAGGGTTTGAAGTTTGAGTAGCTTCAGCTCAGTGTTTATGAGACACTATGACATATTGGGAACCATGAAAGTTGCCTGGATCCTCTTAGGATTGGGTTGTTTGATTGGTTCTGTGATCAGGGACAGAACAGCATAACTGCAAGTGAAACAAGTAACTCATCTGAGAGGGAGGAGAGCAGGAGCTTCAGCTGTTAGAATTGTTCAACAAATTTGATCTTTCGGTTTGTTTGGATGAGATTGAGGGAGAGTTTGCTGGATAGCACTGTGCTAGAGGAAGCCATTCAAATTGGAGAGTAAGGGTAGTAGGGGACAGTACAGTCAAAGGGATTAACAGTTTTCTTTGTAGAAGAGCTCATGTCCAGCTGCATTGCTGCCCAATGCCAGTTTTTGTGACATTGCTTATTCTTAATAAAAACCAAAAGAACCGCGTATGCTATAAATCAGAAACAAAAACAGAAACTGCTGGAAAAGCTCTGAAGGTCTGGCCTCATCTGTGAGGAGAAATCAGAGTTAACGTTTCCGGTCCAGTGATCCTTTCTTAGAACTTCCTTTTGTCATTCCTTTGTCAAATCTCCCCTCGAATAATGGATTTCAAAGATGCCTTGGAATTCTGCATTTTGTATCTGTTTGTTTTCCTTGAATGCCTTGGGTTATTTCACTGCCATCAGTCCATGTTGATATCAATCAAAACTGACACCATGCGAGTAAGGAACTCTTTAGAAGAAGATAGATTCGATCCTGATGAACAATAAATAGGTTAATTTTATGTTATCTAATAGTCAGTTACATTACATCTGAGATGAATGATAGACTTTTGTGAGACAATTAAGCTTATCATAAGATTAAATACACATTACTACCTTACCTACATACTATTAACACTATGAACACTATACATCCTCTGGTGAAAATATTCCGAATATGCAGGGCACACAGAACTCTGGTTAGCTCCTCCCAGGAACAATTATTTATGTCCTAACACATGAAGCTTAACCTGTCATGACAGTTAATGTTTTCAGGTACCAATTGCCCTGTACAACATTGCACACTGAATGTTTCTAGCCAGATTTCTTGGTACAGTTCAGAAGCTCAGACTGGTGATGTATTAATTTTAAGGAATTAATGGTTCCATGAATCAAACAATTCAGTTGTGATGAGCCGCTTTGCAAATCTTCCTCTTTGCTGTTTCTGTCTGAAGCTAGAATTCTCACAATCCATCGTCTTTCTGAAAATACATAGGATTCAAGAGTCTTTACATACCTGGGTACTTATTTCTGTGATCCACTTGGAGCTTATAGATTTGTAGTCAAGGAATGTATAGACTTTTTAAAGTATCTTGTGTTTAGTTCAAGTCAGTTTTTCTTTAAAAATTCTGTAAGGTCATCTTGTTCATGTATGTTTATATGGAGCAAAGGAAAGAGAGAGAGAGAGAACTAATGATTCAAACATTTCCCAGAGGAATATTACTGTTTACATTCCTTCAGTCCAATAAACATGAACCACTTTCTGCTTTCTGTAACTACCTTTTCTTTGATAAAATGCTCCTTTATTTTATCAAACGGTCTCCTGTGATTGAAAATCTATTATGAACAATAAACACTATTATGTTTTCAAAGATGTCTATTAAATTTGTCAAACTTTGACAGGAAAGTAAAAGCTCTTGTGGGAAATTCATGTTTCAATCCTTTCAGTACTCTTAAAGAATGACTTCAAGTCCCATGTGATGAATGCTCTGATTACGCAAGGAGCATGAGTAACAGATTCAAACTGAATATTAGCATTTCCTCATTAGCTGCTGTTCCCCTACTTTACACTCCCCACACTACCAATTGCTAACTTTGCCTGGTTATTTTTTAAAATTATCTTCATTGTTTTCCTTTCCTTTGTATTTTCCATTTATTTACAGTGAGATTCACATCAATGGTAAACCATAAATATCATTGCGCTGGTAACCTCAGCATTACTAATGTCTTGAAAACATGCAAAATAACAAAAGCAAATTTAGAAATAGTGACAGCTGTCCATAAATTAATCAAAAATATCATATGAGCATGCATGATATTTCTAGTGCTAACCATATGGAGTTGCTATTTCTTTAGAGAAATTGGCATAAAATTCATAATTTAATTACAAACCTTGTAATCTTCCTCACTCAATGGTAAAATAGATCATAACAGCTTTATCGTTTGGCAGAATTCAACTGATTAAGATTGAACTATATGAAGAAATATAATGTAAATAGCACTATTCATAACCATGTAACAAATTCAGGAAGGTGTTACATGAGATTGTTTCCTGTACTAGTTTATACTGTAGATGTACTTTCAATTAGGATGCACTTAAATATAATCAGAAAATGTTTTTTAAGTCAGCATTGTGTGATGTGTCAGGGCTGCTACATGTGGGAGTTCTGTGATATCATTTTGATCCAGGACACAAACATTTCCAATGTGCGTTTGAAGTTCAAGCTACTTTGGCTCAGAGTTTATTAGCTGGAGGCTGAACTTTGAGGCATCAGAGAGAGTAAAAGGTATCTGGATTCTTTATACTCGGAGGCAGTCACACCACTTGTTTGGTCAAGGGCAATAGATCAGAAGGTGAGACTGGGAGTGAGGCAAGTAAGGTGACGAGAGGGCAAGAGTACAAAGGCATCAGCCTGTGCAATTATTCCATATTTTTGAGATTTGCTCAGCTTGGTTGAATATGATTAAGGCTGCAGGGTAGTACTGTCTGAAGTCCATCCCATTTAGCATGCTGATATTGCTGCACAACACTAAGGAGAGTATCCTGAATGTGAAGGTGGGACCTCACCTCCAAAACATCTGTATAGTTGTCACTCTTACTGATACTGCCATGGGCAGATGCATCTGTGGCAGACAGATTGGAGGATGAGGTCAAGCATGTTTTTCCATCTTGTTGCTTCCCTGATTACCTGCCACAGACACAGTCTAACAACATTTTCCTTTAAAAATTGACCATCTAGGTCAGTAGGAGCAACCAAGTCTCTCTTGATGATGGACATTGGAGTTTCCCACATGGAGTACATTCTATACCATTGCCATCCTTAGTAGTATGCAGGTACAGTTTCTATTCAGGAAGGCTTTGGATCAAAGAGGAACCTATGGACTCTCAACATTAACTCTGTTTCAATCTCACCAGAAACTGCTGAGTTTATCTAGCATTTTCTGATTTTATTTCAGTGTTTTATTTTCATTTGAGTTGTTAGGTTCTTGTTACGTAGATGAGTCAAGGATTGTCAGGGGTAGACATAAAGTAGGAATGTGCATTTCAAAACACAACCAAAGAAGCATAATCTTGTTGAGTGGTAGACTAGGCTCAAAGCTGGGTAAAAACAATGACTGCAGATGCTGGAAACCAGATTCTGGATTAGTGGTGCTGGAAGAGCACAGCAGTTCAGGCAGCATCCAACGAGCAGCGAAATCGACGTTTCGGGCAAAAGCACTTCATCGGGAATAAAGGCAGAGAGACTGAAGCGTGGAGAGATAAGCTAGGGAAGGGTGGGGGTGGGGAAAGAATAGCATAGAGTACAATGGGTGAGTAGGGGAGGAGATGAAGGTGATAGGTCAGGGAGGAAAGGATGGAGTGGATAGGTGGAAAAGGAGCTAGGCAGGTCGGACAAGTCCGGACAAGTCATGGTGACAGTGCTGAGCTGGAAGTTTGAAATTAGGATGAGGTGGGGGAAGGGGAAATGAGGAAACTGTTGAAGTCCACATTGATGCTCTGGGGTTGAAGTGTTCCGAGGCGGAAGATGAGGCATTCTTCCTCCAGGCATCTGGTGATGAGGGATGCACATTGACGACTTCTACTTTGTATGTGTGTCTGCATGGAAGTAAATATAAAATTTTGCATGGTAAGTTAAAAGGATTAATTCTTAAATTACTCAACTAAATCTTTTGGTTTTTGTTCAAATCAAAGTTCTTCACAGCCACAGAAAAGATATCAGCCTTAACTATCATTCAAAGGATTCTGTACAGATGCTGATTTCCTGCTATTATCACATTGTGTTAGGTCATGTGGAATAATGGCAGAGGATGGAGTAGAGATCTATCGTGCTGGGTCAGTTACTCATTCGGAAATAACATGTTGCAGGCAATCACAGTCATAGAAAGTTCCTGTCTGTAAATAATATACAATGGCCAGAGGTCATGCAAAATCACTTTCTACTAATTTCCCAGTTACAACAATACACACGGTTGTTAATGAGAAATTCACTATAATTTTGAATGGTTCTTCAGAAACTCTCATACAACGATATGTAGTATGTGGTAGTATGTGAATAATAGTATGCAGTCAAATGATCAGCTAGTAAGACAGAACTGATAACATTGTCAGGAAGCTCCCAGCTGGAATGTAGAAAGGAGAGAGGGGAACCTTGTGAAATTATCATCACCAGAGAAGCAATACGAAACAAACTGATGGGACTGCAGACTGACAAATTTCCCAGTTCAGGAGGATTTCATCTTTGGGTTTTAAATGAGTTTGCTAAAGAGCTAGTAGACATATTGCTGTTAATTTTCCAAATTTCCCTAGATTCGGGGAAATTTCCATCCGATTAAAAATTAGCAAATATGACTGTTCTATTCAAACAAGAGAGGGATAAGGAAACAGGAAACTATAATAGAGTTATCCTGACATCGTCATCATGGGGAATATGTTAAAATTCGATTGTAAAGTAGTTGTAGCTATGCACTGAGAAAATCTTGAAGTGATTGGGAAGAGTCAATATGATTTTGTGAAGGAGAAATCATACTTAACAAATTTATTGAAGGGGTAATATATACCGTAAATAAAGGGAAGACAGTAGACATACTATAGTTGGGTTTCCTGAAGGCATTTGATAAGATAATATGTCAAAGATTATTGGGTAACATAATGCATAGAAGATTGACTAGCTGACTGAAAACAAAGACTCTGCTTAAGTGAGTTTTGAATATTGGCAAGATGAGGTGAATGTAACTCTGCGGGGGTCAGTGCTGGGACCTCAACTTTTTACAATGAACACAAATGACTTCGAGCAAAGGAACAGTAGCTAAACTTGTAGATGCCACAAACTTAAGTTGGAAATTATCAAGCAAAGAAGGTAGAGAGTTTACACACAGGTAGACTGGGTGGCCAAAGTTCTAACACATGGAATATAATGTGGGAACCTGTGAAGTTGTTTATTTTCACAGGAAGAAAGAGAAAGCAGACTATTATTTAAAGGGAGAAAACCTGTGAAAACTTGAGATGCAGAGTGATCTAGGTGTTCTAGAGCATGTATCACAAAAAGAGTGTGCTGTACAGCATGTATTCAAGTAGGTTAATAGGATGCTATCTTTTATTGTCCAATGCACTAAACATATAGTTTAAAATTTTATGCTTCAGTTGTACAGAGCATTGAATACTGTGTGCAGTTTTGGTCTCGTTATTTAAGGAAGGACATTACTGTTTTGGTGGTAATTCAGCAGAACTTTACTAGTTTGATACCTGGAACAAATAGATTGCCTTACGAGGCTTGTTGCCACTGAAATTTAGCAGAATGAGGGATGAATTGCATGAAATATATAAGATCCTGAATGGTCTTGACAAAGTTAGAAACATCAGAACAGAAACATAGAAACTAGGAGCAGGAGTAGGCTGCTCAGTCCAATGAGTTGGCTCTGCCATTCGATCGTGGCTGATAATGTTTCTCAACCACATTCTCCTGCCTTCTCCCCGTAACTCTTGATCCCTTACTAATATAAAATTTAACTATCTGTCTTAGAAACACTCAATGAGTTAGTCTCCACAGTCTTCTACAGCAATGAATTCCACAGATTCACCACCCGCTGGCTCAAGAAATTTCTCCTCATTTCAGTTCTAAAGGATTATGTCTTCTCCCTGCAGCTAGACCTGTGATCCTAATCTCTTCTACTAGGGGAACCATTTTCTCCATGCCCATTCTGTCCAGACCTCTCAGTATTCTGTACATTTAAATGAGATTCCTCCCTCATCTTTTGAAACTTCCTCAACAGCTCCTTGTATAACAAGCCCCTCACTTCTAGTGTCATTCTTGTAAAACTCCTTGGGACCCCTCCACTACCAATATATTAGATTAGATTCCCTACAATATGGAATCAGGCCCTTCGGCCCAACAAGTCCACACCAACTCTCCAAAGAGTAACCCATCCAAACCCATTCCCCTCCATTTACCCCTGATAATGTACCTAACATTATGGCAATTTAGCATGGCCAAATTACCTGACCTACACATCTTTGGATTGTGGGATGAATATGGAGCACCTGGAGGAAACCCACACAGATACAGGGAGAATGTGTGAACTCCACACAGACAGTGACCTAAGCGGGATTGAGCTCGGGTCCCTGGCGCTATGAGGCAGCATTACTAACCACTGAGCCACCATGCCACCCCCATCTTTCCTTAAATACAGAACCCAAAACTGCTCATAATATTCCAAACACAGTCAGACCAGAACCTTATACAACCTCAGCAATACATCTCTGCCCTTATATTCCATCCCTCTTGCAATGAATGCTAATATCACATTTATCTTCCTAATTGCCAACTGAACCGATACGTTAAGCTAAAGAGAATCCTGAACTAGGACTCTCAAGTTCCTTTGTTTTTCAGATTTTCAAACCTTTCTCTATTTAGAAAATAGTCTCCCCTTCTATTCTCCTTATCAAAGTGCATAACTTCACATTTTCCCACATTGCACTCCAGCTGCCATTTCTTTGCCCATTCTCCTAGCCTGTCCAAGTTCTTCTGTAGCTTCCCCACTTCTTCAAAATGACCTGTCCTTCTACCTTATCTGGCATGTTACCATTCAGAATAGTTAAAGGCCTATTAGCTTGAGTATCTATTGCCAGACCTATGAAACCCTTGAGGCTAACTTGGCCAACTGCTCAGGGCCTTTTTAAATTTTATTTGGAATTCCTACAAATAGCCAAGACATGGTGTAATTCATTCACTAGTGCTTTCCTTGGCATTTTGCCAGGGTTATGGAAGACCATTGAACTCCATAGAAATTTCAGCCCCATGGTGCTGAGAAGAAAGTAGATGAATTAAGTAACAACAGGCCAAGTAGCTCAAAATGAATTGCAGGGAAGGTATATGGGAGTATTCAGAACAAACATATGATAAACCAGGCTGAGACTCATCGATCTAGAAAAACAAACCAGCACAGCTTTATAGGAGGGAAATGTTGTCTGATGGATCTCAAAGAAATCTAAAGGAATAACAAGTCCTGGGGACAGAGAGAACAGAAAATATGGTTTACTTCAAAATCAGGTGCATTTTCAATAATGCGTCACAGATAACATGTTTTTACAATGTGTATAAATTTTTTGGATTACAGGTCAAAACTCGATAATTCATAAATCTTCAGATGATATAATCAGACTTAACTCTCTGTCTGTGAACGCTACTGATGTTACAGAAGAAGTTGGTAACTTGGGATTACGGGAGATATAATCTTAGAATTCAGTTAAAACCAAATCGAGAAAAAATGTCAAAAAGATGCACTGAAGTGTAGAAGGGGAGATAAGTACTTTTGTAAGGCCAGAGAAAGGAACTTGAATGGAAAACATAGAACTAATGTTGCAAAAATAAACATTTAATTTTAAATCATAAGACAAAGGATCACTTGTCCTGAGGTTCCTTCAAGTCCATCATGTAATAAAAAATTAAGATGAGAACAGCATGTTACCCAGGTCCTGGAGTTTGTTCTTTATTTTGTCATTCACCACATCAGTAATTTTGCAGGATTATTTCAATAACCTAACCAGATGGGATGCATTTTAGGATATTAGAGGAAGTACTACAGAGATAATGAATGTGCTGATAGTAACCTGCCAAGAAAGCTTAGTTCCAGAGGACTGAAAAACTGCTAATGTAACAACTTTATTTAAAAAGGGAAAAAGACAAACAAAAAACAGTCTATAGGCCAGTAAGCGTAACTTCTGTTATTGGGACGACATTAGAGTCTGTTATAAAGGATGCAATAGCAGAGCATTTAGAATATATATTTATGATCACACAGAGTCACCAAGGCTTCGTGAAGAGGAAATTGTTCCTGACAAATTTACTAAAATTGTTTGAGGAGTTAATAAGCAGGGTAGAACAAGAAGAATCAGTAGAACTAATAAATTTGTACTTTCAGGAGAGTTTTGATAAGGTACCACACATTAGGCTACCTTAATAAAATAGTAGGACCATAGTATTGGAGGTTGTATATTAGCATGGAGCGATGATCGTGTTATGTATGTAGTTGGGGATGTGTTGTCCTATAAAGGGCAGTCAGGTGACCCAAAGGTGGAAGCTAAAGACCAATCTAGGACTAACTGTGGAGCTAAGAGGATGCCACAATAAAGGATTACCTGTTCCAGTTTGCCCTCTATCCAACTCGTGATTTATTTCTGACCACAAACATAACAATTAGTGATGAAGATTTGAATTTTATTGCTGGGGGTAAGACATCACCCGGATTCTAAAAGCAACATCGAGGGAAGTGCCTACTAGGGGGCTCGGACTGTAAGCAACACCAAGGAAGAGTAGTGCGCTGACACAGTCAGTGAGCGAGCAGTCAGAGAAAACAACGTTTGTTAAGGGGACGTCCGGTATGAACAGCTACTAGACTAAAGTGGCAGGAAAATTTCCACTGGCTGGGAAACAAAATGGCGGGCCAATTTGGAGTGATGGGGCAATTTGATATAGAAATCGAAAGTTAGACTCTTTACCTGAACGTTTTGTTGTTTATTTAAAGGTGAATAAGGTGACTGAAGACATAATGGAATGGAGTTTAAAAATAGAGAGGTTTTGCTAAAACTGTATAAGGCACTAGTAAGACCATAGCTGGAATACCGTGAATAGTTTTGAGCCACTTATCTAAGAAAGATATACTGGCATTAGAGGCAGTCCAGCGAAGGGTAATTATGCTGATCCTAGGTATGGAGGAACTGTCTACGAAAAGAGGTTGAGTAGTTTTATCCTGTACTAATTGGAGTTTAGAATTATAGGATACCTACATCCGGCCCATCAGTGTCCACATCAACCTTCCACCCAGACTCATTCTCCCTAACCTGCTAACCCTGTATTTCCCATGGCTAATCCACCTAACCCGCACACTATGGGCAATTTAGCATGAGCCAAATGTGGGAAGAAACTGAAGCACCCAGTAGAAATCCACACAGAAAGAATGTTCAAACTTCACACAGCCCATTGCCCAAGACTGGAATTGAATCTATGTCCCTGGAACTATGAGGCAGCAGTGCTAACTATGTGCCACCAACACAGACAAGTTATTTCTTCACTATCCTGAAAAACATTAAGTGCACACAGCCAGATAGGATCTATCCCAAAATATTGAAGTAGGCAAGGGAAGATATTGGGGCCTTAACAATGATCTTTGTATTCTTTTTAACCATAAGGTCCCAGAAGACTGGAGGAGAAGCAATGTTGGTCCTTTGTTTAAGATGGATAACAGGGATAATCAGGAAATCATAGGTCAGTGAGTCTTACACTACTGATAGGGAAATTATTGGAGAAGATACTTAAGAACAGGTTTTACTTGCATTAGGAAAAGAATGAACTTATTATGGAAAGTCAATGCGTCTTTATCTGGAATGAGGTTTTGTCTCTCAAATTTGATTGAGGTTTTTGAGGAAGTGATGAAGGTGGTTGATGAGGGCACAGAAGTGGATGTAGTCTACATGAACTTTACTAAAGCAAGGTCCCTCATGGTAGGTTTGTCCAGAAGATTAAGTTGCACAGTGATTGGTAGGTTGTACAAAATCGGCTTGGTCATAGAAGACAGGGGGTACTTATAGAGGTGTGGTTTCCTGACTGGAGGTCTGTGACCAGTGACGTTCCTCAAGGACCTGTGCTGAAATCTCTGTTACGTGTAATGTATGTAAATGTTTTGAATGAAAATATGGATGGTCCAATGAGTTTGTAGAGGATGTGAAAATTGAAGGAGTTATGGATAGTGAGAAAGATTGTCAAAGGTTACAGAAAATATTGATCAACTAGAAAGTTGACGGAGAAATGACAATAGAGTTTATCCAGAAATGAATAAGGCAGTAAAGATGGCATGCTTGCCTTAATTGGTTAGGACATTGAGTATAAAAGTTGGCACATTATGTTGTAGCTGTATAAAGTTTTGTTTAGGTGACATTTGAAATATTGTATGCAGTTCTGGTTGCCACATTAGAGAAAGAATGTAGAGGCTTTGGAAAGAGTGCAGAAGAGGTTTACCAGAATGTAGTCTGGAAAGCAGAATATTAGCTGCAAAGAAAGGTTGGACAAACTTGGATTGTTTTTGCTAAAGCTTTGGAGACTGAGGGGTGACCTGATATAAGTATAGAAAATTATGAGAGGCAATCAATAGGGTGGGTGGTTGAGGTCTTTTTCCCAGGGTGGAAATGTCAAATACTAGAGAGCTTAGGTTTAACATGAGATTGAAAGTTTAAAGGAGATGTGCCTGGAACATGCAGCCAGGGAAGATGATAGAAGCAGATTTGATAGCAAAGTTTAAGAATTTAGAAGGCCATGTGCAGTCAGATAGGACTAGTTTAGAATGGCAGACATGGTGGGCCGAAGGCCTGTTGCTCTACTGTATTGTTCTCTGTTCTATGTTGCGTGAGTGTTGGGCAGTGAAGGGTCTGTTTCCGTGCTGTACATCTCTCTGACCAGAGGGCATAATCTCAGAGTAAGGGGTCACCTATTTATGACAGAAATGAGGAGAAATGTCTTCTCTCAGAAGGTAGTGAATTTGTGGAATTCTCTTCTGCAGAGGGTCATTGAGACTGGGTTGTTGAATATATTCAAGGCTGAGATGGACAGAATTTGGTCTATTAGGGAATCAAAGGTAAGGAGAAAGGCAGGAAATTTGAGGATTATTAGATCAACCATGGTTTCATTAAATGGTGGAAGAGACTCAATATGCTAAGTGACCCTCTTCTATTTCTATATTTTATGGTCTTCTGTTCAATAAAATAACTGATCAATTATTGTTCGAATAAGCATAGAAATATGAGAACAGATATAGTTAATCGTAATTCTACAAAACAATCCAGTTTCTTTTTGCCTTTGTGCCTCATAAATCCCCTTGTTAATGACTTGCTGTCTGCATGGTCGAACTGTACTAATGAGGGTGAATCAGGCTAAGTAACCACCATTCACTGACTCAGGCTTTTATAAACAGGTCTGGTATTAAGGGATATAAATATTCTCACAGCATTTACATCACGGAGTATTTGAATAATTCTCAACATGGTTTGACTCATGCCCTCAATAATCACCATACACATAAATCCATGCAAATCCAGGTGGACAGAGGTTAAAACTGGAATTCAGCACAATGTTACTCTTAAGATAGATTTCTCTTTCTTTGCTGCTGAATACATTCTGCATTTCAAATACAAAAATGCCTGAAGACTACCAGATGCAATCAAATGTTTTTGAATGCACTCTTCAACTACAGAGGAAAGGCTCTTTGGATTTGGTTTCAAATCAGCAGCATGACCCACTGCTCACCCACTGAATAATCTCACTCATTGACAGAAAGAGTAAAATTCAACTCATTTATATGGAAATCAATGGAAAAATGTGAATGTGTTCATTTTAGAAGAGAGAACAAAAGAACAGAGTTCTATTTAAATGGGACATACTGTAGAAGGTTGCAACACAGAGGGTAAAGAGAGGATTGCAGATCAGAGTCGAAAAATAGGGTGCTGGAAAAGCACAGGAGGTCAGGCAGTATCCGAGGAGCAGGAGAATCAGCTCTTCATCAGGAAAGTGGGGTGTGTGGGGAAGGAGACTTAGAGATAAATAGGAGGGTGAAGGTGGGGCTTGGGGGACGGGAGCTGGGAAGGCGAAAGGTAGATACAGGTGGAAGGTGATGATGATAGGTCGGTGGGGAGGATGGCGTGGATCGGTGGAAAGGAAGATGGACAGGTAGGACAGGTCAAGAGGCCAGTGCCGAATTGGAGGGTTAGATGTGGGATGAGGTGGGGAGAAGGGAGATGAGGAAACTGGTAAATTTGATGTTGACACCGTGCGGTTGGAGGGTCCCAAGGTGGAAGATGAGGCATTCTTCCTCCAGGCATTGGGTGGCTTGGACTTGATAGTGGAGCCCAGGACTTGCATGTCCTCGGCAGAGTGGGGGGTGGAGTTGAAGTGGTCGGCCACAGGGCGGTGTGGTTGTTTGGTGCTTGTGTTCTGGAGGTATTCCTGAAATGTTCCATGAGTTGGCATCCTGACTCTCCGATGTAGAGGAGACCACATTGAGAGCAATGGACGCATTAGATAAGGTGTTTGGATGTGCAGGAAAATCTCCGCTGGATGTGGAAGGATCCTTTGGGGACTTGGATTGAGGTGAGGGGGAAGTGTGGGCACAAGTTTAACACCTCCTGCGGCAGCAAGGGAAGGTGCCAGGAATGGATGGTGGATTGATGGGATCATGGACCTCACGAGGGAGTCATGGAGGGAATAGTCTCTGCGAAATGCTGAAAGGGGTGGGGAGGAAAATCTATCTCTGGTGGTGGGGTCTGATTGTAGGTGGTGGAAGTGGCAGAGGATGATGCATTGTATCCTGAGATTAGTGGGGTGGAAGATGAGGACCAGGGCAGTTCTATCCTTGATGTGGTTGGAGGAGATGGGGTTCAAGGGCGGAGGTGCGGGAAGTGGAGGAGATGCACTGGAGGGCATTGTTGACCATGTGGTTGGGGAAATTGCAGTCCTTGAAATAGGAGGCCATCTGGGATGTCTTAGACTGGAATTGCTCCTCCAGGGAGCAGATATGGAGGAGGTGGAGGAATTGGGAGTAAGGATGGTCAGTGGGTTTGAAGTAGATGTCTGTATTGAGTTAGTCACCAGAGATGGAGATGGGAAGGTTCAGGAAGGGGAGGGAGGTATCTGATATGGTTCAGGTGAACTTGAGCACAAGGTGGAAGGTGTTCCTGAAGTTGATCAACTGTTCAACCACCTCATGGGAGCACTAGGTGGTGCCTATAGTCATCAATGTAGCAGAGGAAAAAGTGGGGAATGGTGCTGGTGTAGCTGTAGAAGATGGATTGTTCCATGTACTCAATGAAGAGACAGGCATAGCTGGGGCCCATGTGGGTGCCCATGACTACCCATTTGGATACGAAGGAGAAATTGTTATGGGTGAGGACCAGTTCAGTCAATTGAATGAGTGTGTCGATGGAGGGGAACTGGTTGGGTTAGCAGGAGAGGAAGAACCGGAGGGCTTGGAGACTTTCCTCCTGGCAGATGGATAATTATAGGGACTGGATGTCCATGATGAAGATGAGACGTTGGGAGCCGGCGAAACAAAGGTCATGGAGGAGGTGAAGGGCATGGCTGATGTCCCAAATGAATGTGGGGAGTTCGTAGATCAAGGGGGACGGGTCAGTGTCAAGATATGCGGAGATAAGTTCAGTGGGACAAGTGCAGGCGGTGACAATAGATCAATCGGGTCAGGTGTGTGAATTTTAGGTAAGAGGTAGAATTGGGCAGTTTCCTCATCTTCCCTTGCCCCACTTCATTCTAGATCCAACCTTCCAACCCTGCACCACCCTCATGACCTGTCCTACCTATCCATCTTCCTTCCCACCTATCCATTCCACCTTCTCCTCTGTCCTATCACCATCATACCCTCTACCTGCATCTACCTATTGCCTTCCCAGCTACCTTTCTCCTAGTCTCACCCCCACCTGCCTATTTGTCTGTCAGCTCCCTTCCCTCTACCCCATCATTCCCGATGAAGGGCTTCTGACCAAAACGTAGATTCTCCTGTTCCTTGGATGCTGCCTGACCTGCTGTGCTTTTCCAGCACCACCCTTTTTGACTGCAAAACAATGGGACTTGGGGGTATTTGTGCATGAAACAGAGAAAGCTAGTTTTAAGGTGCAGCAGATAATCAGGAAGGCTCTGGAATGTTTGCCCTCATTTCAAGACGATTGGAGTATAAAAGTAGGGAAGTCTAACTGCAACTGTACAAGATGCTGGCGAGATCATATCATGAGTACTGTGAGCAGTTTTGATCCACTTATTTAAGGGAAGGTATTATTTCATTAGAGGCAACTCGGAGAAGGTTCACTAGGATAATCCCTATTATGGTTGAATTGTTTTATGAGCAAAGGCTAAGCAGGTTTAGTTACTGGAGTTTAGAAGAATGAGCAATGATCTCATTGAAACATATAGGATTCTTAAGGGATTTGACAGAATAAATGCTTAGGGTTTGCTCGCTGAGCTGGAGGTTTGATATCCAGACGTTTCATTACCTGGCTAGGTGACATCATCAGTAGCGATCTCCAAATGAAGTGAAGCTGTTGTCTCCTGCTTTCTATTTATACCTTTCTCCTGGATGGGGTTCCTGGAGTTTGTGGTGATGTCATTTCCTGTTTGTTTTCTGAGGGGTTGATAGATGGCATCTAGATCTTTGTGATTGTTTATGGCATTGTGGTTGGAGTGCCAGGCCTCTAGGAATTCTCTGGCATGTCTTTGCTTAACCTGTCCCAGGATAGATGTGTTGTCCCAGTCAAAATGGTGTTTTTTTTCATCCATGTGTAGGGCTACGAGGGAGAGAGGGTCATGTCTTTTTGTGGCTAGCTGGTGTTTGTGTATCCTGGTGGCTAATTTTCTTCCTGTTTGTCCTATGTAATGTTTGTGGCAGTCCTTGCATGAAACTTTGTAGATGATGTTGGTTTTGTTCATGGGTTGTAATGGGTCTTTTACATTTGTTAATTTTTGCTTGAGAGTGTTGGTGGGTTTGTGTGCTACTAGGATTCCGAGGGGTCTTAGTAGTCTGGCTGTCATTTCTGAAACTTCTTTGATGTGTAGTGAGGTGGTTAGGGTTTCTGGCTGTGTTTGGTCTGCTTGTCGTGGTTTGTTCAGAAAACCAACAAACACTGACCAAATACTTAACTGCACCAGCAACTATCCCAACACATACAAATAAAGCTGTATCAGAACACTATTCCAATGAGCCACCACACACTGCAGCACAGGCAAACTTTGGAAAACAGAGGAGAACCACCTATACAACGTATTCAAGAAGAACGGATCCTCAAAAAATACAGTGCGCAGATTCCTCAAGAACAAACCACGACCATTGTGAAGAAAGGTCACTGGACCCAAAATGTTAACTCTGCCTTCTCTCCACAGATGCTGCCAGAACCACCAAGGCTTTCTAGCAATTTTGGTTTTTGTTTCTGATTTCCACACCTGCAGTTCTTAGGGATTTTTTTGTTCAAGCCAGAATAGTTGCCGTTTTCAGGCATCAGTGTGCCCATATATCTGTTGCCTGTGTTCATCCAGGCAGTAGAGAATGCAGCTTTGGGAGGAGCTTGCGAAGGAACCTTGGGAAGTTGCTGTCATGTATCTTGTGGTGATAGACACTGCTGCGACTGCGCATTGGTGTAAAGGGAGTTAATGTTTAAGGCAGAAACGAAAACAGAAACTTCTAGAAAAGCTCAGCAGGTTTGGCAGCATCTGTGAAGAAAAATCAAAGACCCTTCCTCAGAACAGGCAATGGATTGGTATGCTAAACAAATGGGCCACATCCTGGAGGATGTTGAACTTTGGAAGAGTCATTGCAGCTGCATCCAGGCAACCATCTATTATTACTGCATTGATCCACTATATGGGGGTTATTATTGACCAGAAACTAAACTGGGCAGCCATATTAACATAATGGTGCCCAGAGCAGGCCAGAGGTTGGGAATTCTGAAGCTGATAATGCCTCAAAGTCTGTTCACAATTTACAAGATACAGATGTAATGGAATATTCTCCAGTTGCTTGGATGAGCGTAGATCTGACAATGCTCAAGAAGGTTGATGCCATCAAGGACAAAGCAGCTCAATTGATTGGTATCTCATTTATTATCTTCAATCTTCATCGCTTCACCATTGACATTAAGTGGCAGCAATGTGTGCCACTACAAGATGCATAACAGCAACTGACCAAGGTTCCTTTAACAGCACCTTCCACATTAGTGGCCTGTACCAGCTAGAAGGACAATGACCGCAGATGCAAGGAATACTGCCGGCCACACATTACCCTGACATGGAACTATATTGCTGTTTCTTCATTGTTGCTGGGTCAAGATCCTGAAATCCCTTTATAATGGTACCATTGGTGTCAGTACATGGACAACAATGAGTGACGAAGGCAACTCCTTACAACCTTCTCAATTCCAGTTACCAATGGACAATAAATATTAGCCTCACCATCAATGTTCTACATCCTGTAAAAGAATAAAAATATTTTTAAAAAATTCTTCTGAATTGTGCTTTGTAAATGATGGGATAGTTTTGGAAGTAGGAAGTTGAATTATTCACCATATTCCTAACTTTCGTAGCCAGAGTATTTACATGACTGGTCCAGACCCAACTTCTGGGATCATTGGCAATTTACAGGATTTTGTAAAAATGCCTTTGAATGTTAAAGGGATGTCGTTGGATTCACTCATGTTGAAGTTTGTCATTTTCTGGCATTTGTGAGGCACAAATATTATTTGCTAGCCTGAATGTTGGCAACGTCTTGCTGCATTTGGTATTCTAGAAGACGCAAATGATGCTGAACAATATGCAATCACCAACAAAAGTTCTTCTTTATAACCTTGTGATGGAGGGAAGGTCATTGATGAATCAACTGTTAATGGTTGGACCTAAGCACTACAAGGAATGTCTACAGCAATCTGCAGGACTGAGAAGGTTAACTTCCAACGACCAAATAAAGATACACAGATACATTTTTTTTGCTAGTAGAGACATGGCTGTGTGGTGGCCAGGACTGGAAAATTAAGATTCAAGGATATGCAATATTTAGGAAGAACAGACAGGAAGGAAAAAGGATGTTGAGTTGCACTAATAATAAGGGATAGTATCATCGAATTTTACAGGACAGAAGGGGACCATTTGGCCCATCATGTTTATACCAGTTCCTGAAACAGTGACACAACTAATTTCCAGCGCTATCTCCATTGTCCGCTACTTCATCCCTTTCAAATATTTGTCCAGCTTTCTTTTGAAACCTCCTATCAAATCCACTTTCACTACTCTCCCAGGCAGCACATTCCAAATCCTAACACCTTTCTGAGTAAAGATATTTCTCCTCATCTCATTCCTAGTTCTCTTGCTGACAATCTTGTAGTTGTGACCCCTAGTTACTGACATACTAACAAGTGGAAATAGAATATCCTTGTTTACTCTGTCAAAATTATCCATCTTCATCCTCCTCCTCCACACATTTCCACTATCATACAAATAGATGGCATTGTTCTCATAGGAGTTCATTCACTATCTATCCAATTGGAGCTAGAATGTCAACTGCAATGGCTGTTCGTAGCCCATCTGCAACATTACTTCTCGAGATCCCCAGCAATCTATCTTTGGTCCCTCCTGAGACTTACTTTGAGTCATTTTTGTGGACAGAACATAGGTGTTCTGCATAGCAGTCATCCTGAGCTTTCTGTTGCCTGCCATTTCAACATACCATCATGTTCCCAGGCCACATCTTGCAGTGCTCCAGCAAAGCTCTATGAAAGCTGGAAGAACAGCATTTCATTTCAACTTGGGGGTTCTGCAGCCTTTAAGACTCAATATCAAGTTAAATCATTTTAGGGCTTCAGCACCTTCACCGTGTCCTTATCCCTACCCCTACACACCAGGCCTTGCCATCACATGGGCTGCTACCAGAACCAACCCATTGTCAGCCACAAATGATCACCATTAGCAGCTACTGATTCTCCCAGGCTGACCTTTACCCATTCTTTTGTCTACCCAACTGCTGTTCTCTCTCCCTGCGCTTCATCCCACCTATCATTTACTCTTCCCACTCCCCTCCCTCCACTCCATCTTCAGCATATACACCAACCTTTCCCGAGCTACTATCAGTTATGAAATGTCACTGGACCCGAAACATCAGCTGTGCTTCTCTTCCCACAGATGATGCCAGACCTGCTGAGTATTTTCAGCAATTTCTGGTTTTGTGCTAATTGGTGATTCTTTTCCTTGACAAATTCTCTTCCCTCAAACAGAGGTTCTGTTCTCACCAGTAGTCCACTTGGTGATTAAACCAAAAGCAGTTCTTTACTTCTGACTGGCATAACAGCATGTGTTATGGATCTTCCTCCCCAAAGTTCCAAGTCTGGTTGTCTCTGACACAACATGTCTGTAAAAATCAAGAACAGCTGCCTTCTCCTTTGTGACCAGGTGTCCAAGCTCTGACCTGACATAGATGCCCTGTCACTATGGCAACTTGGTCACTTGCATCTGTCACTAGCCAGAGATCAGTACAACTTCACACCACCATTCTACCCATGTCTGCGTGGGTCTCCTTTGGGTGCCCAAGTTTCCTCCCACAATCCAATGATGTGCAGATTAGGTGAATTGACAATGCTAAAGTGCCCATATTGTTTAAGTCTGTGTAGTTTAGGTGCATTAATCAGGGGTAAATGTAGAGTAATAGAGTAGGTATATGGGTCTGGGAAGGTAACTCTTCAGATGGTTAGTGTGGACTGTTTCCACACTGTAGGGATTCTATTTCTATGTTTATTATCCATTCCATAACATTTTTTATATTCATTCATGGGATTTGGTCTCTCTGGCCTGACCAGTAATTGTTGCCTATTCCTTGAGAAGTTGATGTGCCATCATAGTGAACCATTCTAATCCACATGCTGTAGCCACATCCACATTGGTGTTTGGAAGGGAGATCCAGCAATTTGCGCAGCAACAGTGCAAGAACAGAGACATATTTTATGTCAGGATAGGATGCATCCCTGAAGGGATACTGCAAGATATTTGTTGTTTTCATGAATCTGCTACCCTTTTCTTCCAGGTGGTGCAGATCATAAATTTCAGAAGATATTGTTGAAGGAAGCTTGGTAATTTCTTGTAAATGGTACACGCTGCCGTGATGGTGTGCCAGTGATAGAACAAGTGAATTTTACTTTAAATTGAAAGAGACAGTTTAAAGCACCTAATTTATAAAATATAATGGTAATAACATAAGTATGAGTCCTTAATGCTATTCAGTGCTATTGGGCGAGCAATGGGAGTGTATTCCATTGGGTGGGACTGTTGTTTTGGTGGTATGAGAAACAATATGACGATGCATTTACTGATGGTGACCTCAGATATGAAGACATTTCTGCCAGATTCTCACAGCCAGATTCTGGTACTTACCTTATGTGACACCCTCTGATTGCTTTCCAAGCCTATGGTAGGAAGGCCTCCTAAACCCACATAAACACAACTTCCCCCTTTCACAGTTCTCTTTTAACCCTATTATTTTTAATGCAACGTCCAGAAATATTGGAGCACTCTCCCTTAACTAAATGTTTGACTTACCTTTGTTTTATTCCAACCTCAATTATTACTGCTTCAGTTTACCAGTGCAGCATCCCTTTAAGAAAGACAAGTTGCCTTTAATAGCTGGAGGGTAGTGAGAGGAAATGTGGTCACCTTGCACAAAATTTGGGCCCCTGTTGTGTGTGTAGCTATGGGTCATGCTGGGCTGCATGTCACAATCACTTAAATAATGAAGCAGCATAAATTTACGTGCTCCTTACCTCCACAGAGTCTGGTGTAGACAGGTCACAAATCGAGTAGCAGTCCAATCCGTTTGTATCCCAGAGTCTTTTGTGGGGATCGGTCATGTATTCTTTTCTCAGTCTGATAGAATAAGCCTTTTTTTTAAAGAATTGTCCATCTTGAAATTTGAATTTACAAACTTCTATTTTCTGGTTTTTTTGTTTCAGTTGCTCAAAGGTTGCATTTCTTTTCATTCAACTCAAAATTCCAAAGTTATATATAAAACTGTTTTCATTTTATTGATGGCAGTGGGTTCAGAGATTCGGGCACCCAGTCACAGGGAGATGGAAAGAAATGCTCACCAGATGACCATTGCTCAGTGTTACATAGTAGATCTCCTGAACGCTTGATCAGCTAAAGACGTGTGTATAGGTAGATGGGTGAAAAGGAAAGAAGAGAAAAAAATAAATAAAATGGAAGAATAATATTGAAACATTAAAATATATTAATTTTGAGAATCATTTGGTGTAATGCTAAAATTAAGGTAAAACATTAGGCCAAATTTTATTCTGTAAGGGCATCTAATAGAATCTGCAGTTAGGTAGAATAGCTGCCAGACTTTTCATTTAAATTACATTTTCCAACAAAGTTGTTAAAAGGGTAAAGTCTTTACTGCTGAGTGAGAGCAAGTTAACATCTAGGACCTGACTGACGACTAACAGAATATTTTTTAAAGCAGTAAGATTGAAGAGTTGGAAAATAAACTGTGCAAGTGTTGAGAAGATGGTTGATTTATGAGGAGTGATTTAAACTCAATTCAAATCAAGTTCTGAGAAATAAAGGGTAAAGTCAGCATTGTCTTACCAGACCGTAGGGTTGCTCTCTCATTAGAGAGAAATGACTGGTGGTGGTCGAACCTAAGGGTCACTGTGCCTCAGGCAAAGGGAGAAGTTGAAAAGGAGAATCATTCATGTAAACCTCAGCCACTGCAGGAAATGAATCCATGCTGTTGGCATCTCACTGCATCCAGCCAACTGTGCTAACCAATTATGACTGCTGCCTGGCTATCATCATGGGATAAGGAGAGGAACTATGTCCAAGAACTATCTCAAGTAGTCCAGTGATTGAACTTGTGCTGTGATTTTGTAGCACATACTTAGCTAACCATACAAAGTAGTTGAATTATTAATTGCTTGTCTGAAATACCTGCTGCAGGTTCACTTCATATCCATCAGGCAATAAATGTTGATCTTGCCACCGATACACACATCCTGTACACATTTTTTTTAAATACAGTAACATCTGGACATTCAATGCATGTTTAGTGAGGCAGATTTTTTTTTATAGAGCTCACAGTGGAGTGGCGCAATTTGAATTGCAACTTTCAGATCTCCACATTTAACTGTGCATCTACTGGCATCCTGAAGTTGCTATGTATTAATGCCAATGATGCATAAATAGTTATGCATAAATAATGATAAACATCATTCATCTCTCCATAACTTTGACAGCATCTTTTGACTCAGTATGAAATTTGATTCGCAGCCATTAGAATCAAACTTGAGGAAATGAGTAAATGTCCGAACCATCCAGACAGATTGGCATTATTGTAGACATTACACGAGTTTGAAAATTTTGTATTTCTCAAACATGAAATCCTTTCCATTGGTCAAACATTTACTCATAAAATGAAATAAGACATCTTTCCAAAAAGGTAAACGTAGTCTTGAGGTTCACAGATCATGCAACATAGATTCAGAAGTGCCAAAGCTTATCACTGGAATAACAAACTCCATAGATTTCAGATCAACACATTAAAAGATTTCCCAGTCATGTTGCCATTTTGATTAACTATGAATCCTTGGCAAATTTACCAGCTAAAACGTGTGATAGCTGCAAACTATTTGTGACAAATCTGACAAGTCTGTACTTGAGTAGACATGTGTCAGTTCAGCAATCAGTGAACCAAGTCCATACTGCCTGCTTCTGAAAACTAAAAAGAAATGAGAATTAGTTTCTCAGTTTTAACCGGAGGCTTCCTCAGAATTGAAACTTGAGAAATGTTTTCATCTATTTGGACACATCAGTATTTCAGCTGTTTAGCAAAAGTCTAATTTCAGACATAAATGCAAAGAGTGCAAATGCTGGCTAAATTTTGGACACATGCAAACAATTTGGTCATAGTTGAAATGAAAGGTCCATTTACAGGCCTGTCTAACATAAGAAATGTAATCTATACTTGGAGCAAGTGGAATGTAGACTCAAATTTGGTCAGCATCAATGTGAAAATGGCTCAGGTGACCTCTGATACTCAGATGGGCCACCAAAGAAGTGAATCTGAGTATTCCCCAACAGTAAACCTTGGATGGATCAGGAAATCCACTCCCTCCTGAAGACTGGACAGGTAACATTCAGGTTAGATGACCCAGACCAATACAGGAAATCCAATATGACCTCTGCGAAGCTATCAGGGATGTCAAGAGGCAATACCAGACCAAGTTAGAGGCCCAACCCTAACAAACAGACTCCCGCCGCCTATGGAAAGGCCTAAACAACTTTACCAGATACAAAATGAAGCAGAGCAAGCTAGCAAACAAAGACACATCCCTCCCTGATGCACTCAATGCTCTCTGTGCTCGGTTTCAGCAGAATACCAGCGACGCTGTGAGGTCTGCCCAACAACTGCGGACACGCTTGTTCCCTAGGTCACTGCTGCAAATATCAGATCGGTCTTCCTGGGAGTCAACCCAAGAAAAGCAATAGGCCCAGATGGCATCCCACGTCGAGCACTCAGATCCTGTGTGGACCAACTGGTGGAGGCATTCACCAACATCTTCAACCTCTCCCTCCTACAAGCTACAATGACCACCTGCTTTAAGAAGACCACTGTCATCCATGTACCTAAGAAAGCACATGTGGTGTACCTTAATGGCTACTGACTTGTGGGTCTGACCTCAATAATCATGAAGTGCTTTGAGAGACTGTTCATGGACAACATCAACTCCAGTCTCCCAGCCTGCCTCAATCCCCTGCAATTTGCCTAATGATGTAAGAGGTCCACAGCAGATGCAAGCAGAGGGCAATATTATTCACCAGCAGGCCTCTGCTGCCTGCTTCCTGGGATGAACACCTCTTTTATCCACAGGGACACCAAGTAAAAAGCCCTGAATGTGTAGGTGGGGTGGGGGAGGTGAGGTGGAATGCACCAGAATGTAAGACAACAAAGAACTGCGATGCTGGAAATCAGAAACAAAAATTGAAATTGCTGGAAAACCTCAGCAGGTCTGGCAGCATTTATGAGGAGAAAGCAGAGTTAACATTTTGGGTTCAGTGACCCTTCTGGGAACTTTTTGTTATAACAGTCACAGGATGAGAGCTAAGCCAGCATTTATTGCCCAGAGGGGAGTTAAGTGTCAACTACATTGCTGGAGACTGGAATCACATGTAGGCCAGACCAGGTAAGAATAGCGCTTTCCTTCCCTAAAGGACATTAATGGATCATATAGGTTAATTGACAATGGATTCATGGTCCTCAATAAACTCTTAATGCCAGATATTTTCTATCTGTCTTGGCAGGATTTGAACGCAGGTCCCCAGAACATTATTTAGATTTCTGGAACAACAGTCCAGCAGTCATATCATTCGGCCATCACCCCCCTCTCCAAGAAATGTACCCAAGGTCACTCTAATTCTGATGTGTATAGCTGAATTAGGCTGTGTGTGGTCCCTCAATATGCAAACACCCATTGTCATTACTTGCTGGGGTTCTACCTTTTCCAACTCTTGCAAATAATGTACCTGATCACAATGCCATGAAATGCTCCAAGTAGTTGTACCATATAGAAAACTGTGTATAATTAGTAAGTTGGCAGATGACATGAAAACTGGCGCTGTTGTTAAGAATGAAGAGGATGGTCTCAGGTTATAGGAGAAAGTGAGGACTGCAGATGCTGGGGATCAGAGCTTAAAAATGTGTTGCTGGAAAAGCGCAGCAGGTCAGGCAGCATCAAGGAAGAAGGAGAATTGACGTTTCGGGCATAAGTCCTTCTTCAGGAATGAGGAGGGTGTGCCAAGCAGGCTAAGATAAAAGGCAGGGAGGAGGGACTTGGGGGAGGGGCGTTGGGAATGTGATAGGTGGAAGGAGGTTAAGGCGAGAGTGATAGGCCGGAGTGGGGGTGGGGGCGGAGAGTTCGGGAAGAAGATTGCAGGTCAAGAAGGCAGTGCTGAGTCTGAGGGCTGGGACAGAGATAAGGTGGGGGGAGGGGAAATGAGGAAGCTGGAGAAATCTGCATTCATCCCTTGTGGTTGGAGGGTTCCTAGACGGAAGGTGAGTCGCTCATCTTTGATCTCAGGTTTGATATCAATCAGTTGGTAAATTAGGCAGAGCACTGGAAGATGGAATTTATTCCCAATAAGTGTGAGGTCTTCCATTTTCAGAGATCTAATAAGGGAAGGATTAACACAATGAATAGTAGATCCCTCTGGAATATTGCGAAACAAGAGGCCTTTGCATACAAATCCATAGATCCCTGAAGATATCAATACAGGGAGATAGTGTTGTGAAGAAGACATATGGGATGCTTGACTTCATTAGCCGAGGCATAGAATATAGGAGCAGGGAAATCTTACTGCAACTTTACAGTGTATTAGTTAGGTCACAGATGGAATATTGTGTGCAATTCTGGCCAACACATTATCGAAAGACTATTATTGTACTGGAGAAGGTGCAGAGGAAATTCACCAGAATGTTGCCTGAAATGGAAAGTCTCAGTTCAGAGGAGAGGCTGGATAATTTGGGCTTTTCCCTGGAGCAGAGAAGCCTGAGAGGGGGATCGGATTGAGGTACATAAAATTTTGAGAGACATCGATCAGGTATTTTGTGAGAATCTTTTCCATATATCAGACATGTCTAAGGCAAGAGGACATAAGTTTAAGGTGAGGTGTAAATGCTTTAGAGGGGATCTGAAGATTTTTTTTAACCCGGGGGTGATAGAAGTATGGAACATGCTGCCTGAGAGGCTAATGGAGGCAGGTACTCCTGCAGTATTTAGGAAGTATCTGGACAAGCTCTTAAAATGTCATAGTATAGTAGGCTTTGGATGCAATACAGGTAAGTGGAATTAGTGTCGTTTGACTTCTGTTGGTTGGCATAGGCATAGTAGGCCAAATGGCCCATTTCTATGTTGTTTGATTCTAAAACACCACAAGTTCATCAGACAGTGGTCAGTAATTAATGTCTTTGAAGCCCTTTGAGAAAAGGACGTGCTACATCCTGTTATAGTCCTTCTTCAAAATGCTTGCCATTCTTTCACCCTTACTTGGGGTTAACAAGCTCTACTGGGAAGCAAATAATTAGTTAATTTTAACCAGTGAAGTTTCTGTAGGTTGTGAGTGGGGAGTGAAGGGCTTGTCGGAAGTGTTTTATTTTCTATTTTTTGCCTACTTTCCTCATCTTATAGTATATGGTTACTACCTCTATATAGCGGAAACAGCTGATTGGTGAGTAATTGGCAAACTATTCCACTTAGAATAAATAATCAGTAAGGTAAAAATATGGCAGGACAGCTCAGCTGACTGAAAGGTACAGACTGTGGCATGTGGGAAGTCATGGATCTACTTCATATCTTAGACGACATGTCTGCAGGAAGAATCACTAACTATACAAACTTGATTTTGGGGCTTCAAGATTTGAGGGGCAGTCGGAGTCACTGTGGTGCATCCACAATGCAGAAAATTATGAAGATAGTATGTTTAGGGAGGTGGTCACACCACAGATTAGGAGTATGAAGGCATATAAGAAATGGGTGACTATTGATATTATGAATCAATATTTCAGGCCTATGTGAAGGAAGTTGGAAGATGTGGAATTAATTGGATATTTTCTAAAATTTCTTAAAATTGGGTTCAGCAAAATGTGGACTGTGTCCCATCTGCTCATTTTTAAAGTCAAAAGTTTGATGTGTATATAATACACTGATATTTTTTCTGGAAATCAAGTGACATTGTAAAAGTAGCTATAACAAAGCAAGGGAAATGGGAGGTATTACTTTAATTACTGGAAAAAGACTTGGCTGTGAAAGAGCTAGAACTGTGCTAATGATGACCCAATAACCCTCTCTGGACTACAAGTTCTGTTTTTCAGAGCCAGGGCTCACTGAGTAGAAAAGACACCATGAAGCTGCAGTACTTTATGAAGTCCTGTTGCTTAGAAGCTGTCCCTGAGAAGTTAAAAAATGTTCTAAATACCAACATTTCTATCTACCTTAAGAATCTTTAAGTCATGAAGTATGACCCAATTGTTAGCAACTTGAATCCTGGCTAATTTGAATCAGAAATGAATATTTATCATCAATCTGCAGTTGTCAGCAATTTAGCTTCTTCAACAGGAAATTCAGCGGAAATGAAAAGTTATCACATTTCATCCTTTGTTTCCAGACTGTGACCCGCCAGAGTTGTTTTTTCCCTTTTTAAAAACACATCATCTCCACAGAGACATGACTTTTTGCATTATGTTAGTGTGTATGTTGGATTGTTGAGTTTAGGGATATGGTTTTATCATAGCGTAGGTATTAATCAGTATTTGTGATTCATTTTAAGAATAAGTTTAGTTTATAATTAAGAGATTGTTTTGAGTTCACTGAAGAAGCTTAAAGGATGTTTGTCTTATTCTTAGTAGAAGTACAAATAAGTAGACTTGCTCACTTTGATAATTAAATCCACGTTTACACCAATGTGTGAATTGTGGAGACAGAAGACTTTATTATAAATGCAATCCTCTTGTCACAGAGAAAACAATGATCACCATGTAACCTAAAAGAAAGCAGGAGTGTCATGAGACAATCTTGTTCTTTAATCAATTTTCCACTTTGAATCTGCTGAAGGTAATGGTTCCTTGGAGGAGTACAGTCAGACCCAAGTAAGTAGCTGTTTGGCTGTGCAGCATGGGAGGAAGAAAAGTGGAAGAGCAGTAGAGATATGGGATTCTTTAGTTAGGGAAATAGCCAGGAATTTCTACAGTGGATGACATGACTCAAGGATTGATGGTTGTTTCTCTGATGCCAGTATCAAGAATGTCATGTAGCAGCAGCTGCTTTGGGAGGGGAAGAACATTCAGAGTTTGTGGTTCACGTTTGTGCCAACAACATATTAAAAAGAGAGATGAAGTCCTGAAAGCAGATTTTAGAGAGCTAGTAAGTAGATTATAAAGCAAGACTTCGAAAGCAGTGATGTCAGGATTACTTCTGGTCCCATGTGCTGGTAGGCATAGAAATATATGGTCAAAAAGTGCGGTACTGGAAAAGCATAGCAGGTCAGACAGCATCTGAGGAGCAGGAGAGTCGATGTTTCGGGCACAAGCCCAATATAGGGATCAAACGTGTGGCATACATTGAAGAGCATCGTATTTTTTGAGGTGTTGAGACAGGTCCTAGCTCAGGTGGAACCTGTACAAAATGGATTGGTTGAATCTTAGCATGCATTCCTGATGAAGGGCTTTTGCCCGAAACGTCGATTTTCCTCCTCCTAGGATGCTGCCTGACCTGCTGTGCTTTTCCAGCACCACTCTAATCTAAACTCTGGTTTCCAGCATCTGCAGTCCTTACTTTTGCCTTGTATCTTAGCATGACCAGGCTTAACATTCTTGCAGGGAGATTTGCTAATAGCGAATGTTTAAACTTCATTGCAAATGGGAATGAGATCTTGAGTGGGAGCTCAAATTGGAGGGAAGCAAATCTAATAACAGGAAGAAGCAAGATAATGTGCAAAATAGAAACAGGCAAAGAAGGCATCAAATAGGAGTAGAATGCAGAATAATGTTAAAAATCAGAATTAAAGGTACACTCTATCTGAATGTACATTGCATTTGCAACAAGTTTGATGTTTCAGAAGTATCCATTTAGGGTGGCTCAGTGGTTAGCACTGCTACCTCACAGTGCCAGAGATCCAGTGCCAGTTTGCTTGGGTGTCTGTCTGTATGGAATTTGTACATCCATGCCTGTCTACGTGGGTTTTCATTGGGTGCTCTGGTTTTCTTTCACAGTCCAAAGATGCACAGGTTAGGTGCATTAACACTAAATGTAGGGTTACAGGTTGGAATGCTTCTTTGGATATTGGTGCAGACTCACTTGCCTTTATCTGCACTGTAGGGATTCTATAATTTAGGTTAATGGGTATGATTTTAATTGCGATTACTGAGATACAGCTACAAGGTGAAAAAGATTGAGAACTACACATCCAAGGATATTCATCATTTCGGAAGCATAGACAACAAGGAATGTGGAGCACACTCTAAATAATTGAAGAGATCAGTCAGTTAGTGAGAGAGGCTCTTAGAATGAAGGATCAAAATGTGGAATCAGTTTGGGTGAAGCTGATGAACAGCAAGTAGGCAATAAAGAAAGGCAGGAGTTGTTTACAGGTCACCAAATAGTAATGATAACTGTTGGGTATACAATAATTAAGAATTAGAAATACACGTAACCTGTGTTATGGACCAGGCCACTCAAAACATTTTATGAAGGTAGCCCAGACCATAACTTTTTAATTTTTTTAGGCAGATGTGAAGTCGATATTCCAGGAGAGATGCAGCTTGTTAAACCACTCGGCTTTAAACAAAACAGAATTTATTTAAACGTTACGGATGAAACACAAACAAAAGAAAACAGAATTTAGAATAACTTAACTTATTTGATAACCTAACCGACACGATATCGCAACTTAACAAAGGAGCTGTTCCAATCCCTGCAACATCCCATGAACACACCCTTTGGCAACAGGTAAATTCAAATACAGTTCTTACAGGCCAGAGAGATTTCGGAGAAAAAATTCAGGCAAGACCTCAGTTGAAGAATGGAACTTATTTCCACTAAAACTACTTCTCTAGGTCCCCAGCAGTTTTTTTTAACTGCTTGCTAAAACCTAAACAAAACTAGGAAAAAAACTGAACTGTGAGATCTGGCCATTCCCCTACCATTGTTCAAAGTAACCATTTCCAGACAAATGAGCACCTCTGCCTTTACAACCCCTCTTTAAAAAAACTGAAGGACAACATTACTTTAATAAAGGAACAGCATTGTCACACATAGACAATACATTACTAATGTATGACTTACATTTACATTTAGACTTGGTAAAAATAATTAGTAATAATTTTGTGGCAGAAGAATTCTTAGGATGAGTATGACATGGGCTTCCGCTGCATTATATTGATGAACCAATGAGGGAATGGGCTATTTTGGATTTAGTGTTCTGTAATGCAAAAAGGCTAGTTCATAACCTTCCTGTAAAGAACCCTTTGGAAAATATTGACCATATTTACCATGATTAAATTTCACATTAGGTTTGAATGTGACATCTGTTATCTGATGAATGAAGTTATCAACGATGCTATCAAGCAACATTTACAATGGAATAACCTGCTCACTGATACACAGCTTATATTCCACCAGGGCTGCTCAGTTTCTGACCTCATTAAAGCCTTGGGTCGAACATGGACCAAAGAATAAACTTCAGAGATGAGGTGACAGTGTCTGCCCTTGATATAAATGCATTTGACTGATTATGGCATAAAATATCCATATTAAAACTGCAGTCAATGGGAACTGGCAAAGAGTTCGAGTGAATGAAGTCATATTTGGTAAAACGTAAGATGGCTGTTTTTATTGGAAGTCAATCATCTTAATCCAAGTGTATCCCAACAGGAGTTCCGCAGGGCAGAGTCCTAGGCCCAATTATCTTCAGCTGTTTCAATAGTGACCTTACCTCCAGCATAAGGTCAGAAGTGGGGATGTTCGCTGATGATTGCACCATGTTCAGCACCATTTGTGACCCAGAGAAGGTGAGGACTGCAGATGCTGGAAAGTCAGAGTCAAAACATGTGACGCTGGAAAAGCCCTTCCTGATGAAGGGCTTATGCATGAAACATCGTCTCTCCTAGTCCTCAGATGCTGCCTGACCTACTGTGCATATCTAGTGCCACATTCTTTGACCATTTGTGACCTGTCAGATACTGGACCTGTAATCTCCATATGTAACAAGATCTGGACAACATCCAGATATGGAATGGTAAGTAGCATGTAACATTCGTGCCATTCAAATGTCAGGCAATGATCATCTCATTGAATCGAAACATTACCTCTATATAATACTATTACTGTGTCCACAACAATCAACATCTGTAATGTTACCATTGACCAGACACTGAACAAGGTAAGCTGTGTAAGTACTGTATTTACAAGTGCAGGTCAGAGGCTAAAAACTCACCTCCTGTCTACCAATGCCTATCCAGGAGGTTAGTAAATCTGGTTGGCATATGTCTGATTGTTGATAGTATGCTGGTATGGATTGAAAATTGGTTAAAATATAGAAAGTGGAGAGAAAGAATAAACGCATCATTCTTGGATCATAAGCTGTGATAATAGAACATCACAAAATTTAGTACTAGACCATAATTGTTCAAAATCTATACAAATTATTTGAATGTGGTGATCAAATATAATATTTCTAAATTTTCTGACGACATAAAACAAGGCAGAAACATAAATTGTAAGGTAGATGCAAGGAGGTTTCAAATGGATAGGACAGGATAAGTAAACAAGTTTAAATGATAGCAGATGGAATATAGTGTAAATAAGTATAAAATTTTCCAACTTGTGGAAAAAATGTAATTAAAGGACATATCTTCAATTGCACGAGATTGACAAATGTTGATATGTAAATTGGATGGAAATGTAATTTTTCATGAATCACAGAAGGCTAGCATACATTTGCAAGGATGGATAGGGAAGGCACATGTTATGTTGGGCTTCAGAACAAGAGGATTTGACTACAGAAGTAAAGATGTCTTGCGAAAATTGGAAGGAGCTTTGACAAAACTGTGCATGGGGTTTTGTATATGGTTTTGGTCTCCTTATTTAAGGAAGGATATATTTAGAATGCAACAGACATTCACTGGACTAATCCAGGATTCAATGTAACCTCTCATGAGGGGAAGTTGAGGAAACTGGGTCTGTGTTTTCTAGCGTTTCAAAATATTGGACCAGTTCCAATCTTGTACAACCCAAATGGCCTCCTTCTTCAAAGACCGCAATTCCCCCCCAGACGTGATCAACGATGCCTTCCTCTGCATCTCTTCCACTTCCCGCTCCTCCACCCTTGAGCCCCGCCCCTCTAATCGCCACCAGGACAGAACCCCACTGGTCCTCACCTATCACCCCACTAACCTCCACATACATCGTATCATCCGTCGTCATTTCTGCCACCTCCAGAGATATATTTCCCTCCCCTCCCCTATCAGCATTCCGAAAAGACCACTCCCTCCGTGACTCCCTCGTCAGGTCCATAACCCCCACCAACCCAACCTCCACTCCTGGCACCTTCCCCAGCAACCGCAAGAAATGCAAAACTTGCGCCCACACCTCCCCCCTCACTTCCCTCCAAGGCCCCAAGGGATCCTTCCATATCCACCACCAATTCACCTGCACCTCCACACACATCATTTACTGCATCTGCTGCACCCGATGTGGCCTCCTCTCTATTGCGGAGACAGGCCGCCTACTTGCGGAACGTTTCAGGGAACACCTCTGGGACACCCGAACCAACCAACCCAACCACCCCGTGGCTCAACACTTCAACTCCCCCTCCCACTCTGCCAAGGACATGCAGGTCCTTGGACTCCTCCGTCGCCAGACCATAGCAACATGACGGCTGGAGGAAGAGCGCCTCATCTTCCGCCTGGGAACCCTCCAACCACAAGGGATGAACTCAAATTTCTCCAGTTTCCTCATTTCCCCTCCCCCCACCTTGTCTCAGTCAAATCCCTCGAACTCAGCACCGCCCTCCTAACCTGCAATCTTCTTCCTGACCTCTCCGCCCCCACCCCCACTCTGGCCTATCACCATCACCTTGACCTCCTTCCACCTCTCGCATTTCCAACGCCCCTCCCCCAAGTCCCTCCTCCCTACCTTTTATCTTAGCCTGTTGGACACACTTTCCTCATTCCTGAAGAAGGGCTCATGCCCGAAACGTCGATTCTCCTGCTCTTTGGATGCTGCCTGATCTGCTGCGCTTTTCCAGCAACACATTTTTCATACCATGACTACTGCCTAATAACCATCTTCCAACTTAAAATGTCACTCCTCTCTGCCCAACCCCACCCATTCCCTCCAACTCCAGCTTTCCCCAGTCCAGCCACAGTTAATTCATGAGCCAGTGCAAGATTTTGTTGTGATCAGAGATCGGAGTGGATGATTCAGTACCACCTGCTCTAAGCCCTGCCTCCTATTCTTACCCATTCATGGCAAATCCGAAGCAATTCTTTAACTTAATGTGTTAAAAGAAAATTAAGTCTGCTTAAGTCACAGGGATAGGTGAAAGGAAGAGGTTATGGATGAGGGTGTTCTAGACTCTCACCACCTAATCTTTGGGCAATCAAGTGGAATTGAGATAAAATAATGGCAAGAGTGAGGAGAGGATTTTAGTGAAAAGGTATCAGAGTTAAAGGGATAGTAAAGAGGTGGTGACAGTGATGAATGTCTTCAGTCAGTGATGGTTTTAAGGGATGATCGAAAAAGGAGGAGTAGAAATTTTAATGGTTGAAAAGAGCAGGGCATAGAAAAAGCTCTTGTGATTGAGGAGGAAATGGGATTTTCACATCAAAACATTCAGTCTTACAACAATGGTTAGTTCCGTAGTTTCCAATTGTTCACACTATCTTCATATGCATGCCAGTTACTGCTCAGAACTTAATTCGTGTGTTTTCCATCATCATTTGATTTTTAAGATTCCTACATCGAGACAGATGCTCACAGTCTGCAAACATGCAACATCCTTTCAGGTGTGGCTAGTAGTCTCACAGGATTTTCTGTTTAATTTTAATATAAAAATAACTTGAGAGAGCCTTTTGACGCAAATGCTCAAATTCACAGTATATAGGTCAACAGAATAGGGCTTGTGTGGTGTAGTGGTAGTCCCTCTCTCTGAGCCAGGAGACCCAGGTTAAAATCCCAGCTGCTCAGTGGTAGATAGTAACATCTCTGAACAGCTTGATTAGCAAATAGCTACACTCTAAGTGATAAGGCAGGCAAGGTAGAACCGGGGGCCACTGGCCACGTCTGCAGCGTGTGGTGTTGGAAAAGCACAGCAAGTCAGGGGCAGGAGAATTAACATTTCGGGCATAAGCACTTAATCAGGAATGAGTGTTATGCCTGAAACATCGATTCTCCTGCTCCAGCCTGACTAGTTGTGCTTTCCCAGCACCCCACTCTCGACTCTGATCTCTAGCATCTGCAGTCCTCATTTTCTCCACATCTGCAATGTGCTGAGTGGAGATTTTTGAAAGGGCTGTGTGTGGTTCCTCATTGGGTTGAGTGCCTCTTGGCATCACCCTGTCTCCTTTTGAGGGGGGAAACTCCTGGAGTGCTCACCAGATTCCCTGTTCCCACACCTCCAGTTCTGAGAAGCAATGGCTGGGATGATAGAGTGCAGGCAGACCCTGAGTATGCTGGGCCTGGCTCTCCATGACAGCTTCGAGTAAAAAGTGAGGTCTGCAGATGCTGGAGATCAGAGCTGAAAATGTGTTGCTGGTTAAAGCACAGCAGGTCAGGCAGCATCCAAGGAACAGGAAATTCGACGTTTTGGGCCAGAGCCCTTCATTCCTGATGAAGGGCTCTGGCCCAAAACATCAAATTTCCTGTTTCCATGACAGCTACCAACCTTCATTCCTGATGAAGGGCTCTGGCCTGAAATGTCAAATTTCCTGTCTCCATGACAGCTACCAACCTGTCAATGTGGGCAGACAGATGGTCATGTGACTCACTCCCCACTGCAGTTTCTGGGGACTGCTGCAATGAAGGCCATTGACCCCCACATTCCTGACTGTACTGTTGTTCTTCCCCATGCATGTGGCTGAACAGCCAAGCTACTGACACCACTGGATCTCCTCCTGATGGGGATAAACAGCTGGCTGGCCTTTGTGCCAGCAGCCTGGGGCATTTTCTCTTCAACTAGCTGTGCAGCTGTCACAGTGAGGTGCTCAATGGATTGTGCTCCCAAACTTTCTAACTCTGATATCTCCACTGAAGTTGAAAATGTGTTGCTGGTTAAAGCACAGCAGGTCAGGCAGCATCCAAGGAATAGGAAATTCGACGTTTCGGGCATAAGCCCTCTATCTCCACTGAAGTGTCAATGTCTGGGCTGGTAGGGGATGCAAGAGGCAGCCTTGCTGATTGAGGCCTCTGAATTCTCATCCTTTAATGTCCAGGAGGTGGTTTCTGCAGGGATTCTGGGGACGCCAGATGTTTCTCTACTGAGGTTCTGAGCATCCTGATAGTGTCTGCAAGATCAAAGAGAGAGGGGGTATGGTAAGAAGTGGTGTGCAGTGAAAGAGACTCACAGCAAGATTAATGTGACAGTTGTAGTGGAATGGTATTGACTTGGTGGGACATGGATGCTTCAGCATCCCCTGCAGGAACTCTTCTCATGCGAAGGCCAGAATTCTCTTCTCATGTCAGACAAGAACACAAATATTGCAGCAATTCCACCCCCATACAGACTTGCTTAGACCTCTTATGGGTTATCTTCTCCTTTCATGAGAGAAAGGGGGGGGATTGAATGAAACGGAGGTGGGTGGCATGGCTGTTAGTATTGATGCAGGTGGTAGAATGTTAGTGCAATGTTCAGAGGGAGTGAAGAGACAGGTAGGGTTAGGGGTGTGCACATTGGAACATGATTCTGAGATCAGATGAGGGAAGATGTTGCAGGTAATGTTGAGAGTGTCAGAGCGTGAGCCTTGGTGGGAGGTGAGTGCAGTAGCAGAGACAGAGCAGTGTGAGGTATCAGGCACAAAAGTGTGGCCCATACCCTGGTGCAGCAGAGAAGGCCACTGACCTTCTTATGGCTATTGCTGATTATATTGTATATTCACTTTTTCTCCATATTTATTTCTCCAAGATACATACTTCTCCAGTATTTTACTGCAGGTTTGTCAATAGAATTAACTATCGACTGCAAAGTAAAACAAGATTTGTTTCACTTGGCTGTCATTCAAGTTTAACTTGTTCCAATAACTAATTTTCTCTGCATTATACCAGTTAATGTGGTCAGAAAAATTTCTTTCTTCACTATATTTCGGCAGTCATTTTAAATACTGACTGCAATAAAATAATAGATCACGAAACTAACAAAAATATTCTCAACAGCGAGCTATCAGGGAAAATTCCTCTTTGTGTAAGTAAGACCTGCTGGTTGAAAACCAGCATGTAGCTTTATAGTACGCTGATGAACAGGAAACCTGAGCTCAGAAACCAGATTTTCACAGAGTAGAGCTGACTCCAAAGGCCTTTAAAAATAGTGACAGGACCCAAATCCTGGATTCTTGCCCTTATTAATAGAATGCAGGAAAATGGTACAAGGAGTGATAAATATTTTTAACATTTCAGACTCCCTGCAATTTTCATGGAGTCAAGTGAGCTCCCCAAGGAGATGTGGTCACACTCACTCAGGGAGTCCTGAGCCATAGTTCAGATGTGGGAACCTTTTGAAAGAAAAATTTAAAAAGCCTTACTCACATGCATTCCATGCGCTCTATGCCCTTGCATATCCTTTCCATAATCCCATACTCCCTTCCAGAGTACCCCTGAAACTTCCTTGCCCACTCACCGATTAGGCACTACAGAATCATTAAGACCCAGAACAGCAGGAAGTCTTGAATATAATCTAATAAAACACCATTCAAAAATCTACTTCAAATGCTTGTCAGTCTTACCACCCTATTTGACAATCAAGCAGTGCTATTATAGAATCAATAATATTACAATGACATGTACAAGATTATTCATTTTAAGGCTGTCTCATTAATTTTGGGTAAAATGAGAAATGGAAAGGATCTATTTGGTTCTCCTGGTATGAAGTTTTAAGGTACTTACAAATCTGACCACATAAAGATGACTTGTTACAAAATCAGCCCTAGATGCAATTGCTGGTTATAAATCAGGAGAAGAATTGGGTTTCCTTGTACACCAGCAGACATTCAAGAGAAACAAAGGATCACTATATTATAGTAATATAATTACTCATGTTTTTTAGTCTCAAAAAGATGAATTTATGTTGTTGAGAATCCAGCTCAGGGTTCAGATACTTCCAGTATATTCATTATGTCCCAACATCTGTGAAAAACAAAGGCAAATCAAGATAAGTGACAAAATATTGCTTCTCTTGTAAAGTATGATGATGAAACACAGACCCAAATTGTCTTTTTCTATCAGTTAAATTTATGTAAAGAACTGATTTGATATTCAGGCACTCCAGCTGCATTGTATTAGTACAATAATTGCAATGTCAAATTGATTAATAGTGGATGAAAAGAAGGAACTACACTTTGTTAAATGCATGATTGGTTTGGTAATGAATGTTTAGCACTATTTAAATTGAATTGTTTATTGCTTCAGCACAGTATTACAGAAATTTTAAACCAATTGTTCTTATAGTTTAGAAGTATTAGCAGCTGAATGTTTACAGTAACTCTGTGCCTTCTGTCCCACTTTCTCCAAATGTAAGTTTGGCATTAGTAACTGTCCTTTTTCAATCAAGTTGCTGTACAAAACATCACAGGACATTAGTTGAACCATCAACATTACTGATTGGTTCTTATTGCCTTTTGTGCTGAAGTAGTTGTCAATGTTTTGGATTTCCAAGAAAAAACCCCAAAAGAACCAAGTACAGCTTACAATTTAATCCATACTTTAGCTGCAGCCATTTTTCAGAAATATTTATCAACATTTGGTTGTTACTGCAAGTCTGTCTGTATTAACCAAAAGAGATGCTGATTACTGCTGTCGACCTTAGCCATTTAATCTGTAACTTATGACACTTAACAACTAGTAAAACACTTCAACCATTTAAATACTATTTCAGGTCTGTTTTTTTTCAGAAGGTATCCTGGTCAGTGGCTTTCTGGGAATTCTCCTATGCCTGGGTAAGCACCTTCTGATGTCAAAACCTTTATCTCTTCTAATACATGGAGAACTTAACTGTTTCATGAGACAAAAAATGTATGTACAGGAGGCAAGACAGTTTGCTAGAAGTAGCATTCCATATATATTACAATCAATCTCAATCTGAAACAAAATAATACTCTGTGATTAGATGAAAGCTTTGATTCTAGGAAATCAGTCTTCTATGTGTTAGCTATAAAAGTGTTGTACCACTGCAACACTCTGCATGATCTCTATTTTGAAGAATTTTGTGCTGTTAATGTCCAATGTGATGCTGAGTTTGTTTATTAATATTGCATATTATGACAATTGTTAGCATATTTAGTTACAAGCTACAAAATTGAAAGCTTGAGTGGAAATTTTCCAGAATGTTAATATTACAGAAAAGAGATTAAAAATATTCAAGCATGTGTTTATTGGTAGATATGTGTAGTCAGGGACTGTTCATTATGACATACAAATTTCTAGTTAAACTTAAATTTCCAATAACTTTTATCCTATCCTATACCCTATATGTTATATAAAATTTGTACCAACCAAGAAAAAAACTTTTCTCTCCTAACATTTCATACTAAAGTGCAAACTGAAGTGGTGAAAGATCATCTTCATTAGTTGCTTCATCAATGACGTGCCCTCCATTATTATGTCAGAAGTGATGTCTTCGCTGATAATTGGACAATGTTCAGCACCATTGACTACACTTCAGACATTCAAGCAATCCATGCACAAATGTAATAAAACCCAGACAGTATCCAAGCTTGGGATGACAACTATCAAGTAATGTTCATCACCCCTTGCCATTCAATAGTATCATGAATTCACCACAATTAATATCCTGAGCATTACTAATGATGAGAAAATGAACTGGATTGGACATATATAATAAGGCTAAAAGAGCAGGTCAGAGATTAGAAACCCTACAATGGCTAACTCACCTCCTGATCCCAAAAGTCTGTCCACCATCTCCAAGATTCAAGTCAAGAGTGTGATGGAATATTTTCTACTTCTCGAGTTGAGTGGTCATCTGTCTCAGTAGCACAAGAAGCTCACACAGTGTTCAGCACAACCGTGATTTCTGCACAAGCTTGTGGTAGGCACATGGGGGTCCATAGAGGTCCCTCAAAGTTCTTTCCTCTTTTGATTCCACTCTCCTCTAGCCTATCTAGTCCCCCACCTTTCATCGCCAATCAACACTCAGCAGGGCCTGCCCAACCTGGCAGAGTCAGTCCAAAGCTGTTCCATTCTTCAGCATATTAAATTTCAGAAGGTTATTGAACAGTCTGTTTGCAGTTTCTGTTGTCTTTCTGATGCCTGCTCTGTTCCATGGATTGGGATTAACACAAGGTTAAGTGTGCTGGTATACCTGTTTATGCTGGTCCATAAATGTTGATGACATAGAACATATAAATGATATGGATGTACAGTTAGTATGTTTACAGATGACACCAAAATTGGCATTATAGTGAACAGCAAAGAAAGGTTCAATGAGATCTGATCAGATGGGCCAATGGGCTGAGAAGTTGCAGATGAAATTTAATTTAGATAAATGTGAGGTGCTGAATTTTGGAAAAGCAAATCAGGGCAGGACTTATACACTTAATGGTACTGTCCTGGGGAGTGTTGCCAAACAAAGAAACCTTGGAGAGCAGGTAGATAGCTCCTTGAAAGTGGACTCACAGGTAGTTAGGGTAGTGAAGAAGGTGTTTGGTATGCTTGTCTTTATTAGTCAGTGCATTGAGTAGGGGAGTTGGGAGGTCATGTTGTGGCTGTGCAGGATGTTGGCAGGCCACTTTTAGAAAACTGTGCAATTCTGGTCTCCCTGCTATGGGAAGAATGTTGTGAAACTTGAAAGAATTCAGAAAAGATTTTCAAGGATACTGCCAGGGTGGGAGGATTTGAGCTATAGGGAGAGGCTGAATAGGCTGGGGTTGTTTTCTCTGGAGTGTCAGAGGCTGTGGGGTGACCTTTATAGACGTTTATAAAATCATGGAGGGCATGGATAAGGACACAACAGCTTTTTCCCAGGGTGTGGGGTCCAAAACTAGAGGGCATGGGTTTAATGTGAGAGGGGAAAGATTTAAAAGTGATGTAAGGGGTAAGTTTTTCACACAGAAGGTTGTGCATGCATGGAATGAGCTGCCAGAGGAAGTGATGGAAGCTGGTATAATTACAGCATTTAAAAAATACCTGGATGGGTATATCATAGAAAAGGTTTAGAGGAATGTGGGCCAAATGCTGGCAAATGGGATTAAACTTATCTAGGATATGTGTTTGGCATGGACAAGTTGGATCAAAGGGTCTGTTTCCATGCTGTACATCTCTATGGCTCTGACTGTACCTGCAACATCCAGACAGAATTATTGGACTGGCACTCCAGTACTGTTGATCCTGTACATGGATGTGGTGAGCCATTGAATGCTGGAAGTTTTACTTTCACAGGATTTGTTATATCTTCCCATGTTTGTGAGTAAATGTTTTGAGAATTTTCCATATAGTGTATTTCCACTTGCTCATGTCAAACTTGTTCAATAGTGAACATTCACCAGCTTTTTGATAGGTTATCTGAGTTTTAGCAAAATCTTTAGGCAGTCTGATGTCATTGATATTTCACAGATTCTCTACAGTGCAGAAAGAGGCCATAAATGCAGAAGGCCATACCTTATACATGTCTTGGAATTTCGCGTGATTGTGTTCATCATCAAGTTTACACTTAGGGCCTGTGAACTTCGTTAAACTGTCGGGATCACTAAATACTTACAAACTTGCATTTATCCCTCTTCTACACTCTAAGTCCTCAGATTGTCAAGTTAATCTTTCTGGAAGTTTTCTATTGTCGTAGATGCAACCATTGACTCAACAGTTTTGATGGCTAGCTCCAGATCTTAAATATCATAGAATGAGTCCTTTTTTCTGCATCTACTCATGAAGTGATCTTTGGATTCCATTGGCTTCTGTCCTTACCTGACAACCACCTGATGAAGGAGCGGTGCTCCGAAAGCTAATGCTTCCAATTAAAGCCATTGGACCATAACCTGGTGTTGTGTGATTTTTAACGTCAGTTAATATAGCAGTTTAATCTGTGTCTGAATTAGGCTCCTATTATGATCCAGAACTTTGGGGATATTTTAACTCTTTGTCAATTTATCTTCCTCCCAATTGTCATTAAAATATTAATCACTTGTTTTCCTGCACCTGTCACTCCTTGACACTTTGTTTGAATCGCTTTAAAAATCATTTTATGGAATTTAAGGGAGGGTTTATCTCCACAAGACTGAGTGAGTTTTACTCATACTATTGTCCTGAGCTCTCTTCATTAACCATGCACCACATCCCAATAGTACCTCACTCATCTGATGTGAGTCCAATTCTCCTCCTCATTGTAGGCAAAAGTAGTCACTACTGCTATATTCTGGCAAATCTGGTGCTGGTGCAGTATCTGAAAGGCCATTGTGCACCTGAGAAAGGGTTGCCAATCTGGAGATATCCTGCATGGTTCCAAACAATTGCCTTGGACAGGGTAGAACATGGAGGAAATGGCATGTCACTTCGTAGCCAGGGACGTGGTGGTTCTGGTGGATGGGGTAATGCAACTTAGCACTGTTGTCTGTCTCAGAACTGGCAGCTGAGACCATGATACTGGATAATTCCAGGTTGCTTAAATGTTGCCACCCATGTCAATGCAGTATCAGCCAACCAGAGGAATGCCCAGCAGTTTCATAAGAAAATCAAGATATTCTCTCTTCAGCCAGGGTTATTGGCACTTTCTTTCCTCATCTACCTCAAACTCACAATCTCTTCTACTGCAATAACCTCCCACCAAGCCTCAAGCTTCACCACTCTCACTGTTGTATGCAGCATCTTCCCTCACTCAATCCCATGTTAACCCCTCAGACTGCTAGGTCTTTATGGCCTCTGTGCTACCTCATCACTCGCTCAGGACACTTCACCGTTTTTCCAAACCATAACAGCACCAACAGTTATAGAATCAACTTGCATCTCACTCAATCCCTCCTTTCATGGCTGAAAGAGCCAGGGTGGATAGTGTGGTGCCCGACATTCAGGTTCTCATTCCCTATAAGAAGAGGATCTTGGTCCTCATTGAGGAGAATCAACCTGGTCCTGTGGAGATGCAGAAATATTCATATCTTGGTAAAAATGCTAGAAACATCGTCCATTGCTGTCTTACCTCTCCCATTACATCATTGTGAATGTATTATTAACATTCTCAACTTCTACCTATTGTTCATGATGTACATTGTAACACCAACTGAAGAGGATACAATGATCTCTGTCGAAGTCCCAGCAATCTCCTCCTTTGCCTCCCACAGTATCCTGGGATAGATTACAGGCCCTGGGGACTTATCAACCTTAATGTTTTTCAAGACACTCAATACTTCCTCCTTCTTAATCTTGACATGCCCCAGAGAATCAACATTATCCTCCCTAATACCACTGTCATCCATGTCCTTCTCCTTGTGAATACCGATACAAAGAACTTGACTCACTTCCTACAGTTCCATCCATAAATTCCCTCCATTGATCTTGAGTGAACCTACCCTTCCCTCTATTACCCTCTTGTTCCTATATAAAATGGCTTGTTTGATTTCAGTTTCTTAAATCTCACATATGCTTTCTTTTTCTTTTTGGCTAAACCCTCAACATCTCTTGTCATCCAAGATTCCCAAATCTTGCCCGCTCTTCACTTTTTTTGCGTTGCTGTTTAACAGTATTAAAGAAATGGATATGTTGCTACATAAGGGTGAACTTTCCAATATCAATGCTCCTGTAACAAGGTATGCAAGTGATCAATTAACTGGCTACTCTAATCAAAACACACAGCAGCACAATTAAATCAAGCACATGCCCATAGATTAACCTTACACTGTACTCAGACAACTAGAGGCAGAATTTATATGCTTTAACTGCTGGAGACACTTAGCACCCACAAAAGCCAGTTAAAGGGAAGCAAGGGTTTTAAAAATGTTCATACATAAAATAAGTGCTGTAGTGAGTGAAAGAAAGGTTGCCTCACTGAACTATGTCCCTTGACAAGGGGGCTGCAATCAGAGGAAATGCCATCAGCACTATTCAGAAAAGATGAGATTGAATGATAACATTTACAGGCTCAAAAGACTTTCAAATTACAAATACCCAATATTTCCCTTTTAAAAACAAAATTGGTGGTTCCCCATAAACAAATGCATATTAATTGATGACCTTGCATTTAACCTATAAGGTTATCTCAAAGTACTTGAGTATCCTTACCACGGTTGTCTCTACCATCCATTGTCACATTACAGTTGAGAGTGTGGTGCTGGAAAAGCACAGCAGGTCAGGCAGCATCCAAGGAGCAGGAGAATCGATGTTTCAGATGTTAGCACTTCATCAGGAAGGTTTTCTGATGAAGGGCTTATGCCCAAAACGTCGATTCTCCTGCTCCTTGGATGCTGCCTTGCCTGCTGTACGTTTACAGCACCACACTCTCAACTCTGATCTCCAGCATCTGCAGTCCTCACTTTCTCCTAATTGACACATTACATTAAGTGACATATTGTTAAATTCTGCCCATTGCTCTCATCATTGATTTCTTTTTTGTGCTGTTTTCTGCACTACTGCATTGAAGTTCAATCTAAGTTGGAAGAACAACACTGTATCTTTTGAATACACTTCCAGACACACCACAACTTTCTCCAGGGCAACAGGAATGGCCAATAAATGCTGGTCTAGCCGGTGATGTCTATATCCCATGAACAAAGAAAAACTGAGGCTGACTGGCTGGAGTGTCGACAGCCTGCTACAAACTTCACATGAATATTATTGCAGCTGCTCTTATGCTACTGTGGTTGAACATCATTTTTTGCTAGAACAGTATTCCTGACAGCCTTTTGGCTCTGATGTGTAATCTGCAACATACCAAATGCATATTTTGCTGGCTGGAAAAATACTTATTTTCATAATGAAAATCATTTTGATGTATGTTCCTTTTCCATTTTTGAATTTGCTTCACATTAAGCAAAAGTACACAAACATCAGTACATAATGAATCTCTGCATGGGAAGACTTTGGCTGAAAACATGACCACTTGAAGCACCAAAACTCATGCACCCTTGAAGCAAGATGCCTAGTTTTGCTCGAATCTTCCAGTAGTGATTGCAATGAGGATTCGGTGGATCTCATTGACTATGAGATCCTTGACTGGGGTTGTTAACCTGGAGTGAGATTCAGGGAGTCTCCTCATTCTAGGAACTGACTCTGAGCTAGCTGGTCAGAGCCCACATACTATGCACATGTAAATGAGGGATGACTTGGTGATGGACACCAAGTGAGGTTATTTCACTTCCCTTTCAGCCCTGTCATAAGTATTTCCAATAGTTCCCTTTTTAAATTTTGTGTAGACCTTTATTTTAGACAGGAACAATTTTATTTACAGAGGGAAATAGAAGAAATCACTGGTAAACCAGCTTTGATCTGAGAATCTCTTTCAAACCCTGTACTCTCTTAATGCATCAGCTGAAATAGTTCAGTTGGGAGACCATTAGACTGAAGATCTAAATGTCCCTGTTTCAATCCTGGGTTTCAGCAAAATAAGCAGTAACGTGCCTGTTGTTATTGTAAAATGTTTGTCGATGACCATGTTTGATCGATTCACAATTTCAGTGATGTCAGTTCCTCTTTTACGCAACCCAGGTGCATTGCTGTAGTTCTATATCTGTTTGGAAAATGAAGTATCACAGGGACAGGAAAGTTGAATCCCTTTGAGTTCTGGACTGGATGTCATTTGTTGTTTCTGTGTGACCTTCCTCAATCTCTCAAAGGCAGACTGAGAAAACCCTTAGAGAGACAAAGCCTGATAAAAATCATTAGGCAACTTTCTTTTTCTGTTAAGATGAACCATGGGTATGACTGGACTCACTCAATTCAAAATATAAAACCATTCTCTGTCCAATTATAGAAAATAAAGAACACTAACCCTAACTTTCCAACACCAGTCCGTTATCTTATTTGCTTTAAACAAGATGATTTCTAATTGTTCTTTCGTATTTGTAACTTAGACTCAGCAAAAACACCAGTAGCTTTCTCTGTAAAGTTTGACTGATGGCACAATCACCTCTTTGCTGGCTTGTGTCTCATTTTCTAACTTTTTATTTCCTGTTATTTTATATCCAGGGTAAAAAAAGGTCTGATAAGTGCATCTTGCTGATAGCCCAAGGAGAAACACTTATACCAGATTTCTTTATCAAACACAGCATTAAAGAATCGAAAGAAATTACAATGTATATTGAGTTGCTTTGCTTTGTGCTTTGGACAAACTATTTCGACGTTTGGCTCATTATCCTATAACTTTTGTCTTTGTTTCAAACATGCTGGATGACATTTTGATATAAAAAGCCAACATCCAAGTGTGACGTTTTCTCATGAATTGAACAAGGCTGTATCTCATGGCTGCTCATTTGCTTTCTCAGTGCTTGCTTACTTGGTGTCGAGAGTGTGGTGCTGGAAAAGTATAGAAGGTCAGGCAACACCCAAGGAGCAGGAAAATCAATGTTTCGGGTAAAAGTCTTTCATCAGGAATGAGACTGGGAGCCTTGGGGGTCAAGAGATAAATGAGAGGGGGTGGGGCTGGGGGAATGTAGCAATAGATGGATAGAGGTGGGAGTAATGGTGATAGGTCGGAGGGGAGGGTGCAGTGGATAGCTAGGAAGGAAGATGGACAGGTAGAACAGGTCATGAGGTTGGTGTTGAGCTGGAAGGTTGGAAACAGGATAAGATGGAGGGAGGGGAAATGAGAAAACTGGTGAAATCCACATTGATGCCATGGGTTGGAGGGTCCCAAGTCGGAAGATGAGTCTTTCTTTCTCCAGGCATCAGGTGGTAAGGGAATGGCAATGGAGTAGGCCCAGAACCTGCATGTCCTTGATGGAGCGGGAGGGGGAGTCGAAGTGTTCTGCCATGGGGGCGGTGGGGTTGGTTGGTGCGGTGTTCCTGAGATGTTCTCTGAAGCTTCAGGCTAGAAATATTTTAAAAATTATTGATCAATTGCTGCTCTTTTAGAAAGCAAGCAGCCTAATGGTACAGTTTACACAGCTGTTCATTCAAGCAGTAGTAGATCACTTATAGATGAGTGGGAGCCAAGACTTGAACAAATGGAGATCCAGCTGGCAATATGTTCGTTTGTGAACAGGTAACCAGTTGTCAATGACAAAGGCATTCTGTCTACCAACAACAATGCGATTGGTTCCCAGCAGCTGAACAGCTTCTGGCTGTGAACAAGATAGGGAGAAGCTATCAGATCTTCAGTGGCTGAGGGGCTCCCTCTATTATTTGCAATAACAAAATTCTAAACCTGAAGAAATCCAGCTTATTTTTCCTTCACAGTTGCTCTAAACTGTAACTTTTAATTCATAAGTCAGAGACCTTTTAAAAGTGTGAACCAGTCACCCAGTGCTTCCTGCAAACAAGTGAAACATCCAGAGAAAGAAGGTTGAAAAACAATTTTCTGATTAGCACAAGTCAAATCTCAACAACCCTGTGAACAGGGACCAATGAACTGTTTTCCATTCTTTTCCTTCCAGCCATAACATCTTTGTTTGTTTTCTTATCTGTATCTACCCATATATGTATGGTATAGTTTATAAGGAAGTTCAAATTTTAACCAGGAGCATTATATGCAAATTATTTATTATTTCTGGTGATAGCTGGAGTCTATTTGTAAAAAAATTGTCATTCTTGCTGAGTACAGAAATCTGGTCTGTGTTTTCTGTTAATCTGAGGTAAATTGGAGGATGCTGTGTACTTTTTAAAATCTTCAATTTTTTGATAACTCTGGGAATAGTAGTTTCCAGTATGCTACATTAGTGAGGCATAACACTTGCCTAAAATGCCTATTAGCAAAGCCACACGATCAAACAGCTTGCCTTGATGCTCAGCAATCCTTAGTCAAGGGGCAGACATTTTGCTGTGTGACACTATGCTATGTCAACCTTATAGCTGCGTCATGTGCAAGCAGCTTATATGACAAAGACACTGCACAGGCAGCAAGTAAGCATCCAAGTCTCCAAGTCCTATGGGATTAGTATTCATTGAAGTCCATAGAGACACCCATCAGATGGTCCTGACCCAGCAAGTCAAGGGCAGCCTCACATACCAGTCCAGGGGACTGACCAATGTCAAGTGTCCGATTGGGGTCTATCTGCAGTCTGGGGAATGGTCATGGTCAGTTCTGTGCATCCAAAATGGTCATTTTATCAGGTAGAGCTAATGCAGTCAGAGAGCTGTGCAGACATCAGTCAGGGGTCTGACCTTCTCCTCTGGGACTTTATAGTTGTGTTGCTCAAGGGGATGAATCATGGTCAGTCCATCAGGTTTGTCCTGAGAAAGAAAAGAAAAAGAGAATGGGGGAAAGGGGGCAGCTATTGCAGAAAGGAGACTCAGTAACGTATTGTTCATGATTGGGGATCCAGGCTCAGATATGGGGGTGGGAGGGGGATGCCGGGGGGAGGGGGGGGGGTTGACAATTGTGAACAGAGTAACTGTATTCGTAAAGGATGCCACATTAAATCTTAGATGGTAATGGGGTCATGTGGGAAAGTATTTCATCCATGTTCTGAAACACTGGCTTCAAGGATGGCAGTGTATAACTAAACCTAGTATGATCACTGCATATGGGTGGAATCATGGGCAGTATAGGCTCATCTGGACTGGTTGGTTAGGGACATGGGGATACAAAGCTCATAGGGTTTTAGGATGGGCTATCAGGAAAGGAGTATAGATGTTCAGGACCTCACCAACATGTAGTGGAAAACTAGTGCTCAAGTACAATGAGCTATCGCCTTCTTTTGAGCTGGAAATCAAAACTGCACAATAGGAATGAAAATGGATGTGATCACAACCAACGTGGGCAGGGTAAGTGTCTCAGCTGGTGAGAGCAGGGAGCTGTAAGGCAACCAATATGAGGAACTTTACAGGGCAACACGATTATACATAGACCAATACACTGTGTAGACACAGACCTGCAAGCCTCCTAAATCCTTGCAATCCTAATGCAATGCCCCTGTGTATTGTACTGCATCCTACTCCAAGGTTTCCCCGCTCCAAAGGAAAATAATTCATTAATTCCTGTGGTTCATACCAGCATTTGTTGCACTTCCCTAACTGCCCTTGAATAAGTGATTGTGAGCTGCCTTCTCACACTGCTGTAATCCATATTGTGTTAGCTAAGGAGTATCAGGATCATCTAGTGATATTGCAGGAATGGTGATATCATTCCAAGTTAGGAATGTGCATGATTCTGAGGGAAACATGCAGTGGTGGTGTTCTCATCTGTTTCCTGCTTTTATTCTTCCAGATACCAGAAATTGTAGATTACCAAGCTCCATTATAACTGTCTGGCTTAAATGAACATCAAGGTGTGTTTGTCTTTACAAACATTTCAAAACTACTTTACTTTAAGATTCAACACTGCTCAATTTGATCAACTTGTCTGGTATTAGGTGTAGACCTGCTGAAAGACACTAATTTATTTGGGTAGGCTCCTGTTTAGTAAGTAGTTCAAAATTCTCAGAATTCTGAAGGCTTATTAAGAAATCAACATTCTCATTTAATTTAAAGATTCTTCTTTTATTTGCAACCTGAGGAGTCATTTACATTGGTAGTTCTTTCTGATGAAGGTATTGTTTAGAAGAGCAGGGTGAATGGTTATGTTGCAGTCTCTTTAATGAACTTTTCTGTATCCTGGAACTGTTACTTGTGGGTTTCTATTTCTTGGCTACTCATCAGTCAAGAAATGTAAAATGAACTGGGTGACTGAGCTGCGGAGTAGAATTTCACTCAGTACAAAGTGTACAAACCAATTTGGATTTTATCCTGCATCACGCAGAGGGTTGGAAGTCCAGGCTGTTGTACTAATCAGCTCATTCAAAGAGAAATTGGTCCTAGTTATGTATATTTTACAAGCCATAAATGTAAGTAAATAAGATGAGTAAAGCAGTTTTTGTTCTGCATCCAGAGGACATTATAAATGCATTTGTGCAATATTAGCATCAGACAATATTGAAACATTTTTAAGCGGGATTTTTTCAGTTATTCTGGTGAGGTTATCTTTAAAGCTGAGTTCATTGTAACTGTTGAGAAGGCTCTAGGCTAAGTTTCAGATGTGCCTTGTTCTCCTGCAACGTCTGATGTATCATCTGCAGATCACCTATCAACATGCTTAAACCAATCTCAGTCCTATCTTGTGCTAAAACCCCCAAAATATAAGGAGAAAGTAAGTCTGTTCCTTATTTTTGCATACATTTATTGTGAGTCTCATTAAGCCTGGCACCGACGTCAATTAGGAACATCATACGCTTGGGAACAATCATATAAAGCTCTTAAAATGAGTATTGCCTGTGAATGCTAAGGGAATCAAAGGATATGGGGATAGGGCTGGAAAGTGAAGTTGAGGTGAAAAATCAGTTATGATCTTGTTAAATGGTAGTGAAATTTCAAAGGGATATATACTCTATTCCTGGTCTTACTAATACTTCTAAGCTTCCCAGCAGCCTTTCAACCATTTTTTTGCCTCCATCAAATATTATAGACTTTACAAATGAAGGTATTATAGCTGCTTCCTGAATAATAATCACCGATATCATCTTTCTGTGGTCAGTTATGAGATGAAAATTCTCAGAGGCGAATTGTTTCAGTTCACTTCATCCAGGAAACCTAACACCTGGTGCTGGCCACTTAGTGCTCTTTGAAAAGTCCTGTGCCGCCTTTTCCAGCATAAAATAATAGAGATGTTGCCTTTTTCAAATCAGCAACATTTAAAATTTGCATGACTTTTAAATTTGCATGATTAATGTGAATGCAACAGATCAGCTGATCTGATAGATGTATCTGTAGTGACTTGTAATTATCCAGTAGCATGAATGCCACATACTGTGGTAACCTTCACATTGACAGGAAAGATTATCCCTGATCTAAATTTTCTCTGCAGGTCACTTGAAAAAGGAGATATCACTGCGTGATAGCCTCACTTGTAAAATGAAGAACCTGAAGATGGATCCTGCCTGACATGTTCAAATAAAAATGGATAGCTGCTCATAATGTGACCTCCTCTATATTGAGGAGACAAAACATGGATTGGAAGACCACTATGCAGAACACCTATGTTCTGTCCTTTTAATGATCCTGAGCTTCCCATTGCTGGCCATTTCACCACACTGTGTTCCCTGGCCAGTATCTGTCTCAGGCTTACTGCAGTGCTCTAGTGGGGCTCAGTGCATGCTGGAAGAACAGCACCTCATCTTCAGTTCGGGAACATTACAGCATTAGGATTCAATATTAAGCTTTTAAACACAGCTAATCCATTTTTACCCACTCATAATCCCTATTTAGCTTTTGTTCTTCCCTGGTTTACTACCAACAAATCACTTTGACTGCCTAACCTTTTTTTTTCTCTCTCTCTCGAGGCTCTGTCTCCATCTATTCACTCACTCCTTCATTCTACTCCTCACTCCCTATCATCAGCCTAAATACCATATTTTCTGAGCTACTGTCGGTTCTGAAAAAGGGTCATTGGATTCAAAATATTAACTCGGTTCTCTCCTCACAGATGCTATCAGATCTGCAAAATTTCTCCAGCATTTTCTGTTCGTTTTTGCTCCAGATCTCCAACATCCGCATTTTTTGTTTTTAAAAATGGATAGATGTTTGACATCAGTTTCCAGAAGTTAAAAGTGCTTTGATTTCTTCATTCCCTATAGTGTGATTTGAACATAAGTATTATCTCAGCATTTACAACAATTAGGGACTTAATTTTAACCAGGTAAAAACAAGGACTGCAGATGCTGGAAACCAGATTCCAGATTAGAGTGGTGCTGGAAAAGCACAGCAGTTGAGGCAGCATCCGAGGATGGTGCCTCAACAGCTGTGCTTTTCCAGCACCACTCTAATCTGGAACTTCATTTTAACTGCAAACACTCACACAGTAGAAGAGGTCAGTAGCATGTTGCAACCAAGAAGATTCAACCACATGATTTGTCAGTGTTAAATTTTATATCCAGTTACTGCATTTTCATTTGACTTCAGGGTTTGCCAACCACGTAAATAGAGAGGCATATATATGAGGAGAAAGTGAGAATTGCAGGTGTTGGAGATCAGAGTCAAGAGTGTGTTGCTGGAAAAGCACAGCAGGTCAGGCAGCATCCGAGAAGCAGGAGAATCGACGTTTCAGGCATAAGCCCTTCATCAGGGATGAGGCTTTTGGGCTGGAGGGCTGAGAGATAAATGGGAGGGTGTGGGGTTGGGGGTAAGGTAGCTGAGAATGTGATAGATGGATGAAGGTGGGGAATGATAGGTCAGAGAGGAGGGTGGAGCAGATAGATGGGAAAGATGATGGACAGGTCAAGAAGGTGGTGCTGAATTGGAGGCTTGGGACTAGGATAAGGTGGGGGGGGGGGTGGGTTGGAAATGAGGGAACTGTGAAGTCCACATTAATACAGGGTCCCAAGGCGGAAGATGAGGCATTCCTCCTCCAGGCATCTGGTGGTAAGGGTTTGGCGATAGAGGAAGCCCAGGACCTGCATGTCCTTGGCAAAGTGGGAGGGAGAGTTGAAATGTTCAGCCACAAGGTGTTGGGGTAGTCTGGAATTCCATTGGAATGTTTGGGGCTGCTCACTTGCACTCTTAGTGTGAGGTTACTTCGTGTCAACATGGATCCTCACAGCATCTCTTCCTACCCTTACTACCCGACGCCTGGAAGAAGAACACCTCCTATTCCACCTTGGGAACCTGCAACCACATGAGATCAATTTGGATTTCACCAATTTCCTCATTTCCCCTCCCCTCACATTATCTCAGTATCAAGCCTCCATCCTGGCACCACCGTCCTGACCTTTCCCATCTATCTGCTCCACCCTCCTGTCTGACCTATCACCTTCTCCCTGACCTTCATCTACCTATTGCCTTCTCAGCTACCTTTCCCCCCAATCACACCCCTCTCAATTTATCTCTGAGCTCTCCGGCCCACAAGCCTCATTCTTGATGAAGGGCTTTTGCCCAAAATGTCGATTCTCCCATTCCTCGGATGAGGTATATACATGGCGTGTATATTTCAGCTCCAATATTCAAAGAGATCCTGTGAGGGTCAGAATTGAAGCCTTGATGGTATGTTTTGACAGAGCCATAAACTGCACAGATCAAGGCTCAAGGTGGCAAAACAGCAATGTACTTCAGCAGTGTGTCTATGGATATGATGTGGCCAGCAGTGAGACCCTGGTTTCTGTGAATGGGAGAAAGTAAACAGCCTGAGAAGACAGTAGGATTGACTGGTGCTGACAGAGGAAGACAACAACAGAGGCATCGTGTCTCAAAGGCCTTAACAAGAGCTTTAATGACTTGATCAGGGCATGAAAGGTGAATGGCATGAAACATTCAATTATAAATCCCCTTACTGTCACTTCCTCAACTTTTCATGTCCATTAGTCCTCCAACAAAACTTGTAAGGAACCTGACAATAAGACTAAAGTAGTGCAGAACTAGACATATAGAGAGTGAAACAGTAGCAGAATGGCTAAATCACACGCATCTGCCAAACAATGTGGAAAATTGTCCAGTATGTTGTATGCCCAGGCCAAGTGCAATCTGATAATGACCATGCTATCAGTCTACTCTCTGTCGTCAATAAAGATAGAAGATTTACAGCGTAATGCAGTGACACTTACTCAGCAATAACCTGCTCACTGATTGTTACAGTCACATTGTGAGTTTTAAAAGGAATCTCTCTCCCCATTCTCACCACCTCTCCATAAGCAGGTTGTGATTTATTTTTTCATTTATGATAGCAGTATATCTTCTTCACTCCCTCTGTTGGTGGACTGACTGTATGCGGACTTCATCAACATTGTGGCAAAGTTAAGTCAGAGTTAGGGTTTATCTCAAACACTCTTTGGGGAGATGATGGCCTCATGGTATTATCACTGGACTGTTAATCCAGACACCCAGGTAATGTTCTGTGGACTCAGGTTTGTAATGCCACCATGGCAGATGAAGGAATTTGAATTCAATAAATATCTGAAGGTAAGAGTCGAGAATGTATGTTAGAAAAACACAGCAGGTCAGGCAGCATCAGGGTTTTGGATGAAGGGCTCTTGGCTGAAACATCAATTCTCCTGTTCCTCGGATGGTGCCTGACCTCCTGTGTTTTTCCAGCACCACACTCTTGACTCTGATCTCCAGCACCTGCAGTCCTCACTTTCTACTATCTGACAGTAAAAGTCTAATGATGACCAGAAATCCATTACTGATTACCAGGAAAAACTTGTCTGGTTCACTAATGTCCTTTAGGGAAGGAAACTGCCATCCTTACCTGGCCTGGCCTGGCCTACACGTGACTCCAGACCCATAACAATATGGTTGACTCTTAACTACCCTCTGGGATGGGCAATAAATGCTGGCCTGGCCAGTGATGCCCTCACCCCGTGAATGAATTTTAAAAACTCTTGGATGTGGGGGAATACTCCACAACACAGGCACACTTACAAACATACACAGAGATATAAATCAGGCAAGAAGTAAAAGGTCATTCAATTATTAACAACTTAAGGACATAGTAACCACGGGACATTAGTCTGTCCTTTTTAACAGCTGGAATCAATAGTCTGGAATTCCATTGGAATTTCTGGGGCTGCTCACTTGCATCCTTAGTGTGAGGTTACTTTGTGTTAATCTGGATCCTTGCAGCATCTCTGCCTTGTCTTGCATTGCCATGCATGCCATTCCATGCCATGCTGTACTTGTTAGTGCTTTGGTTCTTAAGTCAGAGCCAAAGGCTACTCAGACTTGCCGTATTGACATGCTCTTTTGCACAAGCACAAAAGGCTGGTTGTCAGTACGGACCTCACCTGTCCAACGGGGGAACCATTTTGCTGTGTGGTATAGATTAAATTAGATTAGATTCCCTACAGTGTGGAAACAGGCCCTTCGGCCCAACAAGTCCACACTGACCCTCTGAAGAGTAACCCACCCGGACCTATTTCCCTCGACCTAATGCACCTAACAGTATGGGCAATTTAGCATGGCCAATTCACCTGCCCTGCATATCTTTGGACTGTGGGAGGAAACCCACACAGACACAGGGGAGAATGTGCAAACTCCACATAGACAGTCACCCAAAGCTGGAATTGAACCTGGGACCCTGGTGCTGAGAGGCAGCAGTGCTAACCACTGAGCCACAGTGCCTCCCCAAATGATTTATGTTAAGATAAAAATCTTACACCTGCAACATGTGCGAGTTGCCTGTTCAGCAAACACACTGCATGCTCATTCAACCAAATGACCACATCAGAAAATAGAAGGGGATAGTCCAGTCAAGGAGTATGAGATATAAGTGAGGAGGTATTGGAGGTTAGATTTAAAAGTGGACAAATTCCCAGGTCGGGATGAGTTATTACTTGGGCTGCTGTGGGAGATGACTGAGGAAGTTACAGGGGCCCTGATTCAAATTTTTAAAATGTCTCTGGCCACAAGGCAGGTGCCAAAGGACGAGAGGAAAGTTAATGTGGTTCCACTTCATATGAAGGATGGTTGAGACAGACCAGGACCAAATAATACTGCGTCTCACATCAGTTGTAGGGAAACCACCGAGGAAAATAATGAGGCAGAAACTTACTCTCCATTAGACAGCCAAGGTTTGATCATGGATAGTTAGTATGGCTTTGTCAGAGGGAGGTTACGCACAACAAACTTGGTGGAGATTTTTGAGGAGGTGACCAAGAATTTGTATGAGGGTAGGGCTATTGATCTTGTTTATATGGATTTCAGAAAGAGCTTTGACAAGTCCCTATATTGGAAACTGAAAAAGAAAGTAAAAATACATGGGATCGAGTGTAACTTGGCAAGTTTGATCCAAAATTGGCACAGAGGTGAAGGCTGGTTGTAGAATCCTGTTTGCGTGACTGGAGTCTGATGGCATACCACAGGCACTGGTGTTGGGCCCTTATTGTTTGTGATATATATAAACGATATCGAAGAAAATGTGGGGAGACAACAAGTAAGTTTGCTGATGACATAAAGGGTGACCAGGTGGTTGACAGTTAAGAGGAAGGTTTTAAGTTACAGGAAGATTTGAACAGATTGGTCGGATCAATGGCAGGTGAAATTTAACCTTGATAAATGTGAGTTGATGCACTTTGAAAGAAGGAACAAGGTAAAGGAATATTCAATGAAAGACAGGAGATTAGGAAGCTACGCGGAAGCTTGTTCACCGATCCCTGATATTGGCAGGACAGATTGATCGGGAAGTTAAGAAACCAGGCGGGACACTTTCCAGGGGAAGTCGCATTTTATTTTTATTTGTTTTGATCTAGTTTATTGTATCCATCACTAGAGTCTCTAGAAGCCTACATCACAGAAAAAGACCCTTTGGCCCTTTGAGTCTGTGGCAGGCAGAGACAACCATCCTGGAGAAAATGACGACTGCAGATGCTGGAGATCAGAATTGAGTGTGGTGCTGGAAAAGCACAGCAGGTCAGGCAGCATCCGAGGAGTAAGAGAATTGATGTTTCGGGCATAAGCCCTTCACCAGAAACCACCACCAACTAGTCTAAAGCAACCGCAGAAATTGCAGAATAAGCTCAGCTGGTCTGACAGCATCTGTGAAGGGAAATCCAAGTTAACCTTTCAGGTCCAGTGACGCTTCCTCAGAACTGAATTTTCCATCATTTGGCTTATTGTTTTGCATGCCTTGACGTTGGATTTAAATATTTCTTAAACATTATAAGTGTTTCTGCTTCAACTACCCCTACAGGCGGTGAGTTCCTGATTCCCACCACCGTCAGGGTGAAAAAAGACATTTTCTCACATCCCCTTTAAATCTACTACCCCTCCCCTTTAATCTACGTCCCCTGATCACTGATCCCTCCAACAAGGGCCAAATGTTTCTTCCAGTCTACCCTGTCTATGCCCTCTTAGTTGGCAAGATCAAACATAGACTAAGCAGTCGCTTTGAGGAACATCTATGCTCTGTTCTATCCATAGGAATGACACCAATATTCACCTTGGTTTCATGCTAACATTCCACAGTGGGTTTGCTACAGTGTTTCCATGCAACCATTTTCTCCTTTTCACATCTTCATTTACACATATTTTCATTTTCATCTTGCCTTTAACACTGTAAGCACTCACTTTGTCTTTTGCTCTGATATCAATTCTATTTGATCCTCCTTCCCCTCTGTCAATAACATAAAAACCACTAGTTTCCTGTTCTGCCCAATTCTGAAGAAAATATTGGACTCAAAATGTTAACTCTATTTCTATCTCCAAGGAAGCTGCCAGAACTGCCGAGTTTCTTCAGCAATTTCTGTTTTATTTTCAGATTTCCAGCATCTGCCATAGTTTATTTTTATTTATGGAATGAATGTCTTGATGCTTAACAAAAGCTCAGAGCTAGGCAAAAAAAGAGGGCTGCAGATGCTGGAGATCAGAGTCAAAGAGTGTGGTGCTGGAAAAGCATAGCTGGTCAGGCAGCATCTGAGGAGCAGGAGAGTTGATATTTCGGGCAAAAGCCCATCCACCTGTGAAAAACTCAGAGCTGTCAGGTTTCAAATTTTTATATTCTTCGGGGACTGAATTAAGAAGCTGGACTTTGAATGAAACTCCAGTGAATTGATAAACTGATGTGGATTTTTCAAGAAAGGATGTCCATGTTACCTCAATGCCTATACAAGGTTCCTTTAGAAAGCACATATACGCCTACCTTTTTGTTATTTTCAGTTGATGAATTCCATCAGAAGCATTGATCTATGACTCCTGAAATAGTTCAATGGCAAAATGCATCATGTGGTAAAGTTTTAAGCCATAGAAATCAATAGAAAGCTGTCAGATCACACATTCTAAGATTGATTTTAAGTCTGTGTGACAGAGCACAGAACAAAAACTTTCATCTGCTTCAGATCAGCTGAAAACATTGATAATCTACTACAGTCTACATAAGATAACAAAGGCAGCTGCAAATATCATCTCAAGAATTGAGAACCTCTAATATGATGATGTGTCTACCAAAGCATTGGAGAAGAGGGCCCAGTGCTTTAATTAATTTCATTAGAGACTTTTTACTGTCAGATACTTTTAAAAATGTCTTGTAACTAATGAGGAGAGAAGGGAATCCAAAATAGCTAAATATCAATTTTGTCAAAACATCATGTACAGTGATAGATTGATGTTTCCATAACGCAATGGTATGATTCTACATTTTATTTCATTACATCTAGCAAAATGAATGAGCAAAAGTTTAGTAAACAACATTTCAGGGTGTTCCTTCAAACTCCTTTGGAAACATTCTGGGTAGGAAATGCATTATGTTGGTTATTGTACTCTACCTCGGTAACTGTTGGATATCTATATTCTTTACTGCAGACATTAGCCCAACTGCTGAGTTTCTCCAGAGTTTCTTAAATGTCAGTTTAGTATAAATAGCATAGTCCTGTACAGACTTGAGCTACTTTCACTCGAAAGCTAACAATAACTCATTTGTTGAAATACGTCATAATCACAGTTTGATATAGCATTTGGTATCTTAACATTTTTATCTTGTCCAAAGTTGTGCATAAAGCTATGATCTTTGATAAATTTGATACATGATACTTTTCATAAATTACTAATCACCATTTAATAATACATCATGTTTAACAAGTTTTTCATTTCTGCAGTACTATTTTATTTCATATCAATGTACATTAAATTGACTTCTTGTAAGAAATTATGCAGCTGAAAATGTGTTGCTGCTTAAAGCACAGCAGGTTAGGCAGCATTCAAGGAATAGGAAATTCGACGTTTCGGGCATAAGCCCTTCATCAGGAATGAGGAAAGTGTGTCCAGCAGCTTGAAAAATGCAGTACATTGTTAAAGAAACATAATGCATTGCATGCATAAGCATTCTCAAAAGACTTTCTCTGAATAGAAATAAAATGGTGACGAGACAGTAGTAAAGAGCTAAGAAATTAACTGAAGAAACTCCAGTAAAGAGAACGTTAGTTAATGATTATTGTATTGGGAAAATATATGTTAGATTAAACTTAAATACAGAGCAATATAAAGCACTGTTTTGGAGTAGCAATCAGGAAATCTGGCAAATTCTGAAAGGATTTGAATGCTGGAGTGAATTAAGGGTTCACATGCACAAATCTTCAAAATTTAAGAGATAATTTGATACATTTTTTATAAAAAGCCATATTCAATTTTAGGCTCTAACACTGAGAGGATTTCCTACTTCATTGAGGATGCTGAGGTCATTGAGAAAATTTTGAAGAAACCTATTAAAATTATAGCAGAATGAATGATGTCGGGCCATGAGGAAAAACCGGAAATATTACAGATCTGTCTATAAGAATAGGTCTGACTGAATTGTTCACAAATATGAGGCTGAATCTTGCCAAAATGTCAGTGTGTCAGTTTTAGGGAGTTTCTGATCTTGTTAATGTTAATCATACCTTTTGCATATCCTGTATGTCTTACATTGTCCATTTTTTTTCACCCTACGATCTGTATGTCCTTGCATACTATGATCTGCCTGTACCACTCACAAACAAAGCTACTCACTGTACTTAGGTATACGTGAGACAATATACCAGATCAATCAATCATGGAGGGGATCTTTCTGTGGAAGCTAGTGAGTTTTATCATGCTGCTAACCTTATTAAATATGCTTCATTCTACCACAGCACCACTCTCACATTATCTTGTGCTTACCAGTGTTGAAAGTGATTACTGCTATGGGATTTTATTTCCAGTTTCCAGGTTTCCCACCACTGCTACCATAATTAAACCCCAGCTGTGTACTAGTTCAAACACTACAAGTCAGCAATAACCCTTTACAATGACTGAGTGAAGAATTGCCTAGGAGATGGCCAGAAGAGGCAGTATGATACCACAGGGTAAAAAATGAGGTCTGCAGATGCTGGAGATCACAGTTGAAAATGCATTGCTGGTTAAAGCACAGCAGGTCAGGCAGCATCCAAGGAATAGGAAGGGCTTATGCCCGAAACGTCGAATTTCCTATTCCTTGGATGCTGCCTGACCTGCTGTGCTTTAACCAGCAACGCATTTTCAAGTATGATACCACACTTTGCTTACCGGGACATTGAGAAGTTGCTGAACAGAGAGGGTACCAGTCCTCTTCCCTCAGGATTGCCAGAGGAAACCATGGCCCCAGATCCTGCCAGACTAGACTGATGTTGCCATCGGGTCAGAGCAGTGTCCACTATCTGGAGGAATGCTCAGCAAGATGTTTAATGATCTTTTGTATTCCACAACAGTAAGTCCTTCTTCTCTCATTATCTCACACTCGCTCTAGGTGCCACTGCACACACTTCCCACCAAGGCTCATGATTCACCACCTCCATTGTTTCATGCAGCATCTTCCCTCAGTCGCTCACAGCCACTCCATCCTGCCAAACTATGAGCCTTCTGCTTCCTACTCACTCAGGCAGGACACCTCACCACCTCTCCATCACCTCCACTAACCTGCACCAGTAATTTTATCTCACTCAATCCCTCCCTTCATCTAAGAGCAAGAAAACAAACTGCCCACATGAGGAAAAAGAAAAACAACATGGGAAGTGGGGTGCCCAACATTCAACTGTTCATTCCTTATTAGGAGAGAGTCTCTTCTCAGTTGGAGAGAAACATGATAGCCCATGTGATGATGTTGAAATCTCCATATCCAGCCAACCCAGTAAGATTCATTGTCAAGTGCTGCACTGCTCCCCCATTACAACCACTGTGGATACATTCTTAACATGCCTACTCTCCCAGTCATATTGCACAACTCATTCCTCCTTTTGTCCTCTGCGGGCATCAGCAGTATCTACACAGCCTCTGGTAGATCATTCAGACATGATCTCCTTTTTCACCTCTGAAGGAGAAGCAAAAGACCACTGAGGAGAAGCACTGTCAAGGCTGTTTTTTTCACTCTCCACCAGCTCAGATACTGATGCCTCAGATGATTAGTTGTCAGGAGCACTTTCTGGTGATCATATGACCACCATCTCTCCACAGAAAATGGAGGAAGGAATGTCCCAGGTCACAGGCACACAAGGAACTACCAGAAAGCAGGCCCCTGCTCAGCCCAAGCAGGAAAGACCCCATGGTGCTGACCATTAAAAACTTCATTAAAATGCGGAGACGGACTCAGGAGCAGAAAGCAGGCTAGTTGCAGATATTCATGAACTGGATTGAAAGTTGGAGGTATCCGCCAGTACTATTTGCACCATGTGTGCTTATGGCTATCTCCATGGACATGTTCGCACCTGCCATAGAAAGCCAACTCCAGCAGAAAGCTCATTGGCTGCTGGAAGTGCACACAAACCTTCTCTCAATTGCTTTAATCATTAGCGGTCAACACGAATGGGCATGTGGAAGTTCACGTCGAAGAGAGGGAGCCTGCATTGCATCGTGTTTCCACTATGTCTGGGTTCTCTAGCCACAAACAACCCGAGGCCAAAATTCCAAGGCTAACAGGTTCCACTATAGGATAGTGTCAGTCCACTCCAGCTGCAAACATGTGGGCTGAACTCAGGTGTACTGGGAGGGCAAGGAAAATGAACGTTTTCTGAGGGCCCATACGTAGGACAAGTGATGCTTAATTGCACTTGGAATATCACATTTGTAAAAGTATTGGTATTTTGAACCATTACCTGTCAGATTGGGGCTGTCATTTTAATGGCAGGTACAAGAATGAAGCTACAGAAGCTATCTTTCATTCATGCCATCTGATGCTAGAACTGTATCTGAAGGATTACAGCTCTTTCCCTAATGCCTATCATAACAAAAGGTGTCATTTTTGAATATGGAAGCATCTGATGTTGTAGAGCATTCAACCAGTTTTTAATGTTAACTTCTATTAAACAGCTGGAAACGTGAAGAGAAAAACAAAGAAAAATGTTGCATTTCCTTTTGGCACTAACCAGGGTGTGCTTACTTTTTGAGCAGCAGTAAATTGACAATCAATGAATACTGTCTTCACCCTATTCAGATTACATATGAACCAATTATTAATTCTCTCCTGTCTCATTTATTGCACACAACACTGCAGTGCAGTATTACGGTAAACACCACATTTTTTCTTTGTAAATATATATATTGAGATTATGAATTACTTATAAGTACATTACAATACAGTTCAAGTCACATTTTTCATCACATTTTTCATCTGTGCATTGCTCTCTTGTGTACCTTCATACAAATGTGAAATTGGAACATTTACCAAATATGATGAGAAACTACACATTCCAATACAAACTCTAAAGGTATAATAAGGTAATAACCTCTTGATACATTATAAGATAAAGGCCTTACAAGTGAAGGTGATGCTCTTGCACAAAGTCAACAGGCTTCAATTGACATGTGGTTCCAGTAGATGTGAGCAAGGTGCAATGATCACTCATTGACTATAAATTTGTTGTTGATCAAAAGAAAGACAGTCCCTGTCTGTTCCCAAAGGTAAATGCAACTTCTATTTGTTTGTTAGTCACTCTGGCCGTCGCTGAATAAAAGTAAATATTTTGAATCATTTGAAGACTTTCCCGTATGTAATCATCCCCACACTGAACATTGAGATGTTTAGCTACACTGGCCATAGGGGAAGAGTAACATCTTCTTAAAAAAAATCTTAAGATGGGATGGTCAGTAAATTATGTAGCTTGTTTCTCAAGTGACAATAGATTTTCAAATGTGCGCTTGCATTTACAATGGAATGTCAGCCATACTGCATAATGTACTGAAGACCATTGTTTTTGGTTCCCCTTTCACTACACGCAGGGTGAACATTAGCATCTGACTGATGTGGTGCTTTAAAAATGACCCTGGTGTCAGGAGTTCCTGGTAGTGATGAATATTTTGCCTGTGGCAAGAAGAAAGGTATGGACAAGCAGGCGCCATACAGACATGGTGCACAACTAATAAGGTAAGTTTCAAAAGATAGCATGAGAAATCTTGTAAGGGTCACAGAACACATCCCGGCATTGACACAGCCAATTTCTGATAAAGTTCAGCCCTTAGGAACAGGAGTAGATCATTTGGTTCTTTGAGTTTGTTCTGTATTCAGTAAGATAATAGTTGATTTGCAAACTATCTCTATACATTCGCCATTGCCTCATATACCTTAATATCCTTGAAAAGTTTCAATTGTTCTTTTGCAGAAGACAGTACCAAATTTCTCCAATCTTTTGTGCATAACAGTGTTTCCTAATTTCATGCCTGAAAGGTATAGCTCCAATTTTGGACTGGGCATGCTGGTTCTACACACTTTATCCAGCAGAGGTATTTACTCTCTATCTTCCTTAGCTATTCCTTTTAATACGCAATAAAATCGCTATATTCTCCAGGTAGCATTCTCGACTATTTGCATGTTACTGAACTCTGTGATTTTTTTTTTTAACTCATGCGTTGGGAGGAGAAAAGCCCTGAGTCTGCATCAGGTGGAATGGGGATCAAATGCTGTACAGTTGACACTAACCTAAGCCACATGTTGGCTATCTTGCAAAGTGAGCTAGCCTACCCCAAATCAGCCTTAGCTTTCTCTATTCTCGGAAAAATCACCTACTCTCTGTAATCTCTCCTTGTAAATTAACTTTGGAAATCCAGGTATCCTTCTGGTAAAACTGTTCTGCACTCCTTCCAAGGCTCATATATCCTTCATTAGAATTAATGCCTAACTATACACAGTGCTTCAGATGTGGTCTTCTAACAAGGCCTTTGCATAACTGGTATGACTATTCCCTGACTGGATTCTAGTCCTTAAAGTATCCAGGCTGCTAATTTATTAACATTTCTAATAATCTTCTATAACAAATTGTGAGATCCTAATGATCTATATACCAGAACTCAAATCTATTCGCTGTTTCTAGTTTTCATTATTTAGTAAACACCTTGTTCTATTCTTTTTTGATGCAAAGTGGACAATCTCATATTTGCCTATGCTGAAAATAGATTTAAGTCTTTCCATTTGCTCAATCTATCAAATATGCTTTGCAATTTCATATTTTCACCAACACTGTTTACAGTGTGTCATTGTGTCATTAAGTCAGAGTTCTACAGCACAGAAACAGGCCCTTCGGTACAACTCATCCATGCAACCAGATATTCTGAATTGATCAAGTCCCATTTGCCAGCATTTGACCTATATCCTTCTAAACCCTTTCTATTCATGTACCCATCCAGATGCCTTTTGAATGTTGTAGTTGTATCAGCCTCCACCACCTCCTCTTGCATTCATTCCATACGTACACCACACTTGCTTGAAAATGTTGCTCTTTAGGTCCCTTTTAACTCTTTCCCCTCTCACCTTAAACTTATGCCCTCTAGTTTTGGAGTCCCCTCCCACTGGAAAAAGACTATTCACCCTATCTATGCCCCTCATGATTTTATAAATCTGTATAATGTCACCTCTCAGCCTCCAACACTCCAGGAAAAACAGCCCTAACCTATTCAGCCTCTCCCTCTAGCTCAAATCCTCAACCCTGGCAACATCCTTGTCACTCTTTTCTGAACACTTTCAAGTTTAACAGCATCTTTCCTAAAGCAGGGAGATCAGATTTAAATGCAGTATTCCAAAGGTGGCATTACCTTTGTCCTGTAAAGGTGCAACATGATATCCCAACTCCTATACTCAATGCACTGACCAATGAATGCAAGCGTGCCAAACACTTTTTTCACCATCCTATCTATCTGCCACTCTACTATGGAACTATGCACCTGTACCCCTAGTTCTCTTTCTTCGGCATCACTCCCCAAAATCCTACCATTAAGTATATAAGTTGAAAAGTGTGGCACTGGAAACTCACAGGAGGTCAGGCAGAATCCGAGGAGCAGGAGAACCGATGTTTCGGGCATAAGCACTTCAACATGAATGTGGGGTGGGGGCTGGGAGAGGGGGCTTGGAAGGCAATAGATAGATGCAGGTGGGGGTTGATAATGACATGTTGGCAGGGAGGGTGGAGCAGATAGGTGGGAAGGAAAATGGGCAGGTCGGACAGTTCAAGACGGTGGTGCCATGTTGGAGGGTTGGACCTAGATGATGTGGGGGCGGGGAGATGTTGATGCCATGTGATTGAAGGGATCCCAAGGCGGAAAATAAGGTATTCTTCCTCAAGCATCGGGTGGTTTGGATTTGGGGGTGGAAGAGGCCTAGGACTTGCATGTCCTTGATGGAGTGGGAGGAGGAATTGAAGTGGTTGGCCACAAGGGTTTTTGGTGTGTGTGTCCCAGATCCCTCCACCTATATCTAACTATCGCCTTCCCAGCTACCTCACCTCAACCCCACCCTCCTATTTATCTCCCAGCCCCATTTCCCCACCCCCCACTCCACATTCCTGATGAAGGGTTAATGCCTGAAATGTCGACTCTTCGGCTCCTCAGATGCTGCCTGACCTGCTGTGTTTTTTCAGAACCACACTCTTGACTCTGATCTCCAACATCTGCAGTCTTCACTTTCAGGTGTGTAGGTCCTGCCCTAATTTGGCCTTATTAAAATGCAACACCTCACATTTATCTAAACTGAACTCCTTCTGCAACTCCTCAGTCCATTGATCCATCTGTTCAAGGTCACATTGTATTCTGGGATAATCTTCTTCAATGTCTACTATATCATCAATTTTGGTGTCATCTTCAAACTTACTAATCATATCTCCTATATTCACATCAAAATCATTTACATAAATGACAAAATGTCATGAGCAAATCTGAATCTGCAGCTCACTATCTCATCATCTAAATCATTAATAAGTATGATGAATGGTTAAGCTTCACAGACCATTGCAGGATTTATTCGACCAATTAAAAAACCTATACATTAGTCCTCGTCTCTGGACTGGACTTTGCAATCTTCCCTGGCATGTTGAAAGTGGTGTGGGGTGAAGACTAGTTTGTAAAATGCAGTCAATGGCCTGTTGCCCCAGCCTGTTTTCCATTTTACTTAGGCTAACGGAGGCTTTGCTTATTTGTTCTTAATCCTACTGAGGTCCTTAAATGACCAATTTATTGTCATTTAAGTGCCACATCCTGCATCGACCTGTGTTTAATCCATGATTGTGGGGGAAGACCCAGGTCTCCTTTTGCAGTTTCCCTGTGTCCACCCCAAACCCTCGGTCATACATTCCCCTTTTTAATCCACACTTAGTTGCCAGTCAAACACAACCTCCCATCTTCCTCACCATCCCATTGCTGCCATCTGACAGCCCCAAGCTCCACTGATACAACTGATACAACTTGTTGCGCTTCCATCACCTCCTCTTCTTTGAGACCTGGCTGCAGTCTCAGCAGTGGCCATCACTCAAACCTGGCACTGCCAAGTCTGCAGAGTTACCAGACAACTGGATTGATGAGGTAAATTAGGCAGGGATTTGGAGCAGGGAGTTACATCCTGTATTGAGCCTATTCATGCCACTGCAAGGATAAAATGGCTGTGAAGCCCAAGGTTTTTAGGGGATGGGTCCTGACAATATTTTTGGATTATGAGAGCAAAGTGTAAGGATGTGTATGGGAAATACATTATACCAAGCCCTCTGTCTCCTTATGCTCAGTTAATTTCTTAACTAAGTCAATTATTTGCCTTTTTTTTATTATTCATTCACAGGTGAGAGTGCCAATTTTTATTGCCCATCCCTAATTGACCAGAGGGCAATTAAGAGTCACCAACATTGCTGTGGGTCTGGAGTCACAAAGTAGGCCAGACCAGGTAAGGATGACAGTTTCCCTCGGTGAACTATTTGAGTTTTTCCCAACAATTGACAATTGAATCATGGTCATCATTAGACTCTTAATCCCAGATTTTTATTGAATTCAAATTCCACCATCTGCCATGGTGGGATTCGAACCCGGGACCCGCAGCATTACCTGGGTCTCTGGTGATAATACCACGAGTACATCAACTCCCCTTTTCTACAGCCTTCAATTTTAGCTAACAGTTTATTCCTAGGTATTTTATCACATGATTTCTAGAAGTTTGTATAAATTACATTTTTTAGACTAGATTCCCAACAGTGTGGAAACAGGCCATTCAGCCCAACTAGTCCACACCAACCCTCTGAAGAGTAACCCACCCAAACCCATTTCTCTCTGACTAATACACCTAACACTATGGGCAATTTAGCATGGCCAATTCACCTAACCTGCACATCTTTGGACTGTGGGAGGAAACCAGTGCACCTGGAGGAAACCCACACAGACACGGGGAGAATGTGCAAACTCCACACAGACAGTCCCCCAAGGCTGGAATTGAACCTGGGACCCTGGTGCTGTGAGGCAGCAGTGTTAACTACTAAGCCACCATGCTGCCCAATTGGACAATTTTTCTAAATATTCAAGTAGATTTGTCAGGCATGATGTACTCAAAACAAATCCATGCTGGTTTCCTTTGATTAACTGGACATTTTCAAGGTGGTTAGTCACAGATGTTCACTAGATGTTAGGTCAGTTGGTTTATAATTCATGGTTTTCCCCTCATCTTTTTTGAATAACAAAATAATATGTATGATTTTCCATACTGAAGGGATAGTGCTAGATTGAGATCACTTTTGAAGTTTATACTTAGGATATTTGTGATGGTCTCACCAATTCCTTAAAGCCCTGAAATGGAATTCACCGAGTTCACTTTGTTTATTGTGTATAGTTGTGCCATTGTTTTCCTTAATGGTATCATTTTTCTTGTGTTGATTTTGATAAGATATTGTTCCTGACTCAGCATTTTGTTTCGTAACTCCTTTCCTCTATCCTACTATGCAAATTCAAGTGCTTCAGTCACTGTAAGTCTGTTTTTGTTAGCCTCTTCAAAGAAAAAATGGCAAAGTTTCTATTCTGTGTTGCCAGACAGTGGAAATACTTTAGAGATGACCTCAAAGCCTGAAGAGGTCAAACATGTCTGTTGATTCGTTGGTGATCCAGGTGTGACAAATGAAAATGGATAAAGGCACCAAACACCTTGATAAACACCCATCATGAATGCAGAGGCAAATTTGAGGCATTGAAGGGAGTACCCAAAACTCCAAATGAACCATCTACCCAATAATTCAAGCATCTCTGTCTCTCAGGCACAGTATTGACAGATCATGCATTGAAAATAAGATCAAAACAGAGAGGAAGCGAGTCATTCTTGGAACTGAGGGATAGCCTTGGAGAAAAAGAAAAGGTTTTGATAGCATTTCATATGAATTTATTTTGCTCAACCATCAATGACCTTATCCCTTTCTTAATTTTGTACTTAGAGAAAACTTTAATAATTACCTTTATATTATTTGATATTTTCATTTCATATTTCCTCTTTACTCATTTATTCACCATTTACCTCATTGCTAAAATCATCATATTTCCTTTATTAATCCTCTTATTTATGATATGCTTTGAATATGTTTTTATCTTCAGACTCAATTTTGTACTGAACTCTATGCATGATGTTTCAGTTTTGGATAGTTATTGCAAAATACTTCCAAGCTCTATCAATCATTTGTCTAAATATTAACTGTAGTTTGGTTATTTTTTAGTTTTCTCAGATTCAATTATCTTATCCGGTCCATTCATTTATTATTTTGTCGTTCGGCAAACGTACTCCCTTTTTGGATTCTTACAGTTTAAGTCGGCGTGTCTTGCAAACTTTGTATGTTTTTAAAACTTCCTCTCCCTTTCCTTTTCACTCTTTCTCTTATTAAATTATTTGGGAAAGTTGAAATCCTACTTGATTTTGAATTTTCTTTCATTTCAGAGGCTAATATATTGCCTTTTCACTTGCCCTCTAATTCCTTCTGCTATTCAGTCAACTTCAGCATAGCCATAAGTATGATAAGTCCTTTACATCTTGTATCTATGTCCAGTTGGATTCTTTTTCTATCTGTCTATTAATCAACCTGGTTATTGCCAGTATGTTATTTGAACTAACATATCTATGCTGCCAAATACATTAAAGGTGGCAGTGTTGAATTGTCTAATTTTGTTTCATCCTCACTTAAGAGGCTGCTCCCTGCTTTCTAGTTTTGTTGTGATGTCTCATTTGTTATACAAGTAGCTTAATAGGATCTTATTGTTCATTACTCCAGCATTTAAAAAAAAAGTCTTGTATCAATACTTCATAGAATGTTACCAGATAGTTAATGTTACTTTTATGTATGTTATTGTAATCAGATCCTTACTCTTGTCTCTTCTTTTTCTTATCTCTAGATTATTATTATCATTTTCACATCTCCCCTCCCACTGGTGCCAGGCTTAACGATCAGAATGCTCGAAATAAAAACTATTCAACGTAGTTGAATTAAGACAGAAATCAGAAGGGAAATGGTATAATTAGGAATATGAATTACAGGCTACTAAATAGTCTGGAGGGAGAGTTTCAATGGGATATTATTCTCAGATAGGCAGACAATTGGCAATACATTTAAGACTACAGTTGGTTCTGCTATAACTCGTATTTTTTTCAATGTGAATTGGCTTTAACACGATTGAAGAATTTAGACTGTTATCAGCGTGGGTTCCTGACAGATTTAGCTTGCTACTTGCTTCAAACAATCTCCATCTTTGTAACTGGGCACTGCCATTTCAGGGCATGCTCCACGGATATGAGCTAGAGGCATCCTATGTCCATATACATTAGCACCTGTTAGCTGCAGCTCATAAGAACATATATGGCACTCATCTCCGATCCGTGCACAGAATGTTTCTACATTCAAAGTTGTACCTTAGGCTGCACTGGCAACTATGACTGCAATGCTGCTTCAAGAGTCCTGTCAGCTCAGGGACGTGCCCCATCTCATGGACTTGACCAGACAGTATCTCCAGGGTCTTCACTCACTGTTAAACTGCTCAGACCCACTGAGCGTTCCTGTATGCTCACAGCACCCCTGTCTTGTATTACCCAACTTTATATTTTTGCACATTGCTTCTTCAGCTGGAGCTACCAGTCTCATATTTCTAATGTCTTGCCATGCCTTTTAGCGCAGACACAAAGCAAGGAAGCTTGTTGTATTTGTCAATCAGGTCAAGAGGGAACAGCCTTCACTCAAGTGACTCTGGCACAGTGAGTCAAGGACAGCTTCCAATATCAATCCAAGTGCTGCTTGGGCCATTCAAGTTTATAATGTACTCCTCATAAATGGTGAGAAGCAGAATGATAGACCGCACACCATCCTTCTTGACATTTTTTGTCCTATTGTGAGTTTTTTTCCTCCTGGAATGAGAAAGAAAGACAGGTATTATGGGAAATGAAAGAGGTGGCACAGTTATTACTGATGGTGCAGGTGGAAGTGTCTCAAGCGAACAGGTGGGCAGCCAAAGGGATGCCAAGTGAGTGGTGTTGAGGGTTGGTGAGTGAGAGTGAATGGGAAACTGTTACAGGAATTAGTGAAAGATACAAGAATAGGAAAGTTTGGAGGAATATGAGCAAGGAGCAGGCAGGTGGATTAATTTAATGTGGGATATTGTTTGGCATGGACTGGATGAACCGAAGGCTCCGTTTCCATGCTGTATGACTCTATATGAATGTATGAGCCTTGGTGAGAAGTTATACTCCATGTATCCAAGTTTTTAAAGATGGCGCAGGTATAATGAATGCTGGTGAATTTCGAAATAACTGTTGAGTGGCAATTTGTTCTGGGAAGCACATGCGGTAAGATGGGAAGGAAATCAGACGTGAGAGACAAAATAGGGATATGATAGATAATTAATGAATATTTTGATAAGGTTTGGCAAGAAATCTCACTTGACCTTCAGTGAGATTCATTTCACACAACTTAACGAAGTTTGCACTTAGCCAAATAAAGTAAGATTCAGCCCACATATTAAATTATTTCTAATTTAACAATGAAGAAAGCATAGCTTGTTTTATTGCTGGAAAATAAATTGGGACAAAAAAACTGATGCATGGGTTAGAAAATAACTTGTAAAATATTGACAAATAAATTCAATGTGTAAGTAAATAAGATTACTTAAGGTTTCTTGAGAGTGCTTAAATGGGAAAAAGGCAAAGTTCAGAGAGATAAGAAGAAACTAATTTGTTTGTATCCTCCTGTAATCTAAGATCTTCTTTCTTATTGTCAACCACTTTGCCAATCATTGTGTCATCCGCAAATTTACTTATCATCCCACCCGACACGCTCATCTACAGTGCTTATATAAATGACAAACAATATGAGACCAAGCACTGAGCTCTGTGGGATGCCAGTGGGCACAAGCCTCTAGTCACACAAACAGGCTTCCACCACCATTCTCTGTGTTCTTCCGTTAAGCCAATTTTAGATTCAACTTGGCAAGTTACCCTAGATCCCATGACAACTTTCTCATCAGTTTTCCATGTGGGATTTTGTCAAAGACCTTGCTGAAATCCATATGAACTATGTCAACGGAACTATCCTTATCTACACATTCAATTACGTCCCCAAAAAATTTATTCAAATTCATTAGACATGATGTTAAAAATCACACAACACCAAGTTATAGTCCAAAGGGTTTATTTGGAAGCACTAGCTTTTGGAGTGCTGCTCCTTCATCAGGTGGTTATGGAGTGTAAGATCATAAGGCACAGTATTTATAGCAAATGTTTGTACTGTGATGCAACTGAAATTATATATTGAAAAAAAACCTGGGTTGTTTGTTAAGTCTCTCATCTTTTAGAATGACCAGGCTGGTTTCAGTTCTTTCATGTGTAAATCCAAGAACTTTTTTAAAGTTACATTCTTAAGCAAACTTTAACAATAGGTGCCATGTCAGCTCAGATAATGCATTGAAGGTGTATAGTTAAAGTCTGTCTGTGTCCCAATGTTCAGACTGATCCTATTTCTAAAAAAGGGATTTACAGAATCCTACATGGATTCATACAGTTTTTGAGCTAAATAAAATATAATTCTGCAAATAAAAAATAGGTTAGTGGAGGGATTTGTAAATAGCTGTTAGTTAATTATTCTGTTATACTTTAAATAGTGCTTAGCCTCTTGAATTTTATCAGGTGACTGCATGGGATAAATCTTTTTTGTGTTGCTGTTTTACATTAAGCAGGGGTATTAACCCATGTCATTACGGTTTTGGGGCTCGTCCAGGATACATCTCCTGTGTTTACTCCAGCTACACAGTAGTGCCTCAGAAGATTCTGATCATGATACACAGTTAGACCTGTGCTAACTGTGTTGAATATCATTACAAACACAGCGACTCTCCAGCTCCATCACCAGCCATAACGAACAAAGCCTTGGACTCTGGCATCTTGTGCTGACCTCACAGCCTCCAAGCGATGTTTGTACACCTCAGCTTGATTCTGCTCAATGTAATGGATTTTAGTATGCCTTGCAGCAGGAATATCACTGTACAACATCCCAACACATGCAGCTATGATGACACAGGTACAGTACACCCACATCTTCATAACAGAAATCATGAGTGGGAATTGATAGGGCGAAAAGCCAAGGTCTTCTTCCCAGGATAGTGGAGTCCAAAAGTAGAGGGCATAGGTTTAAGGTGAGTGGGGCAAGCTTTAAAAGAGACCTGGAAGGCAATTATTTTCATGCAAAGGATGTGGGTTTATGGAACTTAACTGCCAAAGGAGGTGGTGGGGGCAGGTACAATTACAACATTTAAAAGGCATCTGGGTGGGTGCATTAATAGAATAGTTTTAGAGTGATATGGGCCAAATGGTGGACAATGGGACTAAATCAGTTTAGGAGATCGGTAGCATGGACAAGTTGGACCAAAGGGTCTGTTTCTGTGCTGTATGACTCTAAGACTCTATAAACCTGCTCAAACTCCCTGAGCAGCAAAGTTAGCAAATTAGGACAGTGGATCAATAATGAAGAATTCTGAAATATGAGATGGATGGAACATAGATTTCAATATAAGGCAATAAGCAAGTATATCAAGGGATATAATTCTGTGGACCAGTAAGTAAATTGAACCTCAAATGCAAACACAAATTGGAAGGAATGCAAAATGCGTAGTCAAGAAGAGAAATGCAAAAGTGAAATATGAAGTGGAGCAGCAGATAATGGAAATCAAATTAGTAATGATGTCTATTAACATCCTAAAACTAAAAGAATAAATAAAGTAGACTGAATTGTTCAGCAATAAAGTGAATATTGTGGAGGATGAAGATAATAGTTTGTTAATTTACCTAAAGTGAGAATATGGGTGAACTACTTAAAAATGGGAAAGCAAGGTTAAGATTACAAACAATTAGCAGAAAAAATGTGAGTTACCTCTTTAAGAATACAACTAGTTTGAACAGAGAGCAACATTCAATCAGCACCATCAGCAAGTTACTCAATGTAGATTGAAAAAGTTGCAGCTTCTTTAAAGCTTTAAACAGCCAGTATCACAGAAAAAAAAACATACAGGAAGGTTAGTGAGGACTAGAAAGAGTCTCAATGAAAATACAAAGGAGTAGTTCTGAGTCATAAACTGGAAAGAAGTAGCCAATGTTAGATTGCAGAGAAAGTTGAGTATTGTGCAGTTCCGGGCTGGGAAGCTTTAAAGCAAGGCAAAAACTGATACCTTTATTAAAAGGAATGTACTTTTCAGTGTGAAAAATTGTTAATGCAGGCTGCAGAAAATGTCTTCATAAATTGGATTATTATATTTAAAAAGCTTCAAACCAGCAGCATTGTTTGCAAGATTAGATCCTATATGTTGAACATAGAAAATGTCATTAAAATAAACAATTTTCAAACAAAGATATGTTGCTATTATAGAACCAGAACTATTTAAAAGTGTTAAAAAATGTTAGGCACAATTTTGAGGGGCTAAAAGTCTTAAAACATTTGGGGAGGATGCAGAAACAACAAAAAAATTTCCATGTTACTGAAAAGGGAAGAAACATGCCAAAAACAATGGTGCAAATCGCCATCATAATGTTCTTATTTCGAGAAGATAACATTTCATTTAGTAAAAGGTTGATAATGCCGCAAATGCTTCAAAATTAATTTAAAGGTTTACTGAACAAATTACAATATTGAGAAAAAAAAGGATTTGAAGTAAGAAACTCCAGAATAGTAGAAAACAACAGCCAATTACAATTTAAAGCTTTATTAGAAGCTCTAATCTTGCTTTTATTATAATTTCAGGAAAGATGTCTTCAAGCTGGAAATTCTCCGACAAGATTTACAGCAATTGAGTTTAAGCCATTGTTCAAATTTAATGAAGAAAAGCTAATGATACAGCAGAATTTATATAATTTTAAACACTTTTCTGAATTTGAAGTCAGCAAATTAATTTAAACAAAGGCATAGATAAAGTTATTAAAATTCCAAGTCGATTCAATATTCCAGATTCTTCAGTCCGGGAATTAAGTTGATCAGCGCGGAAGAAACAATTAATAAATTCCAGAAAAATCAAAGAACTACAGATAATGGAAATCAGAAATAAAAACAGAAATTGCTGGAAAAACTCAGCAGGTCTCACAACATTTGTAGAGAGAAAGCAGAGTTAATGTTTTGAGTCCAGTCACCCTTTTTTAGAATGCAGTTGACTTGCTGAATTTTTTTCCAGCAATTACTTTTTAGTTGTTGAGTTCTGAACTTGCTTACACCAAATCACAAGCAGAATAAGTCAGCACTGCTTGATTCAGTTAGATCATTAGCAGACCATGTGTTAATAGACAAAAAAGGTAAGGAAAATATGGATGCTTTTAATATCCTAATAGCTTTTAATCACTCATCAATGAGTTTTATAGGTTGTCTGAATCATGTAAATATGGTGCTTTGTAATCTGAATTAATTAGAGACATAACTTATGATTCATTTCTTGCAGAAGTTTTTTTTGCAATCAAAGGAATATCTCAAACTTCAAAGTGTTATCACAGTTGTATTAAAAGCTGAGATTTGGAAAAAACTGAAAAAGTTCTGGCAACAGAAAGACAAATTTACTTCAGCAGACAATCAGTATCTCTGAACTTCATAAGGTCCAAATACTCCAAATAATCACCCAACAAACCAATGCAAAGAATGTTCAAATCTTTTGATACCAGGAAATGAAGTCTTCTGATGTTAGGTGGTGTACGAATGTTCTGTGGACTAAAACAAAACTTCCATCACTTCTTTAATCTTTGGGTGTGATAGTAGGTTGAAACTTTCTGCTTTTTACCCAAGGAGTTCTGCTGAATAATACAGTACCACCCACTTGTGTATCAAGTTTGAATTGATTGGATGTCCATTAAAAAATGAGCTCTGTGGAAATCTTGTTCAAGGAGAAGTCATGCCTGACAAATCTGTTAGAACGTTTGAGGAGATAATGAGTAAGTTAGACAAAGGATAGCCAGTGGATGTGATCTATTTGATTTACAGAAAGCCTTTGACAAAGTGCTGCATAGAATCTGCTAAACGAGTCAACAGCCCATGGTGTTAGGGGCAAGGCATTATCATTGACAGAAGTTTGGCTTACTGATAGAAAGCAGAGACCAGGAATTAAGTTTCTTTTTCACGATGGCAATTGGTGACTAGTGGAATTCTGCAGGGGTCAAATAGCGCAAGTATTTCCATTATGCATTGATGATCTGGACAAAGGAACTAAGGGCATTTTTGCTAAGTGTGCAATGACACAAAGAAAGGTGGAGGGGCAGCTAGTGTTGAGGAAGCAGTTAGGCTGAAGATGGATTTGGACAGGTAGGAGAGTGGTAAGAACTGGCACATGGAATACAAGGTGAGAATATTTGATGTTAAACACTTTGGTAGGAAGAATAGAGACATAGACTGTTTTCTAAATGGCAAAAAGCTTTAGAAATTTGAAGCACAAAAGGACTAAAGAGTCCTAGTTCAGGATTCTCTTAAGGTTAACATAGAGTCATAGAGTCACAGAAATGTACAGCATGGAAACAGACCCTTCAGTCCAACTCGTCCATGCTGACCAGATATTCTAACGTAATCCAGTCCAATTTGCCAACATTTGGCCCATATCCTTCTAAATCCTTCCTATTCATATGCTCATCCAGATGCCTTTTAAATGCTGCAATTGGACCAGCCTCCACCACTTCCTCTGGCAGATCATTTCATACACACACCACCCTCTGAGTGAAAAAGTTGCCCCTTAGGTCTCTTTTATATCTTTCCCCTCTCACCCTAAACCTATGCCCCCTAGTTCTGGACTCTCCCACCCCAGGGAACAGCCTTTGTCAATGTATCCTAGCCATGCTCCCCATGATTTTATAGACCTCTATAAGGTCAACCCTGAGCCTCCAACACTCCAGGGAAAACAGCCCCAGTCTATTCAGCCTCTCCCTATAACTCAAATCCTGAAACCCTGGCAACAGCCTTGTAAATCTTATCTGAACCCTTTCGATTCACAACATCCTTCCGAAAGGAAGGAAACCAGAATTGCATGCAATGTTCCAAAAGTGGCCTAACCAATGTTCTGTACAGCCACAACATGACCTCCCAACTCCTATACTCAGTGCTCTGACCTATGAAGGAAAGCATACCAAATCTTTACTATCCTATCTACCTGTGACTCCACTTTCAAGGAACTGCGAACCTGCACTCCAAGGTCTCTTTGTTCAATAACACTCTCTAGGACCATACTACTAAGTGTACAAGTCCTGCTCTGATTTGCTTTTCCAAAATGCATCACCTTGCGGTTATCTAAGTTAGATTCCATCTGCCACTCCTTAGCCCATTGGCCCATCTGATCAAGATCCCCTTTACTCTGAGGTAATCTTCTTTGCTGTCCACTACATCTCCAATTTTGGTGTCATCTGCAAACTCACCAATCATACCTTCTATGCTCATATACAAATCACTGAATATGCTGGTTCAGTTGGCAGTTTGGAAGACAAATGCAATGTTAGCATTCATTTCCAGAGGATTACAATATAAAAGCAGGAATGTACTGCTGAGGGTCTGGTTGTCTGCATTTAAGAGAATAGTCCATGACTGATAACAAAGATATGTTCCAGTGAGAAAGAATAGTTCTAGAAAGGGAATAATCCAACCATGGTTCATCAAGAAGGTTAAAGGATAATATCAAATTCAAAGAAAATAAAAAATATTCATGTAGTAAAGGTTAGTATTAAACCACAGGATTGAAAAAGGGTTAAAAGTCAACAGATGATGACCAGAACATAACAAAAGGGGAGAAAATAAACTTTGAGGGTAAACTAGCAAGTAATTAAAAATGGACAATAAGAGCTTATTTAAATCTATAAAAAGGAAGAGGGAACCTAAAATGAACGTAGACCTCTGAGAGAATGAGGCTGGGAAAATAATAATGGGGAACGAGGAAATGGCAGAAAAGTTGAATAAATAATTTATACGTCTTGACAACAGAGGATATTAATAGCATTTCAAAAGCACTGCATAATCAAAGAGCAAAAGGAGGAAAGGAAATAAATATAATATCCATCACTAGATGAAAAGGGCTAGAGAAACTAATGGGGCTAAATTCTTCCTAACCTGGTGGAGAATACTCTGTCCGAGAATAATAAAGGAAATAGCTACAGACATAATACAAGCACTACAAAGAACCTTAGATTCTGGTAAAGTCCCATAGGATTGCAAAACTATTGCTGTGACACCATTACTCAAAAGCAGAGTCGATGAGTGTGGCCGGAAAAGCACAGCCAGTCAGGCAGCATTCAAGAAGCAGGGGAATCGATGTTTTAGGCTTAAGTCCTGCGTCAGGAATGTGGTTTTGCCGGGGGTGGGGGTGGGGGAGCGGGGGAAATAAGTTGGGGGGAGGGAGGGGAACAGCTGAAAGATAAATACGAGTGGAGTGCTGAGGGAAACTCATCCCAGATCCAACCCTCCAACTTGACACCATCTTCTTGAACTGTCCCACCTGCCCATCTTCCTTCCCACCTATCTGCTCCACCCTCTGCTCTGACGTATTAACATTATCCCGCACCTGCATTTACCTATCGTCTTCTCAGCTACCTTCCCCCAGCCCCATCCCCCAATTATTGCTCAGCCCCCTCCACCCCCCCAACATTCCTGATGAACGGCTTACACCTTAAATGTTCATTCTCCTGCCCCTCAGATGCTGCCTGACCTGCTGTGCTTTTCCAGCGCCGCACTTTTCGAATCTGATCTCCAGCTTCTGCAGTCCTCACTTTCTCCCAAAAAAAACAGGCAACTATAGGCCAGTTTGCATAATATGTTATAAATGTTATTGGGGAAATGTTAGAGTTTATTATAAACTGTATTAGCAGATGATTTAGAAATAAATAATATGATCAAGCAGAGTCAGCTTCCTGATGGGGAAATTACAACTGATAAGTTTGTTGGAATTCTTTGAAGACATAACAAGCAGAATAGACTAAACTAGAGGACAGGAAAAATTTCTGGCTGTAACAGCTGCTCTGTCTTTGAGGTATTTTAGATGCTGGAGGAGATTTCCTTGAATTCCAGGAGCAGCAATTACTGTTTTATATGCTGTTGCATTGTTTTGGAACTTTGGAATAAAAAGTCAAAACAACAGCAGTTTTAAAAGGGAGAGAAACAGACAAAGGAAGCACATGGTGAGGTCAGTGCAGGAGAGACATAGAGAGAGAAAGAAACTGACACTGCCTTTGCTGTTTGAATTCATGAATCGCTGGACATCGGAGTGTGTCTAAGAAAATTAACAAACAGTGAAATCAGATAAGTGAATTGTTGTTTAAGTGTAGCCTACACAAAGTCTGTAGTTGTGAGTAGAATGGGTTCTTCCTTGATTATATGTTTTTGGAGATATGTCTTTTGATTAAACTTTAAATATAAGCCATAACTATTAATTTAGGCTGGGGTAGTGTTTGTAGAGGAACAAGATAGTGTTATTTTCTGGGTCTGTAGATTGTGAAGGAGCAAAAAATGGCCTTTAGTAGAGTGATATGTGCTTCTTGTCAGAGTTTAAGGGTTACTGCTGATTATATCTGCCATAAATGCTGCTGGTTGCGAATCTTATCAGATCGAATGGATCAGTTGGAGACACAGTTAGAAGCAATGAGGAATTTGCAACAGCAACAATATGTGATGGATGGCAGTTATAGGAAAGGGGTAAGTCTTAGATACAGTCACATAGATGGGTTAATTCCAGGAAAGGTAAGAAAGGCAGTTAGTGCAAGAGACTTTTATGGCTATACCCATTTCAAACAGGTATGCTGTTTTGGAAAATGTAGGGGGTGATGAATTCTCAGGGGAACATAGCTCAAACAGCCAAGTTTCTGGCATTGAGATTGGCTCTAATGCAACGAGAGGGACGTTGGGTTCCAAGAGGTCAATTGTGTTAGGGGATTCTCTAGTCAGAGGTACAGACAGAAATTTCTGTGGCCAGCAGTGAAAGATCAGAATGGTGTGTTGCTTCCCTGGCGGCAGGATCAAGGATGTCTCAGAGAGGGTGCAGAATGTTCTCACGGGGGAGAGGAGCCAGCAAGAGGTCATTGTCTACATTGGAACGACATAGGAAGGGAAAAGGTTGAGATTCTGAAAAGTGATTACAGAAAGTTAGGCAGGAATTTAAAAAGGAGGTCCTCAAGAGTAGTAATATCTGAATTACTCCTGGTGCTACGAGCTAGTGAGGGCAGGAAAAGGAGGATAGAGCAGATGAATGCATGCCTGAGGAGCTGGTGTATGGAAGAAAGATTCACATTTTTGGATCATTGGAATCTCTTTTGTGGTAGAAGTGACCTGTACAAGAAGAACGGATTGCACCTAAATTGGAAGGGGACTAATATACTGGCAGGAATATTTGCTTAAGCTGCTCAGGAGGATTTAAACTAGTAAGGCGAGGGAGGTGGGACCCAGGGAGATAGTGAGGAATGAGGTCATTCTGAGACTGGTACAGTTGAGAACAGAAGCGAGTCAAACAGTCAGGGCAGGCAGGAACAAGGTAAGACTAATAAATTAAACTGCATTTATTTCAATTAAGGGGCCTAACAGGGAAGGCAGATGAACTCTGGGCATGGATAGGAACATGGGACTGGGGTATCATAGCAATTACAGAAACATGGCTGAGGGATGGGCAGGACTGACAGCTTAATGTTCCAGGATACAAATGCTACAGGAAGGATAGAAAGGGAGGCAAGAGAGGAGGGGGAAGTGGCATTTTGGATAAGGGATAGCATTACAGCTGTGGAGAGGGAGGATATTCCCAGAAACACATTCAGGGAAGTTGTTTGGCTGGAACTGAGAAATAAGAAAGGGATTGTATTATAGATCTCCTAATAGTCAGAGGGAAATTGGGAAACAAATTTGTAAGGAGATCTCAGCTATCTGTAAGAATAATAGGGTGGTTATGGTAGGAGATTTTAACTTTCCAAACTGGGACTGCCATAGTGTTAAGGGTTTAGATGGAGAGAAATTTGTTAAGTGTGTACAAGACAATTTTCTGATTCAGTATATGGATGTATCTACTAGAGAAGGTGCAAAAATTGACCTACTCTAGGGAAATAAGGCAGGGCAGGTGACTGAGGTGTCAGTGGGGGAGCACTTGGGGGCCAGCAACCATAATTCTATTAGATTTAAAATAATGATGGAAAAGAATAGACCAGATCTAAAAGTTGAAGTTCTAAATTGGAGAAAGGCCAATTTTGACGGTATTAGGCAAGAACTTTCGAAAGCTGATTGGGGGCAGATATTCGCAGGTAAAGGGGCGTTTGGAAAATGGGAAGCCTTCAGAAATGAGATAGCAAGAATCCAGAGGAAGTATATTCCTGTTAGGGTGAACTCCTAACAGGAATTCACCCTAACAGGATGAATATCTATTCCTGTAGGTATAGGGAATGCTGAATGTCGAAAGAAACTGAGGGTTTGGTTAAGAAAAAAAAGGAAGCATATGTCAGGTATAGACAGGATAGATCGAGTGAATCCTTAGAAAAGTATAAAGTAGGAGTATACTTAAGAGGGAAATCAGGAGGGCAAAAACGGGACATGAGATAGCTTTGACAAATAGAATTAAGGAGAATTGAAATGGTTTTTACCAATACATTAAGGACAAAAGGGTAACTAGGGAGAGAATAGGGCCACTCAAATATCAGCAAGGCGGCCTTTGTGTGGAGCCGCAGAAAATGGAGGAGAATCTAACTGAATATTTTGCATCAGAATTTACTGTGGAAAAGGATATGGAAGATATAGACTGTAGGGAAATAGATGGTGACACCTTGCAAAATGTCCATATTACAGAGGAGGACATGGTGGATGTCTTGAAATGCATAAGGTTGGATAAATCCCCAGGACCTGATCAGGTGTACCCTAGAACTTTGTGGGAAGCTAGAGAAGTGATTGCTGGGCCTCTTGCTGAGATATTGGTATCATCAGTAGTCACAGGTCAGGTGTCAGAAGACTGGAGGTTGTCTAACTTGGTGCCACTGTTTAAGAAGAATGGTAAAAACAAGCCAGGGAACTATAGACCAGCAAACCTGACATCGATGGTGGTCAAGTTGTTGGAGGGAATCCTGAGGGACATAATGTACACATATTTGGAAAGGCAAGGACTGATTAGGGATAGTCAACATGGCTTTGTGCATGGGAAATTATGTCTCACAAACTTGATGGAGTTTTTTTGAGGAAGTAACAAAGAGGATTGATGAGGGCAGAGCGGTAGATGTGATCTATATCGACTTCAGTTAGGCCTTCGACAACGTTACCCATGGGAGACTGATTAACAAGCTTAGATCTCATGGAATACAGGGAGAACTAGCCATTTGGATACAGAACTGGCTCAAAGGTAGAAGACAGAGGGTGATGGTGGAGGGTTGTTTTTCAGACTGGACGCCTGTGACCAGTGGAGTGCCACAAGAATCGGTGCTAGGTTCTCTACTTTTTGTCATTTACATAAATGATTTGGATTCGAGCATAAGAGGTAAAGTTAGTAAGTTTGCAGATAACACCAAAATTAGAGGTGAAGTGGACAGCGAAGAGGGATACCTCAAATTACAACAGGATCTGGACCAGATGGGCCCAGGGGCTGAGAAGTGGCAGATGGAGTTTAATTCAGATAAATGAGAGGTGCTGCATTTTGGGAAAGCAAATCTTAGCAGGACTTATACACTTAATGGTAAGGTCCTAGGGAATGTTGCTGAACAAAGAGACCTTGGAGTGCAGGTTCATAGCTCCTTGAAAGTGGAGTCACAGGTCAATAGGATAGTGAAGAAGGTGTTTGGTATGCTTTCCGTTATTGGTCAGACTATTGGGTTCAGGAGTTGGGAGGTCATCTTGCGGCTGTACAGGACATTGGTTCAGCCACTGTTGAAATATTGCGTGCAATTCTGGTCTCCTTCCTATCGGAAAGATGTTGTGAAACTTGAAAGGATTCAGAAAAGATTTACAAGGATGTTGCCAGGGTTGGAGGATTTGAGCTACAGGGAGAGGCTGAACAGGCTGGGGCTGTTTTCCCTGAAACGTCGGAGGCTGAGGAGTGACCTTATAAAGGTTTACAAAATTGTGAGGGGCATGGATAGGATAAATTAACAAGGTCTTTTCCCTGGGGTCAGGGAGTCCAGAACTAGAGGGCATAGGTTTAGTGTGAGAGGGGAAAGATATAAAAGGGACGTAAGGGGCAACATTTTCACACAGAGGGTGGCACATGTGTGGAATGAGCTGCCAAGGAAGTGGTGGAGGCTGGTTTAATTGCAACATTTAAGAGGCATTTGGATAGGTATATGAATAGGAAGGGTTAGAAGGGATATGGGCCGGTGCTGGCAGGTGGGACTAGATTGGGTTGGGATATCTGGTCGGCATTGACGGGTTGAACCGAAGGGTCTGTTTCCATGCTGTACATCTCTATGACTCTATGATATTTTTATATTTCCAAAGTGGGTTCAGTAAGATTCTGCACTTATGTGTATTTAATAAGGTTAAAAACTTATGATGTTGGAAGTAGTAGATGAGCCTGGATAGAGGATTAACAGGTAAGTAACAGAAGATGGAGAATTGGGATAAGGGGAAGAATTTTCAGCACGGCTGAAATTGTAACTAGTGAAGTGCCACATGGATCAATGCTTGGGCCACAATCATTAACTGTGCTGACATGTTAACCATTTGGATGAGAACAGTGAATGTCTTACCCCACGTTTGAGAATGACACTAAAGTAGGTGAGAAGACATGTGGTGAGGATCAGATAAGGAGTTTACAGAGGGATATAATGAGGCAGGATAAGTGGTCGCACAGAAACCTGGCAGATGGAATATAATATAAGGCTATACCCTTTGGCAGGAAAAGGATCTGCGTATTATTTGAATGGAGAAAGACTGCAGAGAGCTACAACGCAGAGGGATTTCTGGGACCTTGTGTACAAATCACAAAAATCCAATATCTACGTTCAGTGAATAACAGCAAAGTCAAATGGAATGTTGCTTTGTATTTCAACGGGAATACCTTATATAAATAGAGATTTGTTGCTAAAACTATGCAAGGCACGATGCAAGCTGTCAGACCACAGCTAGAATACTGTGAACAGTTTGGATATATTGATATTGGAGGAGGTCCAGAGAAGGTTCACTAAGTTGATTCTATGTATGAAGAGATTTTTGTATGAGGAGAGATTGAGTAGATTAGGCCAGTATCCATTGGAATTTAGAAGCATGAGAGGTGACCTTATAAACTTCTTAGGGGACTTGAGAGGTTAGATGATAGGTTGTTTCCCCTTGTGAGTGAATCTAAAACTATCAGTTATAATCTCAGGAAAAGACAGAAATAGGATGAAATTTCTTCTCTCAGAGAGTAGTGAACCTGTGAAATACTTAACTGGAGATGGCTATTGATATTGAGCCATGAAGAATGTTCCAAGTTGAGATAGAAGATTTCTAAATTTTTTATTTGATTTGAATTGTTACTGTCATATGTACAGAGATATAGTGAAGAGTATTTTTGTGCATGCTGACCAGATGAATCATACTTTACTTAAGAACATTAGAGTAATAGAACAGAATGCAGAATATCGTGTTACAGCTACACAGAAGGTGCAGAGAAAGATCAAGTCTAATATATGTGAGGTCCATTCATAAGTCTGATAACAGCAGGGAACAAACTGATCTAAAATCTGTTGGTATATGTTTTCAAACTTTTGTATCTTCTGCCCAATGGAAGACAGTGGAAGAGAGTATAAAGAGTGTGGAAGGGGTCATTAATTATGTTGCCTGCTTTCCCAAGACAGCAGGAAGTGTAGATGGAGTCAATGAATGGAAGGCTGGTTGTTGTGATGGTCTGGGTTGCATTCACATCTTTATTGTGTAGTTTATTGTGGTCTTGGGCAGTGCAGCTACCATGCCAAGCTGTGATGCATCCAGGTAGGATGTGTTTTATGGTGCATTAATAAAATTGGTAAGCGTCATTGTGGACATGCTGAATTTCCTTAGCCTTCTGAGGAAGTAGAGGCATTGGTGTGCTTTCTTGACTAAAACATTAATGTGGATGGATCAGGACAGATCTTTACTCCCAAGAACTTGAAGCTGTTGACCACCTTCACCTTGACACCATTGATACAGACAGGGGTGGGTTCTCCACTCTGCTTCCTGAAGTCAATGACCATCTCCTTCATTTTGCTGACATTAAAGGAGAGGTTGTTGTCTTTACACCATAGCACTAAGCTGTCTTTCTCTTTCCTGTACTCTTGTCTCATTGTTGTTTAAAATCTGACCCATTATGGTGGTGTCATTTACAATTTTGAGGATGGAGTTAGAGCTGAATCTAGCTAGACAGTGATGAATGTATAAGGAGCTTAATAAGGGGATGAGTAAGGAATTATCTTGGAGGAGATGCTGGTGTTTGTCCTTATTGATTACGGTCTGCGGTCAGGAAATCGAGGATCTAATTGTAGAGGGTGGAACAGAATTCTAGGCCTGAGTTGGGGGATGAGTTTGGTTGGAATTATGGTATTGAAGGTGGGACTAAAATTAATAAATAGAAGTCTGACATATCTGTGTATCCGTACGCTCCAGAAATGAGTGTAGGACCAGCTTTATTCCTGATGAAGAGCTTTTGCCCGAAACGTCGACTTCACTGCTCCTTGGATGCTGCCTGAACTGCTGTGCTCTTCCAGAACCACTAATCCAGAATCTGGTTTCCAGCATCTGCAATCATTGTTTTTACCAGGGAGATGGTGTCTGCCGTGAACCTATTGTAAACCTTGAGTACCTCACACCTGTTGACCATCTTCTTATCTACAAAGGCAAAGAAGCATTGCTCCCACCATTTTTACTCAGTCATTTCAGCACATATCCCCAAGACTTTCAGGTAATCTAAATAAAAGCTGAAAGAACTGCAGATGCTATATAATAGAAACAAAAACAAAAATTGCTGGCAAAGGTCAGTAGCTCTGTGCACAGAAATCAGAGTTTACATTTTTGGTCAAGTTGCCTTCAGGTAATCTAACTTGGTAAAAAAGGGGACAAATGATCATTTGGCTCAGTTCCCTAAGAACATGGTCTCGCACTTCCCTCTAGTTCAAGTGCTTTTCGTCTTGACCTTTGCCCACGTTAATCATTCTGACTGAAACTGGGCATTTAGGGCAGATGCGATTCCCTTTGTTAAACTTTCATTGCAAGTTATTGTTGGCAGGAACTTGACACCGGATGTTGAACTTCAGAATAAATTGCACAACTGGACTTTGTTTCTGGAGGGAGGTACATTTTGAAATTCTCAGTTCCCCTGTCAGTGTGCAATGAAACTTTGACTCCTCAAAGGGAGTTACTGCTGTTGCACTGCGATTCTCTTCCGACATTGGGTCAACGGGCCAATCACCGGCGAGCGACCGCTTGGAACGTCCGCGATTGTGGCACAGTGGCCAATCAGCGTCATCGTCCGGGCGCGGGGCCCGCTGGGTGGGCGGGGATAAGGCGGTGGAGCGCGCACAGCGGGCACGGGCCTGGGGGAGGGAGGAGTCTCGGTCGATTGTTCCCATCAGGTGTTCCCTTGCTGACAGGAGTCACCGCCTGGCAGGATGATTGACAGGTGTTAGCCCCGCCCCCACCTCCCCCCACCCCGACTCAGCTCGCAGGGAAGCGGCGGCCCCTGGATTGTCAATCACGCGGAGGGGAGCGCGAGCCTGTCACCGGGGAGACGGGCAGCGGAGCTGTCAACGCTGCCCCGGACTCTGTCGCGCTGCTGCTTTCAATGTTCCATGTCTGCAACTCAGACATATCCCTGTCATGGATTGGTGGAGATAAGATCAGAGGCGCTGAAATGTAAATGCTGCGGCTTTTTTGGTACATGTTGTTTTCTGGTGTTGGCGAGCTGAGAAGGTTTCGGTTGGTGGCAGCAGTTCCGTACACAGGAGGGACTGTCACTTACTATTGTAGCGGGAGGTTTGCAACACATTTTGGATCTTGTTTTTTTTACCAAAATCAATATTATGCCATGCACAATCCAGGCAATCGGGATTTAAAGAGTTGAAAGTATACCTTTTTAAGAGGGTTTTTATTTTTTTGTGTAAGTTGTTTTAATTTTTTATATAATAAGAAAGAGAAAGCCATGGCGGAAGGAAAGGCGGAACGTGGTGTCCCGTCTCTGGTGCCTTCATGTTCTGCTTCGCCCTCCTTGGCCAAAAAGGAGGGAATTGAAGCAGTCTCAAACGGGGACTGTGTGGGAGAGGAGCCGGTTGTTGCAGCGGGGGGAGTCCTGCCATCCAGCCCCGGAGCTGAGACGTTCACACCTTCACCAGCAACAGCCTCATCCCAAGATGGAAAAGCTGGCATCCCTCGGAGGAGCAGCATCATCAAGGTAAACTGGAAAATCATGGCACAAAATGCAGATAATTTCTCAATATTCTGGTACCAGCCCTCGGATTTTATGCAGGGTTTTTTTTGTAAATTCTGTGAACTAGACCAAATAGAAGACTGCTGTTTAACTATTGTTAAAGGATCAGTGGAGGGACGTGTATATTGTTCGGCAGTCATGCCCCGTATATTTAAATAAGCCCTGCTGAAATTCAATTGTAGGATTTTGAAGAAAACGTTCAAGCAAAACCGATAAAAAGTAATATAATTGCTAAAATATATTACAAACCAATCGAAAACGGTATGAAAAATTGCCATTATAAAGAAAGTTTTGTTTTCACATACTTGTCACGAGCATTCATACATTAAGCTTTATACATCTGATATTATATTTCAAATGGTAAACAGCACACTATTGTTTCATCCCTAATCCCAATTCTTTACATTGCCTGCTTGTCAAATGTGATTACTCGAAATGAGGGAGCGATCATTTCTCTTTTCAGTGACGATAAAAGGTTGGTATATATTCTGCAGATATGTGCATTAAATTTCGCTGGAATTTTCCAGAGATTTGACATTTTACATTTGATTTCACTATATTTGCGTTTATGTGCCTGATATTGTTATGATAATTGAGTCTGAGCAGTATTTTTTATTATTTCTTGTATGAGTGAAATTAATAGGTGACAATTGTTTCAAGTGTGATCATCAAATTGAGAATAACTACATTGTATAGTCTTGTAGTATTTTGAATCATTTACACAGCTCAGTTATTGTAACTATTTTGAGATTGTGTTTGGATGTTTTTGGCAAGGCTGCTGTAGCCTGATTAGTAAAAAAAAACATTTTAGAGTAAATAAAGGTTTTATAATAACTAGTTCTAAAGAATAGTTTACAACCCTGTGGCATTAATATTTACCTTTTACAGCAGAAATGGATGGCAGTGCCATTAAGATAAGGATCTGTATAATACAATTTCCATATGTCCTGGTACTGCTCTTTTGACTCTCTTCACCCTTTGCTACCAAACAACTTGGATCAAACACGATCTGATTTTGAGATCTCTTGTATTGTTCTGCAAATAATTATTTAAAGATAAAGAAGGGTAGCAGAGACTGAATTGTCTTTGAATTCATTTTTAAGCTATTATTCAGTTTGAGAACACCCCCCCCATACTTTCTTTTCATTATTATTTGCAAAACACAAAACATCACATGACCATAATGCTTTCTATACTATACAATTTTGATACTCTGATGTTGCAGAAGTCAGAAAAATGCAGAAAAATCTCAGCATGTAATGGAGAGAAATCACCTAGTTCTATAGAGTCTTCAAAATAGCTGCAGACATCAAAGGAGCTTTATTTAAAAAAAGCCAGTGTACATGCCTTATGTAAGTGCAACATGACTGTGTTGGCAATGGAATAAATGGATGGTGTTCCCTGATCCTTCAGAGTGACTGTACTTCTCACGCTTGTCTGATGTTAAATGGATTGATTTGGTTCTGTTAAATTAAAATGGTGCTAATTCCAAGGACTATAGAGAAAATGTTGGTGCGGAGTAGTTGTGTCACAGAAGTTGATGCAAGGCAAGAGAAAGAACAGTTTGCAGTGAGAAAATTGTTAGATGGTATAATGTAATTTTTATTATGTGACACAGCCAGTGGGGTTCCTAATAGCATTTTTAAGAGGAAAAAGTGATACTTGCAACAACATCATTAATATGGAACACGAATTTACTTTGTTTCATTATTTTTTATTTACAAACCTGAGCAAACAACTTATGGATATGTAATGTTTGGTGCATTCGTAGTTCATTAAGCTACTACTCATGCAGACTTGAAACAATGAGTAATGACCACAGTAACATTCATTGAATGGATGAAGTTGGGATTTGTTAAAATATAAGAATCTGTAATAGTACAAATTTACATGTGAATTGTAACGTGCCTAAATCCAGGAAAAGGTCAGTGCTGCAAAAAATAAATATTTGGTTTGGCTGAAGAGGTCGGATAATGTTCCTAACATTCAGGTTCAAGATCGTAACTGTGAGAGCTTAATAAACAAAATCTGAGATTACGTTGAATTTTCTGTACCTTTGGACTTATAGTATTAGGCTACTTGTGCACTGGTCAAGAAGAATCAATTGATCAAATTGGTACATTCACAAATTATTCATTTTTGGCTTTTGCTAAAGAAAACTGTTTAACACTTTAAGACAATCTTTGTAACATTGCTGCCTTTAATTCAGTATAATTAGTGTCAGAGTTTGAGCAAAATTTTTTGAATAATCATACAATATTAATTACTATCTAAAATGGTTATTTTTGGACTTGGCTGAAGGTCACCTTCAACACTAAACTCTGAGGTCATTGGGCCATTATTTGCTAACTTGAAATGTGGTGAAAGAGATGTGTGATCATGATTGTTTGGTGTGAATAACTTTGGTGTTTATAATTCATGCATTTGACATGAGGGCTTTTGTTTTAACCTAAGGTCTTGGGCTGTTGAATGTATTGCTGACTGAAATTATCATTTTTTCATAATGGATACAGTGTTGGACATCACAACTTGAAAATGAGTGGCAGAGGCTAACAATCATTGGTGAGAAACACAAAGCAATGTAAGATCAAGATTAATTCTCCAGACAAGTGAAATGTGACCACGATGCATTGATGTTATTGTGTATTACTCATAAATCAAAGTAACAAAAAATAAAAGTTGTGCTGGATGGCTTCATTTGGCTTGATTGAGTTCCGAGCACAAGTTGTGAGGTTCTGTGCAGTTACCATATTAAATTCAGAGTTGCATGACTTGCACCCAATAAACAGGAAGTGATCCTATTTTGTCTTCTATAACAGTTGCTGTCAAGCATGAATTAAGCTTAGATCTTGGTAGGACAGTGAATGGGAAATATGATAGAAGAATTCTATGTGCTTTTCAGATATGAAGGTGGGCTGTTGTTTGAGAGATCATGGTACATGATCTGCTTTGCTGAATTGGACAAACCTTAACTTGTATGAAGGCTGTGAGATAACATTGTTCTGTTATTATACAGTCATATAGGTCTATAGCATACAGAAGGCTCTTTGACCTATTGAGTCTGAGCCAGTTAAAAAAACTATTGTAATCCCATTTTCCAGCATTTGGTCTCTAGTCTCGAATCCCTTAAGTTTTTAAGTTTTTAAATTAAACCTTAAATATCTCTGCATCCTCTCCAGTGTATTAACACCCCTCTTATACTGTGGGTTTCAGAGTTGCACACAATACTTTTACTGTGGAAAAAACAACTTTTTATATAGTTCTAACATAATCTCCTTGCTCTTAAACCCTTAGCTAATGAAGGCAAGTTATAGGTTTCATTGTTTTTTGAGCTCTCTTCAAATGATTTTTGGTTAACTTATCTGATTTGGTTAGTTTCTCTCTGAAACTTTAAGTATGATGTGGAGATTTCGTCTCAATTTTCCTTTATTTTGAATATTCTTCTCACCCCATGAGCATATATTTGTTCAAAAGGATTGAATCCATGGACCCATTAGGAGCACACCAACTTCAGACAGTAAGAAAGGAATTCCTTTATCCCAATCATCAAGATGTTCTTGACAATAAGCTTGAATGATAGTTTTCAAAGTTCGATGACATATTTTCAATGTACCTTGAGATTACGTGTGTTAAGCAGAAGATGTAAATTATTTTATTCTCAAACGAGTCATTTTGTTTCAATACTTGTGACGTAAAATTATAACTCTGGTCTGATGATTTTTTGGGGTTTCATATCTTATAAAACTTGAACTAGATTCAGAATTGTACAGTATAGAAGAGTCCTTTGGCCCATTGAGTTTGCACTCTCACAAACACTATTCAAGTTCAACCTTGCTGACAATCCAGCAGTCCCTTTCCTCCTTCAGTCATTCTCTCCCTTACTGGTCCTCATGTGTTCTCACTCTAACTCTAAACTTGTTCCACTTTCCAGCACTTGGCTCATAACCTTGAATCTCATTCTTGCTATACTGCCATTCTGAAACATTTAGTTCAACATTTACATTTATTAAGTGGAACGTTCTCCTATGTTGAGCTGCTCTGCCACCCTAAGCCCCTAATTTATTGTTACACCTCAGAAAAGGATGGAGTACATACAAAACTTTGTGCATATTAGTGGCTATATTTTATTTTAATAACTGTCAAAGTTAATATTATTCAAGTACATATTAGCAATTGTACATTTTACAGAGCAAAAGCCTTTCTGCTGAATTGTTGTAATGTTTTTATTTGTTTAATACTGTTATTAGACCAATAGTAAAATAAGACTTAGGCATTTTAAAGTAATTTTCAGTAACTAGGAACAAATACAGCTCACGAAAATGTATCCCTGATTTATTAATTTTAGAGGGGCTGGATGTATAGCAATACCCAACTTTCTTCATCCGAACCGCATGTAGTTCTGCAACTAATTGTATCATAATGCGCAAATTCAGTTATTCAGTGCCAGATTTTTGTGCGCTATCTGGTACTATCTTCCATCTTGGTAAGCAGGAAGCATATGTATACTTTCATCAGGGATGGCTGTCTTTACATTGAAAGAAAATGGTTTGTATCTTATGGCTATCAATTATAGAACTTCATCCTTCTGTGACTTACCTCTTACTAACTTAATTACTGGTTACACGAAGCTACCAGACAGCCAGTGAACACTCCCAGAGTCTGGCCAACAATCAGTCCCTACCCCAGTCCCAAGGCCAACAATTGCCGAAAGTCAATGATCACTAGCAAGATAAATTGACAAGGTGGCAGGTGTATGTATTTATAATGCATAGCAGGAGGTGATTTACCCTTTCAGCGATGTATCCATTCCATGGACAAGAAAAGAAAAGCCCCAGACATTTTGTTTTCCTTTTTGCGAATATAATCTAAGATACATAGGTCTGCTGAGGAATTCACTCTTGAAACTACCCCCCAAAAAGTCTGTGGAAAATTACTGAACCTGTGCTTCAGAGGAATGGCGTGATAGTGAGAGACTATGAGGACCAGTGAAAGGGAGATAGACAGACAGACAGACAGAAAGAGGAAGAGACTGCTGGGTTCAGTTGAGGTGGAGAGAGAGAGAGAGAGATTGGCGGAGTCAGCAGAGGAGTGGGAGTGATCTGTCGGGGAGAGTGAGACTGTAGGGGCAAGTAGGGTGAAAGAAACTGCCAGGGAGAGTGCAGGAGCGAGTGACTGCGGGGTTGAGAATTGTTGCATCTGAGTGAGTTGGGTGATGATACTGGGAAGGAATTTTAGGAAGTGGGGTAGCTTATGTCGTTACTCTGCTCCTGATGAATATGTGTTTTATGCTCTTGCCTCTTTTAGAAGCTAGTGTTATGTAATGCTGGCACTTTGTGACTTAAATGTTCAAATTAGTTCTTAGTCACTTTTTTCTAACTTGTTCAATAGTTTCATAGCTTCTTGAATTAACAGTATTCTTGATGTTAACCTATTTTTTAAAATAATGGATCACTTAGCTCTATCAAAAAAATTGACATGTTTGAGGAATCCTTTTGTGTATCCTCTTTGTTTTAACACTGTTAAAAAAAGAAGTGTTGCAGCCACCTGGTTAAAAGGTTCTAGCTTTGTGCATTTGTGACAAAAACACTTAATCTGGGGCCTCAACACTAATTCTGTTTCTTTGCAAGTTCAAATATCGCTTATGTCACCTCACTGTCTATAGTAACACTCAGGAGACCATCTCACTCTGCCATGTATACGTTTGCATAAACTGAGCCAAATATCTTACCCATTGTTGGAAGTCACACAACATTAGATTATAGTCCAACAGGTTTATTTGAAATCACAAACTTTCGGAGTCCTGCCCCTTTGTCAGATGGAGGGCCTGTGTAAAAAAAAAACTGGATTATGGTTTAATCTGATCTATCAAGCTGTGGAAATACATTAAAGTTATTTCAGACAACCAATGTACCTCTGTTTGTTTTTATATTAGTGTGTAGACTTCAATGTCCAGTGTAAAAAGTATGACATGAAGGGATATATAGTTAGTGAGTTAGCAACCTTTATGTCATGCTTCTGTATGAAAGAGTTCCAATATATGTCTCATTAATGCACAGATGATCATGTGAGAAGGTGCATTAGCTTGGAAACAAATGACAGAAATGTGAACTGTATGTGAATTAATTTGTTATCTGATGGTTAGTTTAGTGCTGTAGAATTTACATCTGGGTCTACTCCTTCTTGCACAGTTGGAAATTTTTGTAAGCCAGTATCCTGACATTGTCAACACTCAATTTATACAGAAGTGTTAAGGAGGAAGAAACTTGAAATTTGCAGAATAATTCCAAAGAATACTCTAATGTGAATCACTTGTAATTAATGTTGACACAGGTGCAGATCTGATATTCATTCTCAATAGTTACCTCGTTGCGATTGTTAGTATTTTCCTTTTGGGAATGGAGTATGTGAGGTTTATTTACAGTAAGCGGGGGGAGGGAGGGTAGGGTGCATCAAGACAAGAAGGTAGGGGATTGAGAGGTCAGGTTATGGTGGGGGATATGGTTCTTATCAAGGGGCAGCTTGAGGGAAAAATCAGGTGTTGTGGATTGTCAGGGGTGTAATTGGGAACTGAGTAAGTGGGAAATTGGGTGGGGGTAGTTGAGTGTTAGTTTTATAATTATCCAGGAGTTACAGCAGGTTTAATTCCTCTAACATTTTCTGGCTAATTATTCAAATGAGTAAGTTGAAATACTCCGAAGCCTCTGACTCAGAATTCGTGACTTCTTTGAAGATGCCAGTTAGTTCATTGGGAATTTCAGCTTCTCAGGCAATTCCTGTGGAATCAGCTGTGTCGGGACTTTCACATTATTCTTATGTACTACTCTAATCATGCATAATCAACAATTCATATATCTTCCTATCAAAAGAGCCAGGCCCTTCTTTGTTCATTTTAAGTTTAAAAAGGCAATAACAACAATATTTGTCCTAAATTTTCTAAAAAAACGGAAACTCTGATTTTTTAAAAAAGCAACCTAAACACAGAAGGTAATAAAGGTAATATATTGCAACATCTAAGAAGGGAATTAGTGTGAATGTAAAAGGAGCTCCTGGAAACGAAGAAAAAAAGCCCTAAGTAATACAAACTAACCCTTCAAAGAATCTCAGGAAGAGCCTCCAGGAAAACAACTAACTATTTTAACCTTGTATTTTCTTGATGCCACCTTGGCCTGGGCTAGTTTTTATTTTATTTATCTTCTTGGGAAAATAAAAGCTTGGATTTATATATTGCTTTTCAAAACCTCAGTCAGGACATCCCAAAGCATTTCACAACCAACTAATTTGCCTTCATTTTGTTTTTTGCAGAGCATGTCAATTACTAGATGAGTGACAAATAACTAGGTAATCAGTTTTAGGACACATTGAGAGCTAATTATTTGCCAAACGGAGTCCATTTATTCTTCTTGGAATGCTTAGGTGAAAGTAAAATATTCAGTTTAGAAAAGCAAGCTCTTAAGTTAATGTGTAATTTGAAACACAGCATTCTAAGGAGGTGAATTAGAAATGTTCACCTAGATCATGTTCTGGGGTAGATCTTAAATCCATAGCCTTCTAATCTTAGACTCCATTACTATCTCTGACCCAAATTGACACATAGTTGGAAAGGTTCTAAATAATCTGTTGGATCACAGAATAGCTTCACTCATTCCAAATAAAATAACTAAAGGCAGTTTAAAACAATCAGGATCGATATTAATGATGATCACTGTGGTGACCAGAAAGGTCATGTTACAGCCATGAAAATGACTTTCTTGCTTGCCAAAAGAACATCATTTTTGCAATAATTGTTTCAAGTAATCAATTAGTTACTGTGCAAAATCATGGTGATAGATCATTTTTTGCTGACGAATCTTTGGGGATTCATAAGAAATTATGGTGCATTGCACAGGTCTTAAGTTTAGTATAATGGTATTTGCATTCGAGTGAGCCTTCATTGATTGCCCTCAATATCTACAAATGTCAGCTCTGTAAAACATTATTGGCTGTGACCAAATGTATAATCATTGATTAGCCTCTAGACTGTAGAATTTCAGAAGACATTGTCTGAAAATTAAGCATATTTGATTGTCTCCATAGCACTGGCAACATCCAACTTGGAAGGCAGGAGGGCTGGAAAGTTGCTGACAGAAGACAGTGAGAGGGGAGTCCAGTGTTTTGCTGACATTGTAACCTATTACCAGAGGTGGGAATGTCAGCAGTGTAGTCACCTACTGAATGGCTAATTATACAAATTAAGAAGCAACTCTTAGCTCCAGATGGTTTTCTCAGTGAGTTCCAGGGAAGGGGAGAGGTGCTGTCTATAGCTGCTCCATGCTGCATGTGTCTGAAAAATGCCCCTCATTGGCATTCTGCTGGAGGGTCAATTGAGCTGGCCTCCTTGTTGCAATTTTTTAATCTATATAAAGTGCCACTGTCCGTCAGGGTGCTGATCAGGTGGACATCCTCTCCTTTGTCCTGCAACAGCAGCAGTGACCATCAGCAACAGTGGTGTTACTGGATTACTAGGCTTTGGATTGGGCAAGCAGACCTCAACTGCACACTTTTAACTTGCTGCCCGTTTCAGGAAAACCTACTTCATTCTTTTTGGACTGAAGATAAGTTCAATATCAACTTAATTGCAGTTTCTGATGTAAAAGCATGCTTTTAGAGTTTACGGTAACAATATGCAGAAGTTACCATAAAAAGGAAACTCTGTAGTCTTCCTATTGCACAAGTTAAGAAAGTTTCTCAAGGATTAGTTAGTTTGAAATGTTATTTGCATTTGACTATGTCATCCGTCAGGACCATGCTGGTATGACTTTTTTAAAAATAGTTTATGAAAATGAATTAGTTGGAGACTTTTTTAAAATTTTACCCAAAGTAAAGTAATTACAAAATGACACCATTCACTTATGAGCATAGAAGTTCACCATCAGACCCATCTGTAATCGTGGTTCAATTCCATTCAGACTGCACTGGGACCTTGCTGGGCGAGCATTTTATTTGAGGTTAGCTGTCCAATAGAGCTTACCAGAGATGCCAGTCTAATCTGAGGGCTAGTAGTTCAGCAGTCTTGGCAGTGGTACCACAGAGGTAGTTGCTGCTTATGTGACAGGAAGTAGGGAGTATCTCTGAGATGCTCTCAGCTAAGCTGGTTTGTGAGGAAGGGGCTGAGGCCGGGTGTGGGAGGCCCCAGTGATTATAGGGTGCACTGTTCAGTGGTGTTTTAGCAGCCAGCGTGGCCATTGTTTCCAGGGGTCTCATGGTATATCATTGAGCAGCCATTAAAGGAAGTGTGTGTCACACACACACACACACACACACACACACACACACACAAAGGGGAATCTGCTTGAAAGCTCTCAGAGATCATTTGCCAGTCTCCCCTTATGATAACGGTCCCTTCAGACACTGGTAAAATGGCAGTGAGGGCAGGTGACCTCCATTGAGCATTTAACAGCTGTAACTGGCCACTCAACAGCCAGCTGAGTTGCTAAGGTGGCAGAAAATATCCATCTCTTTTCCTGATGCTTTCCCCTAGCATTTTTACCTCCAGTCTCCCATACCTTTGTATAATGATGGTAAAATTCACCCCATGGTCCTTTTTGATTGTAAGACTGGGCACATTCATATGCATTTGTGTAATGGAGCTGTTTTGTCTTTGAAAAGAGAAACATTGAACAAGAATTGATACAAACACTAAAGCTTCAAAACCATCAACAAATTCCTGTTAATTAAGTGAATTTTAAATCAGACCTTACCCTTGCCCAATTGTCTGGTAAAATTATCAACAGGACTATTAACATTTCATTCCTTATGGCATTTAACTTCAGCTCTTGGCAAGTTAAGAGGTTTGTCAGGCTGATCTTGTCTAACTCACTATTTTGCATTCCTTTCAAGTATGGGACTTCACCAGAAGTCAGTCTCATCTTGCAAATCTTATCCTCTTAGAGCTGTTATTCGTAATGAATGAATTTGTTTTGTCTGTACATGGGATATGGGTGTCACTAGCTAGGCCAGCATTCTACCTCTCATTGTGCAGATGATAGTTAAGGATCAGTCCCATTGTTTTGGGTCTGGAGTTTTGTTGGCCAAATTAAAGAAGGTCAACAGTTTTTCTTCTGTAAAGGACATTAATGAACCAGATCAGTGTATGAATTTATTATTTAACCAATGGTCAAAGAAATCTTGAGGACTTTGAAGAGGGTCCATGCTGGGGCTGTTGACAAACAAAATCCCTGTGACAAGGTGCAGGTTGCATGCAATGTTACCGAAGAGATCTGCATAGTACTTCTCATGTAGTTTGTTGACACCTCCAATCACAGTGCCACCTGTAACATACTGTCTTTCACTGTCTTCATAGCTCTTCAGTACTCTGCAAGCCACCTTTATTTTAAAAAAAAATGAAGAATGAGATTTGCAGACCCAAGCACATTCACTAGTGGCATGGTAGGGTGAGAAAGATGTAAAATAGAAATATATATACTTTAGCTGATTCTGCTTCATCTATTGCCTTTATGCCAACACATTTGTATAACATTAGTCTACAGAATTTGCAGAACTTCCTTCTCATAACAGGCAAAATCATAGAGGTTGAGGGTCTGCTATCTGTCACAGACTTTTCATTCCCTGGTTGTTGACTTAAATGTCTTTGAGCAAAAAGGAAATTTGAAAGAATTACCTTTTGATTAATATTAAAATAGTGATGGAAAAGGATAGACCAGATCTAAAAGTTGAAGTTCTAAATTGGAGAAAGGCCAATTTTGACGGTATTAAGCAAGAATTTTCGAAAGCTGATTGGATACAGATGTTCGCAGGTAAAGGGACAACTGGAAAATGAGAAGCCTTCAGAAATGACATAACGAGAATCCACAGAAAGTATATTCCTGTCGGGGTGAAAGGGAAGGCCGGTAGGTATAGGGAATGCTGGATGACTAAAGAAATTGAGGGTTTGGTTAAGAAAAAGAAGGAAGCATATGTCAGGTATAGACTGGATAGATCGAGTGAATCCTTAGAGTATAAAGGAAGTAGGAGTATACTTAAGAGGGAAATCAGGCGGGCAAAACAGGGACATGAGATAGCTTTGGCAAATAGAATTAAGGAGAATCCAGAGGTTTTTACCAATATATTAAGGACAAAAGGTAACTAGGGACAGAATAGGGCCCTTCAAAGATCAGCAAAGCGGCCTTTGTGTGGAGCCACAGAAAATGGGAGAGATAATAAACAAGTATTTTGCATCAGTATTTACTGTGGAAAAGGGTATAGAAGACATAGACTGTAGGAAAATAGATGGTAACATCTTGCAAAATGTCCAGATTACAGAGGAGAAGGTGCTGGATGTCTTGAAACGGTTAAAAGTGGATAAATCCCCAGGACCTGATCAGGTGTACCCAAGAACTCTGTGGGAAGCTAGAGAAGTGATTGCTGAGCCTCTAGCTGAGATATTTGTGTCATCAATAGTCACAGGTGAGGTGCCAGAAGACTGGAGGTTGGCAAACGTGGTGCCACTGTTTAAGAAGAGTTGTAAAGACAAGCCAGGGAACTACAGACCGGTGAGCCTGACCTCAGTGGTGGGCAAGTTGTTGGAGGGAATCCTGAGGGACAGGATGTACATGTATTTGGAAAGGCAATGACTGATTCGGGATAGGCAACATGGCTTTGTGCGTGGGAAATCATATCTCATAAATTGAGTTTTTTTGAAGAAGTAACAAAGAAGACTGATGAGGGCAGAGCAGTAAATGTGATCTATATGGACTTCAGTAAGGCATTCGACAAGGTTCCCTACGGGAGACTGATTAGCAAGGTTAGATCTCATGGAATACAGGAAAAACTAGCCTTTGGAAACAGAACTGGCTCAAAGGTAAAAGACAGAGGGTGGTGGTGGAGGGTTGTTTTTCAGACTGGAGGCCTGTGACCATTGGAGTGCCACAAGGATCGGTGCTGGGTCCTCTAATTTTTGTCATTTGCATAAATGATTTGGATGCCAGCATAAGAGGTACAGTTAGTAAGTTTGCAGATGACATCAAAATTGGAGGTGTAGTGGACAGCGAAGAGGGATACCTCAGATTACAACAGGATTTTGACCAGATGGGCCAATGGGCTGAGAAGTAGCAGATGGAGTTTAATTCAGATAAATGTGAGGGGCCGCATTTTGGGAAAGCAAATCTTAGCAGGACTTATACACTTAATGGAAAGGTCCTAGGGAGTGTTGCTGAATAAAGAGACCTTGAAGTGCAGGTTCATAGCTCCTTGACAGTGGAGTCACAGGTCAATAGGATAATGAGGAAGGTGTTTGGTATATGCTTTCTTTTATTGGTCAGAGTATTGAGTACAGGAGTTGGGAGGTCATGTTGTGGCTGTACAGGACATTGGTTAGGCCACTGTTGGAATATTGTGTGCAATTCTGGTCTCCTTCCTATCGGAAAGATGTTGTGAAACTTGAAAGGGTTCAGAAAAGATTTACAAGGATGTTACCAGGGTTGGAGGATTTGAGCTACAGGGAGAGGCTGAACGGGTTGGGGTTGTTTTCCCTGGAGCGTTGGAGGCTGAGGGGTGACCTTATAGAGGTTTACAAAATTATGAGGGACATGGATAGGATAAATAGACAAAGTCTTTTCCCTGGGGTTGGAGAGTCCAGAACTAGAGGGCATAGGTTTAGGGTGAGAGGGGAAAGATATAAAAGAGACCTAAGGGGCAACATTTTCACACAGAGGGTCGTATGTGTATGGAATGAGCTGCCAGAGGATGTGATGGAGGCTGGTACAATTGCAACATTTAAGAGGCATTTGTATCTGTATATGAATAGGAAGAGTTTGGAGGGATATGGGCCGGGTGCTGGCAGGTGGGATTAGATTGGGTTGGGATATCTGGTTGGCATGGACAGGTTGGAGCGAAGGGTCTGTTTCCATGCTGTACATTTCTATGACTCTAAATATAGCAAAAATTAAGCAGTCACTTATATTGGTACATATTTCTCATAATAACTGGCAACTACATAAACCCACAACTCCAAGTTCAGGCTAGGGATGCACAACATGCTGTGTGGTCTCCTGGATATTGCTTTTAAAGAATTCAAAAACTTTTATTGTATGTTTGAAATTCATTGTAAGTGACATATCATCACCTTGAAGTGTATTTTTGAAGGGAATTAGACTTTTTTTTTCCCTGATCTGGAAAGACATTAAACATCTTTCCCATTGCTTTGCAGCCTATTGACAAATATCAAAAATATTAAGAATGGTATTTTAAACTTGAGAGCAAACATCTAGCAAGCAACAATTTGATTTCATGTAGTCAACATGGTTTCGTCAAGGGCAGGTCGTGTCTCACAAACCTCATTGAGTTTTTTGAGAAGGTGACCAAGCATGTAAATGAGGGTAGGGCAATTGACATGGTATACTTAGGCTTCAGTAAAGCCTTTGATAAGGTTCCACATGGTAGGCTGATGGAGAAAATGCAGAGGCATGGAATTGAGGGGGTTTAGCAGTTTGGATTAGAAACTGGCTTTCTGGAAGAGGGCAGCGAGTGGTGGTTGATGGAAAATATTCAGTTACTAATGGTGTTCCACAAAGGTCTGTTTTGGGATTTTTATAAATGACTTAGATGCAGGCATAGGTGGATGGATTCGTAAGTTTGCAGACGAAACTAAAGTCGGTGGAGTAGTGAACCATTTAGAAGAATGTTACAGATTGCAGGGGGATTTGGATAAACTGCAGAAGTGGGCTGAGAGGTGGCAAATGGAGTTCAGGCAGATAAATATGAGATGATGCACTTTGGGAAGAATAACAGGAAGGCAGAGTACTGGGTCAATGGAAAGATTGTTGGTAGTGTGGACGTGCAGAGGGATCTTGGAGTCCATGTGCATAGATCCCTGAAAGTTGCCACCCAGGTGGATAATGCTGTTAAGAAGGCATACAGTGTGTTAGGTTTCATTGGTAGAGGGATTGAATTCTGGAACCGCAATATCATGCTGCAACTATACAAAATGCTGTTGCGGCCACACTTGGAATATTGTGTACAGTTCTGGTTGCCCCATTACAAAAAGGGATGTGGGAGCATTGGAAAAGGTGCAGAGGAGATTTACCAGGATGTTGCCTGGCCTGGAGGGAAGATCTCATGAGGAAAGGCTGAGACACTTGGGTCTGTTCTCATTGGAAAGAAGAAGGCTAAGAGGGGATTTGATAGAGACATACAAGATGATCAGAGGATTAGATAAGGTAGACAGTGAGAGTCTTTTTCCTAGGATGATGATGTCAGCTTGTTCGAGAGGGTATAACTACAAATTGAGGGGTGATAGATTTAAGACAGATGTCAGAGGCAAGTTCTTTACACAGAGAGTGGTAAGGACGTGGAATGCCCTACCTGCTAATGTGGTCAACTCAGCCACATTAGGGAGAATTAAATAATCCTTAGATAAGCTCATGGATGATTTTGGGATAGTGTAGGGGTACGAGCTGGTCGGCGCAATATCGAGGGTCAAAGGGCCTGTTCTGCATTGTATTGTTCTATGTTCTATCTCTACATCTCGTGGAGGCATTATAATTAGAGTTATCCATTACTCTTCTATTATGACATTGTGAGAATCAAGATTGTCTAGATTTTTGGTAAATGGATTGGTGCAACATTTAACTTTTTCCACATGAGTTCAAGGCCTACCTTAAGAGGACATACGTAGGTTGACACCACTGTCTTAATATGTATTGGCTGTGACGTCTTTAGTGAAGATATGAAACTGAGTCCCAGCCTGGAAATGTAGATGGATGTAAAATTCCAATATTGCTATTTTAAGAAATGCATGGAGTTATCCCGGTCTTGTCAACATTCCTGTTTCAAGCAGCAGCAGCCAAAATTTACTAACTAGTTGTAACCTTTGTTTGCTGGTCTGTGAGTCTTTGCTGTAAGTATTTTAACTGCATCTTTCTAAGACTGGCTTTTTCTTTTCAACCATTGTAACGTTGCTCTGTTGTATCCTGCCTCAGTCCAAACTTGTATCAAATTCTGTTTGTACATCACTCCATTGTTTGCTCACCAAACTTTGTGCTGGCTGTGCCTTCATCTGCCAATGCTCTAAATTCTGAAATTCGTTTTCTAAATCTCTCTAGCCCTTTATCTCTCTTTTCTCATTTAAGGACCCCTTTGACCAACCTTTTGGCTGTCTGACTTGAAGTCTCCATGTGATTTGGTACCAGATGATTTTTAGCAACCTTGTGAAATGCCGTGGGATGTTTTACTATGTTAAAATGTGCTAAATAAATGTAATTGTTCTTACTGTACTTGTTTATACTGGAACTCAATTAAACAGTTATACTTTGTTGTGTACAATGCATTGAGTTATTGTTGAAATACTTGCTTGGTTACTGTTAAAATCATCAGTTCCCGAGGGTTTCTTCAATTTCCTGTTTAGAACTTGCTTTGCAGATGAGTTCCGTAGCAAGAGCTGATAGCTATCAGTATCTACATACTGGACCGGAAGCTAGTGGACTGGCCTTACACTTGAAGCTATGAACTTTAAGACTGTAGTCAGTTATGATCCCAAGTACATTTGTTTTTCTAAAATATGTGGAGTAAATGTAAATTTAATTTTGTTGCAGCAAATTTAATTACTATTGATTAATTTGTACTCTTGAAATAAATAATACGGTACAAAAGTTTAAGTTTTTTCTTGAAATAAAAATTGGATCCAATTGGATCAGCCAATAATTTGAAGTTGTCTGTCAAAAACCTGTTTGCAACTCTGGATAAATTCTGGCTGTTTTGAAGAGGATGTGGTTATTCTCTGTAGCAACTTCTCTTTGGCTTGAATGTTACCTGTTTAGATTTTTTTTGTGTAGCATGATACCAAAGCCAAAGGAAGTACATTAGCATTAGCAAACAAGCTCATAGTACTATGCATGGCTTTCAGTACCTGTATGGTTGCAGCAAACTAATTATGACAGTGAATAAGTACTCTGTTTTTGATTTGCATTCTATAGGGTGTCTGTCTGTATACTGTGCTTTCTTTATTTGGGTTGTGAATCTTCATCTTAATTGCAACCCAATATGATCATTCAGTGTGGATATATGTCTGAACTGGCAGACGTTGTTCTGGGAAAGTGCATTTTAGTAACTGATGACAAAATAAATTAGATTCCAAAAAAGCATATCCTGTAGTTCAAATTAGATATTGTTGCTATTCCTTTCTGATTAAACCAATGCAGTGTTAACTTTGCAACTTTTGAGTATGACAAATAGTTCAGTTGATATACTGACAAAAAAAAGTTTAATTTTACAAAAACTAACCTGACAGTTTCTCCGATGTGTCTTTTGATGGACTAAATTCAAAGCAACTTTCATGCTGTATAACTTTAAAAGGATGGATCCCTATGCCCACAGAAAGGTGTCCAATAACCTTGAATAGCCCATTTCCCACAGTCAAGTATTGTCATACCCATTTGGGAAAGTACAGTAATAACCGAGCCCCACTAATCCTGGGTGTCATAAAAGTTAAAGATTTAATTACATTACTCAAAGTCCCCAATTTACCTGTCCAATGGACTAAGGTTAGCAGAAACCGCAGACCAGTTCTGTACACTCAACATGAACTACTGTTCATTACAGATAATCAGTTCTAATCATGGACAAATTATCAACATATAACTCTGCTAGCTGACACTTCAATCCTCTCCCTAAACTCTTACACACAAATTTAAAAAAGTACAGATGCATATAGATGCTATCTATGGATGGAGAAGAAATTACTGGTGAAGCACAGTTTGATAATATAAGTCCACAGGATTTAATATGGTGTACTTTTTGCTTCTTCCAAGTCCTTTTGATTTCCAAATCCCTTATTTCCAAATTCTTTCATTCTTTACTGAAGACACGGGATGGTTGGCACATTAATGGTTCAATTATTCAGTCACTGTTAGAGTGAACAGCTTACAGAAAATGGCAGAGGAAAATATCTATCTTTCAGTTTTTGATTTCTTCATTGCAGAGAAACAAAGACAGAGAGGGAGATAGAATCTTGTCTCCTCTGCAGGCTGGAGATTTCTGCTGCTGTTACTACTTACACCCAAACTATACTCCCACGAAGCATCCAATCCAAGAGTTGTTGTGATGCTGATGATTCCTGGTCTCCATAGCGGATCGTGATTGCACAAACCAATCAGCAAGCTGTCTCTCACTGTTAGAAAGTGAGGACTGTAGATGCTGGAGATCGGAGTTGAGTGTCGTGCTTGCAAAGCACAGCAGGTCAGGCAGCATCCAAGGAGCAGGACAATGATGATTCCTGATGAAGGGCTTTTTGCCTGAAATGTTGATTCTCCTCCTCCTCTGATGCTACCTGACCTGCTGTGCTTTTCTAGCACCACACTCTTGTCTCTGACTGCTCACATATTGTGTACAGTATGCTTCAGCAAGCCAAGTTTAGCAAGTGATCTACAGATTTAATTCATCTGGTGGCTTTGTTGGAAGAATAAATGTTGACCAGTTCATGGGAAGAAATACCCTGCTCTTTTTGAATGGGATAAATTATGTTCCTATGAACATGAAGACAAGGGCTCCGTTTAATGTCTTGTGCAAAAGATGGTGTCTGCGGTAATATTCCTTTTGTACTGAACTCTTTTAAGAATTCTTGGGTCTTGGACATCAAGAATATTTGTGTTTGCTCCATAACTGCTTTGATTCCACCCATTTCCATTAGGGCACAAAAATGCATGAAAAACATCTTTGGATTGTGTATACGTTGCTGATGAAGCTCCATGTCGATTCATTTGCTGCTTATGCTTTCCATACCACTGTTACTTATAGACTCAACTATTCAAACCCACTGAGGCTTGCCTCCAATGTTCTCCCCTCTGTAAACTTGAGTTCATTCTGAAAACTGTTGGCCATATCTTACCTCTTAGCAAGTCACATTCCTCTCTGATCTATTTACTCATTAACTTTTATATTGGTTCCTGTCTTGACTTTTAAAATTCTTACCAGTTTTCACAAATCTTTCCTTGGCTTTACCTCTCATTTTGGTAATGTTCTCCGGCCACACGATGTATCGAGATATCTGCACTCTTTTAACTCTGGCCTCTTGTCTAATCCCAGTTATAATTGCTCCACCATTATCATCCTGCTCCTCGGATGCTGCCTGACCTGTGCTTTTTCCAGTACCACATTTTGCGATCCTGCCTCTCCTGCATCCGCAGTCCTCACTCTCTCCTTGTATACATGTTGCGCCAATAATGAATCCTATCGGAATATACCGTGTTTAGATTAAATTTGTTTAGTGAATGCAGTTTTTTTCTGCATTTGGTGAATTTTTATAGTGTTGGGGCTGAAGCTCCTGGGCCTTGTTCCAGTATACTATGTGTTAGCAGCGAGTTGCTGATTAAAAATGCACAATAGATGTGAGGGATTGAAGGACTTCCTGTGCTGTAAGCTTCCATGGTTCAGATTCTTGTGATGGGCTGTGAAGTCATGGCCTCCAGCCTTAGAGAGTGAGCTAAGGATACAAATCTTTGTTGCATCATTAGTCCATATTGGTGTAAAATATTGAAGTGCACTTGGAACAGCTTTGGATTCCAATGTGAACATGGAGAGCATGTGTATCATGGAAAAGAATTCCTAATTTGGCACTGTGCCATAAAATAAGTGTTGCAGATCATCTGCCTGCGATAAAAAACAGTTGACTCTTGATATCTGGTGAAATTAATGTAAATAAAAATCAGGTGATTTCTGTAATGGGCAGTCAGTCAGAAATTGAGCACTTTCCTTGACACAGCACAACATCACTCTTGGATCTTGGTGTAAAATTTCAATGCAGACTGACTGCCCATTACAGAACTCACCTGATTTTTATTTGCATATATATTCATGTGATTAAAACAGGAAAAAGTAATATCTTTTTTGAGTCAGGATTTTGGAGTTGAACAGTATAGCAGCTATCAAGAAAAATCTATTGTAGGTTTTGTCAGATTAATCAGGTATGGCTTATGTTTGTTTTCCACAACTGTAAAAGCAATAGATTTTGAAGGTTAGGGTAACAAGCCATATATTGATTGCCATACCGAGTTACCTCAAAAGAATTTGATTGTTGATTTGAATTAACAGCTGTAAAATCTTGGTCTATTGCCAGACTAATGTTGATTCTTGTAACAATTGCCATTGCTAATCGTTAATTTGAGAGTAGATGATTAATGGCTGTTATGGTTCTCACTACTTGACATTTTCTAGATAATTTTAAATGAGACAATATTTATGATCGGTATATCAACTGTTATAAATGCTATTGCCTTATTGACCAAAACCTAATGAATATTTATATATTAAATAACTTGTCTTTTATCAAATACATTGCAGAGTACAAATATTGTCTTTGTACTGTCTTACTGTCTTGGTGTACAATACTGGCAAATGAATAAAATATTTTTTATGTATGGAAAAGTAAGTGTTATCTTGCTTTGTTTGTCACAAGTGAAAGAAAGGCTTGTCTTTGTACAGATCGTTTCAATATCATAGGGAATCTCAAAGCATGATAGTCCATTGCATGTGTTTATATAATCACTGTGAAGTAGGAAAGAGACAGCCAATTTACATGGATGAGTTCCAACAAGTAACAATGTGATAATGACCAGATAATGTTTTTTTGTATGATGTTGATTGGGAAATAAATACTAGCTAGAATTCTGAGATGACTTCCATGATCATCATCAAATCAATACCATGGGATCTTTTATGTCAGATCTGAGAACGCAGACTGGAGTTTGGTTTAACTATTCATCTGAAAAATCATATCTCTGACTAAGCAACATTCCTTTCGAATTACACAAGAGTGTCAAGATGTTTGATCCCCTGTCAATGATATTTTAACTAGCAACTGAGTTGGCTCTCAAACATGCTCACTTTAGGCGTTGTCCCACTCGGAAACTACTTGTATAAAAGAAGAGGGTTTCAACTTAAAGGATAGATTTAACAGGTGAGTGCACTGCTCACCTCATCAACATAAAAGTTGGTCCTGAACTGACTGACCTTGCTCCAAGTTGTTCCATAGAAGGCACAATGGGCAGCTTTAATGGCACCTGAGTTGGAGGAAAACCCACCCTTCAGAGCTTCTGACCAATCAACACCAAGTTATAGACCAACAGGTTGACTTAAAATCACAAGCTTTCGGTGCGCTGCTCCTTTGTCAGGCTCCTTCACCTGATGAAGCAGGAGTGCTTGGAAAGCTTGTGATTTTAAATAAATCTGTTGGGCTATAACCCAGTGTCGTGTGACTTCTGACTTTGTCCACCCCAGTGCAATACTGACACCTCTGCATCTTAGCAATCTGATTGGGTGATGTCAGTAGTAATCCTGGCAGTTCTAGAACTCGGATTGGATACTGCTGGGACTGCAAAGAGGCCCACAAAGCAAATAATGTGAATCCTGGAGGGCGTTTTAAGGGGAGGGTACAAGGAGCCTAGAGAAGATGGGAGAGGTGGATGGAGGTGTGCTTTGGAGGCCAAGTGTTGAGGAACAAAAAGAGGGATAATATCTTGGAAAGAGGTTCCTCAGGACCTTTCCATTTATTCAACAAAGTGGCAAATAAAAAGCCCTTTCTGCTTCTATGTTGGACATTTTTATGGCTTTATGGCTTTCTCCTGCCTACCATTAGAGAACATTTTAGAGCAATGGTGGTGGATTTCCCCACTTTCAACATTCTGGAGGTTACCATTAACCAGAAACTGAACACGGTTAGCTATATAAATAGTGACCATGCAGGAAGATTAGAAGTTAGGAATCCTGCAGCAAATAACTTAACACCTGAATTTTCAAAGCCTCTACACCAGCTACAAAGAACAAGTCAGGAAGGTGATGGGTGAGTGCAGCCAAAACAACACTAGGGAATTTGGCACCATCCAGGATGAAGTTTAATTGACACCACATCCACAAACGTTCATTCCCTCCATTACTGATGCACAGTGGCAACTGTTGTATTATGTACAAAGTGAACTATGGAAAATCACCATGACTCCTTAGACAGGACCTTTTTAAACACACTGCTAATGCTTAAGTCTTATCATCGTTTTCCTTCTATGATAAAGACAGTAAATACATTGGAACATTCATCTGCAAGTTCCCCTCCAAACTACCAATCATCCTGACTTAGAAATTTATCACTCTTTCTTCAAAGTTGCTGGGTCAAAATCCTGACAGTGCCTCCCTAATAGCATTGTGGAGCTACCTATAGCACATGGATTGCAATGGTTCAAGAAGGCAGCTCACCATGAAATTGTCAAGGGCATCCAGCGATGAGCAATAGGTACCCCAGCCATCAATGCCCATATCCTGTGAATAAATAAAGAAAATTTTCAGACTTGCGATAGTGAACCCCCATCTCAGTGACTGATACCTACTGACAACCTATTCCACAAACCAGGGCCCAACTCCAGGAAGTAACATGGGACTTTAATAGGGTTAAAACACATATGAAGCTTCACTCTAATATGTCACTGCCCTGCTAACAAGATACAAGTTTAGATCTCTCTACTTTGTATGCAACAGCTTACATTTTATGTACAACCCTCAATGTATTAAAGCACACAATGCATAGCTGGAGTATTATCAAATAAAAATTGATGCGAAGCAAAAAATATTTGGAACAATTTAAAAAAAGCTTGATTAAAGAGTTATGTTTAAAGAGGTTTCTCCGTGGGGTGGGGAAATAAATAAAGAGGCCGAAAGATTTAGGGAGGAAATTCAATAGTTTGGAATCTGAAAGCACATCCACAGCTGGTGAAGTAGTTGAACTAGGGGATGTGCAAGAGGTTCGAATTGGATGACCATAAAATTCTGAGGCAGTTGTAGAGATGGATGTCATTACAGAGTTTCGGGGAATTGAGAAGATTGAATAATTTTAAAATAAGGGTGAGGCTTTGCTTGACAGGGAACCGGTGTAGTTTAGTGAACACGGGTGGCAGATAAACAAAGAGTTGTGATATGGTTGTTGAGTTTGGACGGACCCCAAGTTTTTTTTGAGAATGGAAGCTTGGCAGCTAGCCCATTAGAGCATTAGAATAGTTAAGCCCAGATTTAACAAAGGTGAGCACCAGAGTTTCAGCAGTGAAGCAGGATGATGTTATGAAGGATGAGGGAAGCCAATTTATTGATGATGTGGACAGTCAGAAGCTCATTTGACCATCACATTCAACAAAGGATGATTTGGTGAACTAAAACTATGTTATACCACATGTTTAATATTTAATTTCATTATAGTGATAAGGTGTTACAGAAGTTGACAGTGTGAAATCAAGTATGTTAAGGACTAGAATGTGCTATTATTGCTAATTTTATCAAGCTTAGCACTTTGATGCAGTACAACATTAAATTCTTCACATATTTTCATATAGGAGTATTTCTACAACTTTTTTGTTCAGAAACTATTTAACACAACGTTGTTGGAAGATGTAGTGATTTTTATTTCAAAACATCTTTAGTCTTTTTACCCAAACTGCTTAGTTTTTCTTTTGTGCAATCTATGTTTCTACACAATCATCAATATTAGAGGAATAAAAGTGACCATATCTCCAATAAAAACAGGAAATGCTGGAGTTACTCAACAATTTAGGTAGCATCTGTGGAGAGACGCTGTTAGAGTCTCTAAAGTTAGAGCATGAGTTGAGACTGTGTTGCCTGCCTGATGCCAGGGTTCATAACAGCTGGTAAATGGACTAAAGGATTTTAATGTTTATTGGTCAACATAGACATGGTAGCTGAAAGGTACACATTATGCTGTAGGACTCTGTGGTGTAGACCTCATAGCAAAGGCATATATGAGAATATGTATACTGAGAACATGAGTGTTGGCTTCCATGATTTTCCATTCATTGAAATGAGTAGGTTTTTTTTACATAAATGCAAAATATTCTGGATGGTGAAAATCTAAAACAAATGGAAAATATTGAGAACCTCAACAAGTCTGACAGCATCTGTGGGTGAAAAAAGAAGTTAACATTTCCACTCCAGTATGAGTCACCTTCAGAACGCTTCAGTGTGTTGAGCTAAAAGCTAAGAACGATTACCAGTGATGAATTTTAGCTTCTGGGTGGCCGTCAACTGGCCAGATGTCAAGTATCTGTGGTGAATTAATTTTTTTGAGAATGAGACCTCTTCAGTATAATTTGTTGAGCTGCTTACTGAAATTGTGTGCTTTGCATCGTTCGCTAGTCCTGGATTGATGCTGTCTTAGGTAGCATGAGTTTTTACATTCCACCTCGTCCTTGTCTCAGAAAATAATTATAGCACTCACCTTCTTGGACTTCTTAACTACCAGTTTTTGCCGAGTACAGGACCATGCATATGCTGTGCAATTGGATGATTTAAAACTGGTGGTCCTGTTTACTTCATAGGACTCAGATATGCATGAATCCTTATTTCTCAGACTGTTGACACAGGGATCATTCTCCGAATGGAAGATCTGTTCATGGAACAAGGCAGTAATGCTTACTTCAAGAATACCAGTGATTACACGTTGTGGTAGATTTCAAGATTTATTTTGCTGAAATTGGTAAATGGCAGATTCTTACATAGTGGAATTAAAGATAAAAAACAATCCCATATCCACTTGGCACAACCACACTTGATGAACTATATATTTGCTCAACAAGATTTCTCTGCTCTTTTGATCCCTTTAGTATCTTGCTATTTTCCAAACATATTTCATGACATTTTTCGACGTGAATCTACATCTGCTAACCAGCTGTCTGTTATGCTGTGCTGTGACCTCTTGTAAGTTTTCATAGTCTTCATCATAATTTCCAATACACTCCCATTTGCAGGTCTCAGTAAATTTCAACACTGTCCCTCCTTTTCTAAGTCTGGATCATTTATCTGAATGGTTAAAAAGAGCAATCCAACAGAAGGCTTTAAAATACTACCTTGCACATTCTGAAAACAAAGGCAGTTTGAGAAGACAGGACCTTCATGATAACATATTTCATAGTGGGAATTGAACCCAGGCTGTTGGCATCATTCTGCCTCATGAGCAAGCCATCTATCCAACTGAGCTAACCAAAGATAAGAGATCACTGTATTGAGAGTAATATAATAGCATGGATTGAGAATTGGTTAACAGAAGACAGAAGGCTGGGATTAATGGGGTTTTTTCATAATGACGTAACTAGTAGAGAAGCACTAAGATAAGTTAGTTATAAGGCCTAATTATTTACTATCTCAATTAATGACTTGGGTGGAGGGGATGGAGTTTTATGTATCTAAATTTGTTATTGATATAAAAATAGGTGGCAGGGCATGACAAGGATATAAGGAATATGGATTAATTGAGCAAATGGGCAAAGAAAAATAGCAGATGGAGTTTAATGTAGTGAAGTGTGAGGTTATGCATTTTGTTAAGAAGAATAAAAAGGAAAACCCTATTTAAATGGAGAGAGACTTACAAAAATTATGAAGAATCAGGGTGGTGTTGTGCATTGAAACACAAGACATTAGCATGCAGGTGTAGCAAGCAATGAGAAAGCAAATGGAATTTTGGCTTTTACTTCCAAGAGTCTAAAAATAGAGAAATCTTGTAACAGCTATCTATACAGGGTGTTAGCTAGGTCAAACGTGGAGAGTATGTAGTGATTTGAATTTGAATTGACTTGAATTAGGTTGATTGTCACATACTCACATGAGTACTGTGAAAAGTTTGCAAGTCACCATTTACAGCAACATCTTAGATATAACGATACAGAGGTACAGAATCTTGGTACGAGTTTAGGTCCCACTTTTAAAAAAAGGATGCAGACATTGGAGGCAGCTCAAAAGTGACTTACTAGGTTGATTTCTGGGATGAAGGGGTTGACTTAACAAGAATGACTAAACAGTTTAGGCCTTAATTCATTAGAGTTTAGAAGAATGAGGGCTGCTGTTATAAAAGATCTTAGGAGGCTTGATAGGTTAAATGTTGAGAGGGTGTTTCCACTTGTAGCAGAATCTTGAATTATAGGACATGGCTATAGAATAAGTGAACAAAGATGGAAAGGAATTTTTCTCTCAGGCTAGCAAATGGCAGATATTCGCTGTGCCAGAGAGTAGTGTGGCGAGATCACTGGAAGTACTTAAAGCAGAGGTAGATAGTCCTCAACTTGCTATTTGAAAAATCTAGGGTGGCATGGTGGCTCAGTGGTTACCACTGCTGCCTCACGATACAAGGTACCTAGGTACGATTCCAACCTTGGGTGACTGTCAGTGTGGAGTTTGCACATTCTCCCTTTATCTGCGTGGGTCTCCGCCAGGTGTTCCAGTGTCTTTCCACTGTCCAAAGACCTGGTTGGGTGGGCAATTTAGCATAGCCAATCCATAATGTTCAGTGAGATGCAGGGTTACAGGTGTGGGTGGGATGTCCTTCAGAGGGTTGGTGTGGATTTGATGGGCAGAATGGCCTGCTTACATACTGTACGGATTTTATGAGGACCTGGCATTAAGATTTTTGAGACTTGGGCCAGATCACCCATGACCTTATAGAATGTTGTGCAGGCTAAGGGATTGATTCATCTCTTCTTGCTTCTATTTATTATGTTCTTGTAATCTCATGCTTTACAGTTCAGCTAAATCCAAATATGTTGTTGAGTGAATCAAGCAACATTCCCATAGAAAGCAAAAACAACTGAGGACATGATAACATTTCTGTAATTTTATCTTGTCATGGTATCTTTATTAAAAAGATCTTTTATGAAGCTGAACCCAATCAGAATATTAGTTTCCATTTGCCAAAGATGTCTTTGTAGGGGAAAGAAAAATGAAGTAGGAAATTACCGTAATGGGGAGAAAAAACTGTTGAGTAAAAATTTCCAAAACCTTGATAATTCAACGTTGTTATTCTGCCAGTAATCCACAGAAACAAAGACCACAACTTTGTGGGATTTTTGACGACAGGCTCAGAGCAGATGATTGGAAAAATGGTGAGGAAAGGAAATGAATGACGTGCACTGTCTTTTCCCACTGCCATTGGCAGTAAAGGATATAGATGGCCTACCACCCAGCAACAACTGAGCCACCTAAATGGCTGATTAAGAGACGCTCCCCCTTTATTTTCACTTCATTGGCTGTGGGTGCGGTTGCCCCCTCCAATGTGTGTGGAGGTCTCCAGATAAACTCTACATACTCTGGGGGCACATGGCTCTCCTTTTTGGCATTTCTTGGCTATCAACTGGGCTCCACACCAGGAATGGCCAGCCCTGTTGGCGTTGAGCCACCCTGTCCACAGTAACATGCCTTGCAGTAGCAATGTCATGTTGGTAGCTATCTGATTCTGTTGGAGGCTCTTTGGGGAGTTCACTCTCCTTAATCAGATGACAGCATGGCAGCAGTCACTTAATCAATTGCATACTGGAGGTGTAACTAGCATGTCTCCCATAATTTTTAGAAATGTAGTTACATCACTATAACATGAATAAATATAAAATGGCCTGCTCCTCCTCCTAAATCTTGTAAGCATAAGCAGCCGAGGCATTAATGTACAAGAACATAAGTAGGTGGGTGAACCTGCAGTGATGTTTCAATGGTTTCTGATGCAGAATATGATATGGGCAAGTGTTTTGGATGGTCTTGCTTTGGTGGAGGGTGGGACGCCAGTCAGGAGAGCAGTTTGAAAAGTTGGAGTTGGAGGTGACAGGATCTTTTAATAAAAGTTTCAGCAGCTGAGAGACTGAGGTAGAGCATGGGTCGTACGGTCATAGGGTTGTCATTAGCTCTTGTGATGGAAAGAATGTGGGATTGGAGGCTCGACTCAGGGTCATGTAGAATATCAACATGACAAATAGTTTTGTCCAACTGGAAAAACAGGCTGTGCAGGTTATGCCAGTGGCTTTGGTATGAAGTTCATGGCAGAAGCTGCAGATACTTGTTCATTCTTTAACTGGAGAAAATGTTGGCTTCTCTGTGACTGGACGTTGAACAAGATGACTGATAATGTTGAGGTAATGGAGTGAAGAATTGGGGGTTGTATTGTCAGCATAAATGTGGAAGCTGACACCAGTCAGTATTTTTTGAATGTTATTATTTATTGGCAACAGGTCATTGAGAATGAGGTATATATTAACTGTGTAAGGAAAAGGAGAAGCCATTGCTGCAAGTGTTCTCTGTGCAACTGGATAGGTAGGTCTGCACTCCCCCACCTAAGCAAGGGAAGTCATATTGAGCTGGACAGCATAGAGAGCTTTTACAAAAGGATGATGTGCTATGTAATTTCAGAGGAAAGTGCACCTACTGACAGCTGTGGAACATGCACCTTGTAAGTCTGGATGTGGATCATGGGTATGCTAGCTAATTCCATGATGCCAAATACTATCACTGCTGTGGTGGATATATATACACACACACACCAATAACATGGCTGATCTGATGATACATGAGTTGCATTGACAAATAATGCACACAAGGTTGGGGAAGTGCCCAAACAGATAATCAATCTGTAGAAATTGAACTAAACAGCTACAAATTGAGAATGCACTGTCTTTAAAAACATCCTGTGTTGGCAGCTGACATTGATTCTGTATATGTAGGCTGCAGTAGATAATGGGAGGTTTACTAACCCTCCAATTGATTTGATTTGTTCTAAAATTAATTGTGTGCCAAGCTATCCTTGAAGTTACTGGATGATAAAGAGTATATTGCACTTGGTTGGGCAGCTCTAAGTGGAAGCACTTAAATGTTGAGGACATTTACAGTCCAAATCAAAGCAATATTAAAATCTACTCATGAACCATTATAACATTAATGTTCTTTCAGAAATGTTAGGGTAATGAATATTGAGCTATTTTGTTCCTGCAGCTGTGACAAAATTTACTGTTTTTCAATTTCAAGTATTCTATGGAATTCAAGATTTATTATCAATTAGGAATGAAAATGTGTAATGAAAAGTAGAAAGGAAAGTAAACCAATACATACTGGTGACAACTGTAGTCTTGTGACTATGTCTACTGAGTGTCACATTATCAGTACTCTTAAAGGTAAATTAATCTCAAAATTTCTTGATGATCCTACACTCATATCTGGAGACAGCTTATAGATTTCCAATTGATCAAAACAATTTAATTGGCTTAAGAATGGATCATGCTGGAAAATGGGCTTGTAGGTCATGTTCTTGGAAGGTACAGTGTTTGTGGCATGGGTTGGTGATAATGGCTTTTGTCTTCTTAATGTTCAACTTGAAAATTGTGACTCATCCAGGACTCTGTCAGATGTAGGATGAAAGCATGAAGACAGTGCAGATATTGAGAGAGGTGGTAGAAAAGTGGAGTTTAATACCACCAGGATACAAATGGAACCTGATGCTCTATCTTTGATTAATGATGCTAAAGGATGGCATGTAAGTGAGGGACAGGAATAAGATGCTTGGGAGACTCCAGAAGAAAAAAAGAAAAAGCCATTGTAGGAGATTTTATGGTTACAATTAGATAGGTAAGAGTGGAACCTGCTAAGGAAGGTTGTTCATGGAGGAGAGGCATTAGAGGGTGACCGTGCAGTTGATCATGCCAAAGATTCCAGAAAGATCGGGAAAACTGGGGACTCATTTGCAAATTAGTTGGGCTCTTTTCAGTACTGTAATGGTGCAGAAACCTCTTTGGAGAGCTTTTAGCATAGGGATTGGGGACAGGCCATGTTTGGTAAACAACAATAAATTTAAATACTTAAGATACAAAAGAGAAATTAAAGATGGTAGTGGTTTTCAATAACCCCAAGGGCTTTAGGCTTTTTTGATCATTTTGAAAGTAGGAGGGCTCAGTAACTGTTACCAGCTAGTTATTTTGGGTGGTCAACATATCGATGGGAATGTGGTCATAGAAACAGCGAGTACAATTTAAGGAGAAGATGTGCTCTGATTGAGTGTGAGGGGATATAGAGGCCTCAGAGCAGGTTTCTAGCTTTCCCATGTTTCAAATGTTACCTTATGTTTATATTTTATATGCCTGTTTTTATTTCTCATATACTATGAGCTTTTAAGTTTCTGCATCTGTATTCATAGATGTACATTGTTTCGGAGAACAGATTTATATGACATTTCAGAAAAGCATGCTTGAAGTCAAAATTGTGAAAGGAAATTCATATTGAACCCATATGTTGGAATAGTTAATGGACATAATAGACTTCAGAGATAAAAGAATAATAAAACACTTTATTCTTGGTAATGGAAAAAATATATGGTATGAGAAAAAATGAGTCAAAAGGGCTCAAAAATAAGATTCTGAGATTGTAGTTAGATTGCAGTTTGTTTTTTTCAAATCTTTCTGATTTATTATCGCTGGAAATATTAAAAATGTGATTTTTCTTAACCTTGTTTGTTGATTGGGTTTATCGGAGATGTAGGTTAATATGTGTACCCTGTGGATATTTGGATTCCCTTCAAGCTGTCTTTAGCTGATATATCTTAAATGGACTTTACAGCATATTAGTGACAATGAAGAAGATATGTAGATAAATAACTGTAGCCATAGTTATTGTAAAAGAAATAACAAAATGCTGTCCCTGTAACAAAGAGAGCATAAGAAAATAAAGGCTTAAGAAATAAAGCTGGAGTAGACCACATGGCTTGAAGACCCCCCTCTGTTATTCAGTTTAATCATTTTGATGTTGGGCATTAACTCTGCATTCCTGCCTGCTATCTATATCATAAATTCCCTAAGAGACCAAAAATATATCTGTCTCAGCATAAACATATTCAGTGACGGCACATCCACAAATCTCCTGGGTAGAGAGCTATAAAGACTTACAATTTGGAGTGAAGAAATTTCACTGAATCTCGGTTTTAAATGACTGAATGCTTATCAGAGACTCTGTGCCTTTGTTCTAGATAATCTAGCCAGTGTGAATGCCTTTCAATATCTACAATCTTAAAGCTCTTTATAATACTGAATGTCTCAATGGAGAGCACTTCTAAACTACATAGAGTGTATAGACTTAATTTACTCAGCCACTCACCACAGAACAACCCTCTCATGCCAGGTACCAAGCTAGTGAACCCATGTTTTCTTGTCTGTAATGCAAGCATATGTATTTATTTTTAAGTAACCTGCTCAGATGTCATATAACACACCTCATATGCTGGCTCAGAAGTAGGGACAGTACAACAATGCTGTAAGACCCTCTCCAATGCAAGTTTATCCATCTGTTTATATGGAGACCAAAATGGCACACATCAATACAGGCGTGGAGTCACTAAAACACCACACAATTGTAGCAAGACTAGTTTTATTCCTGTACAATAGTCTTCCTGCATTAAAGCCAATGTTTTATTTTCTCTCCAAAATGCTTGCCATACTTGGATGGTAATATCCTGTGTTCCTTGCACACACAAGTTCTCTTGCACATTTGCAGGTTTCGTGACTTAAAAAAATGCTCTGCTTTTCTGTTCTTGCAACCAAAATAACCTCTCACTTCCCCACATTATACTCCATCTGTCACCTTAGTGCCTACTCTCTTAACTGACTGATATTTCTTTGCAGTGTCTCTAAATCTAGCTCAGCTTGCATTCTCATGTAGCTATGTTTTACTAGAAAACTTAGATACGTTATACTATGTCTTCCTTCCGAGTCATTAATATTGACTGTAAAAGCTGAGGCCCCAGAATTGATTCTTTTGGCTCTCCATTAGTCATAGTCATATAGAATCACAGAAATGTACAGCACAGAAACAAACCCTTCAGTCCAACTTGTCTTTGCCAACTAGATGTCCAAAGTTAATGTAGTCCCCTTTGCTAGCAGTTTGCCCATATTCCTTTAAACTGTTCCTATTCATGTACTCAACGAGATGCCTTTTAAATGTCGTAATTCTACTAGCCTACACCAGTTCCTCTCGCAGATCATTCCACACACTCAGCATAAAAATGTTGCCCCTTAGGTCCCTTTTAAATCTTTCCCCTCTCACCTTAAACCTATGCTCTCTTGTTTTGGACTCCCCTACCCTGGGAAAAGATTTGGCTGTACACCCTATCCATGCCTCTCATGATTTTATTAACTTCTATAAGATCACCCCTCAGCCACACTCTAGGCAAAACAGCCCCAGCCAATTCAGCCTCTCCTCATAACTCAAACCATCTAACTGTGGAAAAATCTTTGTATATCTCTTCTCAGTCTGCCACCTTGAAAATGCCCCATTTATCCATACTCTATGCTTCCAGTCATGTAACTAGTCATTGATGCATGATAGAACATTATCGTCAAATATTTGAGTCCTTCCGTTTTGTGTTTCGTGTGGCACCTCATCAAATGCCTTTTGGAAATCCAAGTATATTGAATCTATTGGTCCCCCTTTATCTACCTTACTAATTGCATTCTCAAGAAAAAAGACCTCCTGATACGTTTGTCAAACAGCATATAACTTTTGCAAAACACAGTTTAGCTTATTGTAATTATTCCAAGAACCTTGTAGAAATTTCCTTAAAATAAATTTGTGCATGCCCAGTGCATTCAATTGAAGTATCTTCTGTTTGATTTTTCATAATTACACTATTCACTTCATGGACCTTGCTCTCTGAAACACTATTGCTCTTAAATTCTGTGCCTTCCATTCTGTCTCAGTTTGTACTTGTCTACATCATTATTCTTTTCCATTAGCAATTTTTGAGAAGATTTGTAACTCAGGTGGTTGAATAGTATATAAGTTACTTCGCTAAGCTTGAACATTTATTTTCAGACGTTTTTTCACCATACTAGGTAACATCGTCGGTGAGAGTCTGTGTTGAAGTGCTGGTGGTATGTCCCGCCTCTCTCTTTCTAGGTCTTGGTTTCTTAAGGTGGATGATGTCATATGTGGGTTTTTTTCCCAAGGGAAGGTAGATTGTTTTAGATCCTATGTGTTTATAGATGGAGTTCTGGTTAGAATGCCATGTCTCTAAGAATTCTTGTGTGTGTCTTTGTTTCGCTTGCCCTAAGATGTGTGTGTTGTCCCAGTCAAAGTAGTGTCCTTTATCATTAGTTTCTGTACATACAGACAATGAGTCATATCTTTTCGTGGCCAGTTGGTGTTCATGTATCCTGGTGTCAAGTTTCCTGCTAGTTTGTCTGATACTGTGTTTTTTACAGTTCTTGCATGGTATCTTGTAAATAATGTTAGTTTTGCTGGTGGTATCTAATGGATCCTTTAGGTTAATTAGTCGCTGTTTAAGTGTATTGGTAGGTTTGTGGACTACTACATCAGACCAACTAGCAGGAATCTTGCCACCAGGATATAGGAACACCAACTGGCTGCCAAATGACCTGATCCACTATCACTAGTTTTTAAACATGCAGACAAAAAAGGACACCACCTTTGACTGAGACAACACACACATCCCGGAACAGGCAAAATAAAGACACACATGAGAATTCTTAGAGGCATGGTATTCTAACCAGAACTCCATCAATGAACACATCAATTTGGATCCTATCTACTTTCCCCTGAACCGGAAATGACATCACCCACCTTAAGAAACTGAGACCTATAAATAGAGAGGCAGGACATACCACTAGCGCTTCACCTGAGACTCTCACTATGTTACCTAGTATAGTGACGAAATGTCTGAAAATAAACCTTCAAGCTCAGTGAGCTAATTTACATACTTACACTTTTCTATTGCCTCAAGTTTTATCTTGGGATTTCTAATTTTCCCTTCACTTGAATTGTCGACTTCTCGCTGTTAATTTAGTACAATTATTTCCAGATTCTGAACTCATTTATGGATGCAGTCTTCTACTTAAATGGTCTGTCCCTTTCTGTCACCCCCGGTTACTATTTTCCTGTTTTCTACCACTGTTGCCTTACTCTTTCTCATTAACTTAAAAAAAACTCCCCTCATGTGACCCCCTCCACCCATTATTAAATTCACAGCTCTTTTCTATAACTCTAGTTATATGATTCATCAATGTCTGAGGGATTTTGGTGACGGTTGTGCCGATAATAGAGCACCTCCTTTCCCCGCTCCTGTTGTCAACATCAACTGAGCTGAAACACGTTTCTCTCACACTGGTTAGAGGTTTAATGAAAATGTGCCAAGGCAGCAGGCAGAGTGTCTCATGAACAAAAGGAGCTCACTCAAGTGTTATGGGAAGTACGTATTTGGAATTTTCCTCACTGTGTGGTAACAAGGTCACAAAGCCACATGTTGAAACAGGAGGAGAATTTGATGAGTAAAGATAAAGAAGTTGAAGTTCAATTATCAGAAACTATAGTTTTTCCATGTTTTTTTTCCCCAAGTTTGTCCAATACATTTAAACAGTGACTAGTGTGGCACCATATGAACCAGTACTTGGACCCCAGCTACTTGCAATATATTTTAATTATTTAGATGAGAGAACCAAATACAATATCTCCAAGTTTGCAGACAGCACAAACTTGGGTGAGCTGTGAGGAGTATTCAAAGATTCTTCAGTCTGATTTGAACAAGCTGAGTGAATCGGTAAATGAATGGCAAGTGAAGAAAATGTGGATAAATGTGAGATTACTCATTTTGGTAGCAAAAACAGGCAGGCAGATTATTGTCTGAATGGTGATAATTGGGAAAGGGTGAGGTACAACAAGAGTACAGGAGTGGGGATGTCTTGCTGCAGTTGGACAGGACCAAGTCAAACTGCACATGAACTATTTTGTGCAGTTTTGGTCTTATCTGAGAAGGTTGTTCTGGCTAAAGAGAATACCACAAACGTTTACCAGACTGATTCCTGCAATGACGCGACTAACATATGAAGAGAGACTGAATCAGTTAGGATTATACACTTTGTCATTTGATTCACTGACCATGTAATCACTGCCTTTGTTTCTCTTCCTCCTTTTTTAAAGTGCCATAGTTTTCATTTTTTTCCCCAAAGTTCCAAAGCAATACAACTGCTCCTGGAATTTGAAGAAATCAGCTCCAACAACTAAAATACCTCAAAAAAGGAGCAGCTCTCACAGCCACAACTTTTTCCTGTCCTCTATCTTGGATTATCTTTGAGGTTTATAAAATCATGAGGGCATGGATAGGGTAAATGGTCAAGGTCTTTTCCCTGGGGTGGGGGAGTCCAGAACCAGAGGGCATAGGTTTATGGTGAGAGGGGAAAGATTTAAAAGGCAACACTCTTACACAGAGGGTGGTGTGTATATGGACTGAGCTGTCAGAGGAAGTGGTGGAGGCTGATACAATTACAACGTTTAAAATGGGTATATGAATAGGAAGGGGTTGAAGGGATCTGGGCCGGGTGCTAGCATATGGGATTAGACTAATTTAAGATGTCTGGTCGGCATGTACAAGTTGGACTGAAGGGTCTGTTTCCATGCTGTACATCTCCATGACTCTAGGAGGGGGAGGGGGGGAGAATGTCCTGGAAACGTATAAAATTCTAATAGGACTAGACAGGGTAAATGCAAGGAGAATGTTTAATTGCTGAATAATTTTTACTGTTGCAGTGATTATAAGTGTGTTTGGTGACTTCTGAGATTATGGTGAGGCTGTAAAATTCTCTGTCACAAAACTTGGTGATGTCAAAACAGTGAATGTTTTCAAGAAGGAATTAGATATTATTTTTAAGACGAAGTGATCAAAGTATATGGAGAGAAAGTGGGAGCAGGTACTGAGTTGTATGGTCTGCCATGATCATACTGAATGGCAAAGTAGGCTGAAAGGGCTGAATGGCCTATTCCTGCTCCTATTCTCTATGTCTGTGTAACTGAAGTCCCTCTTCCTTAGTAAGGTCCCTTATTGAAGAAACACTCATCTGCATCATATGTAAATCTGAGTCTTTATAAAGCCAAGGATTAACCGGGAAATGGTGCAGATGTCTCCAACTTCAGGCTGGAAGGAAGTAAATGCATAACAATTCAGTGACTACAGCATTTTGGCAACACTGACAATTCTCTCCTTATTCTGCTCTGAATCTGCAATTATAACAGTGAATGATGGCATATTCCATGAGGGGCTCCTTAATTAAATGAAGATACCTGATAGACTGTTTTTCCGAGATTTAGGTAGTTTAATTGGTCCCTGAACATCTTGAATGAATGTCTGCTGCTCAGGGCCTGCATCCTCCTCCTCTTTCTCTCTTTCCTGGAAACTTGCTCCACTCTTTGTTGCTTTTGCTAATCCACCCGTACAAAGGGAATGCAGCCTTATGCACCTATGTCTGATGGATTTTTTATGGCAAAAGCCTTGAAGTCAGGCAAGTTCTTCACAGGCAACTCCACTCCCTGTGCATTTCAATAATTCTGAAAGTCACCAAACACACAATCATTGCAACAGTAGAAATTATTCAGCAACTAAACTTGAAAGTAGTTGTTGAACTCCTTATACAGATACACCCCCCATATTCGCAGGTGATATGTTGCAAGACCTCCTGCGGATGCCCAAAATCATAGATAATAGAGAATGCTTTCTATTTAAATGGGAAGCTTATCTCCCCAGCAGCCCTGGAATTATTTCTGGAATGTACCATGTGATATTTTCAGGCAGTGGTAAACCTTGGAAATCGAATCCAAGGAAATGGGGGTTCTCCTGTATATTATTGGTGTCTGTGTCCTTCCTGCTGCTGAATTCATTCTCAGCTGTGTGAGGTTAAGCAAGAGTGTTGACTAGTTTGTTGAGCTCAAAATGCCAGTGCTGCTGACAGGTAAGCATTGTATGCTGATTGGTTTTATGATCTACTGCATGCTTCTGGCAGATGCTGTCTGTTTGAATACTCATGCTGTTACAAAAATGCCATGGGCAATATTTTACAGGCAAAGTGGCATCCATAGCAGTGGTTTTGCAGAGTCAAATTTCAGAGTCTAACAAAAAGCTGAGCAATTGTGTCGGCCTTTAATAAAGCCTTCTCGATTTGACTTGCCTACTTAAAACATCAGTGTAATTAAAATACCAGGTGTTCCTGCTCCTATGCTCCCTTTAAAATGGTAACATTTGGTTTATATTGCTTCTCTTTCTTTCTTAATACTACCAACATACATCACTTTATATTTCTCTGCATTAAATTTAATCAGTTATACATTTCTTTCTTCAGTGGTCTGTCTGTATGTTCCTGTAATCTGTTAATTTCTTCAATATACATTTTCAAGCTTTCTATGATCCACAAACTTGGCATTTTACTTCCTCTGCCCAAGATCAGTAAGTATCAAGAACCATAACCATGATGTTGACCCTTAAGGGATATAATTATATGTTTCTCTCCAGCTTGATAAGGAACTGAACATTTTGTTTTTAATTCATTCATTGGATATGGGTATTGCTGGCTGAGCTAGCATTTCTAACCCATCTCTTGTTGCCTTTGAGAAGCTGCTTTCTTGTCCATGTGCTGTAGGTAGACCCACAATACTGCTAGGTAGAGAATTCCAAGATGAAGTCGGAAATTCTCTGTAGTTATTCACCAGGTTTACACCTAGACATTAAATTAGGCCGTGGAGTGATCAGTGGGATACCTGATTTGAGAGAATCAAGTCTAATTTTATCTGTTCTAACTCAAACTTCACTAGTAGTATCCAGATTGGGAATCTTGTCACAGTTTTATTTACCCACACCTTTCACCAGAACTTCTCAAACTAATTATCACAATCCTTGGGGCATTTCAATCAGTTAACGCAGCCCAGACCAATAAGAGAACCAGTTGTTCCTGTTCTTCTAAGCTGATTAAAACCTAATGCAATGCATTTGCAAATTGAGCTATAGAGATCTCAAACAGCAGAGCTTTGAATTATTTTGAGGCCTAAAATGAAAAGAATCATTTTGGAACATAGAATAGAAATGCGAGCTATGAAGAGCCGATCTGCTGTGAGACGTAAAGAAAAAAATGTATAGATTTGTATCTTGTTAGAAATGAGCTAAAAATATAGCTGGTCCAGTTCTTGAAAAGATGTTTCAATTTCACTGTCGATGCAGAATGCTGGCAATTGAGTGACTTGGAAGCCAAAACAAAGAGAGAGAGAGGCAATTCAGGTAACAAGCAGATGTTGTTACAAGCTCATCTTGGAACCATTGTAGATGTATTGTTACTGCATGTAGGAGGAATAAATTTATATATTTATATGCAAGAAGTGAATTTTCTCCTATTCTGAGGGAATTTTCATTTAACAGTGTATTTTTCCAATCCATTAATGGTGAGGAAGAGAATCGTAAATCTCATTATCGATATATTGATGGATGTTTCTTGCAGCAAGTTGCCATTAATAGAGTTTTTAAGAAGTGAGACCTAGGCTTCTATGAAAATCTAGACTAAGTAGCCTTTTTTAAGAAAATGAGCTGTAATCAGGCAAATCCAATGTTTATTGTCTGTACAAATGTATATACATCCAATATATCCCTTATCTATATAGCAGGACAAAAGAAACAAAAGTACTTCATAGATCATGGCAAATTGAAAATAAAATTATAAATGGTACTGAAAATCACAAACAAGGATCTATTTTACAAATTGACTTGCTGCATACCCACCACATCCCTGGAAATTCTGATATTCTGCAATTTCTAGATCTTGGAATCAACCTTCTACCTATGAAGTCCAAATCTAATATATCTTGGATGAGTTACAGGTATTTAATTTGAAAATGAAGTCATTGTTAAAAATTATGACCGACTGACTGAAGTGGTGACCTTTTGGTGGGAATTTCCACCCATCCATTGTACCTTTGCTGCAACAATTGCAGAAACTAAATTAATGCAATTTTCCAGCTTTTCTGCCATTGTGCTCAGATTCTTGCAGCTGTTATTGGTGACAGGCAGCAGATTCCCCAGGGTACTTGATCCCCATAGATTTTTCTCTTTTACTGCACAATGACTTTGATCAGACGTCTAAATGCAGATTTTATTTTAGACTAGAATTCCATCATTTGTTATAATGGGATTTGAACCTGGGTCTCCAGACCATAAAATCATTGTTGATCATCATGAAAACCTATCTGGTTCGCTCATATCCTTTCATAAGAAAACTGCTGTCCTTACTTGGTCTGGCCTACAGGTGACTAGCTTTTTTAGGTTAGTCCAGTGATAATACACAACACCATCACCTCCTTTGTTGATTTGGCGTAACCTCTCCCACCTCTCCCTGAACATTGATTCAGGTTTGGTATTCGAATTGGAAATTATTAAATTCTTGATGCTCATTGTCCTCTGGAATAAGTTATTTGATATTACATTTCCCTGTTCTATGCCTTTGGAAATAAATCCCTCTTTCTTATGCCCACATTTAGCCAGGCTTTTCCTCCATTCTGTTACCCATGTGAAGCACTCCTGAACTAAGTGCTAAATGCTGTCTACTTTGTCCTTGGCAGCAGCTTTCCTGCCAGTTTATATTGTAATATTGTAATTTTTAATGAGCCTTCCTTCTACCGAGAGCAGCACAATGGTTTAGTGATTAGCACTGCTGCCTCAGTGTCAGGGAGCCAGGTTTGATTCCAGCCTTGGGCTGTGTGGAGTTTTCACGGTCTCCATGTGCCTGTGTGATATTCTTCCGGGAGCTCTTGTTTTTCTCCTGCAGTCCAAAGATGGGCAGGTTAGGTGAATTGGCCATGCTACATTACCCATAGTTGAAAATGTGTTGCTGGTTAAAGCACAGCAGGTCAGGCAGCATCCAAGGAACAGGAAACTCGACGTTTCGGGCATAAGCCCTTCATCAGGAATGAGGAAAGTGTGTCCAGCAGGCTAAGATAAAAGGTAGGGAGGAGGGATTTGGGGGAGGGGCAATGGAGTTGTGATAGGTGGAAGGAGGTCAAGGTGAGGATGATAGGCCGGAGTGGGGTGGGGCAGAGAGGTCAGGAAGAAGATTGCAGGTTAGGAGGGCGGTGCTGAGTTCGAGACAAGGTGGGGGGAGGGGAAATGAGGAAACTGGAGAAATCTAGGTTTATCCCTTGTGGTTGGAGGGTTCCCAGGAGGAAGATGAGGTGCTCTTCCTTCAACCGTCGTGTTGTTATGTTCTGGCGATGGAGGAGTCCAAGGACCTGCATGTCCTTGGTGGAGTGGGAGGGGAAGTTAAAGTGTTGAGCCACGGGGTGGTTGGGTTGGTTGGTCCGGGCATCCCAGAGGAGTTCCCTGAAGCGTTCCGCAAGTAGGCGGCCCGTCTCCCCAATATAGAGGAGGCCACATTGGGTGCAGCGGATGCAATAGATGATGTGTGTGGAGGTGCAGGTGAATTTGTGGCGGATATGGAAGGATCCCTTGGGGCCTTGGAGAGAAGTAAGGGAGGAGGTGTGGGCGCAAGTTTTGTATTTCCTGCGGTTGCAGGGGAAGGTGCCGGGAGTGGAGGTTGGGTTGGTGGGGGGTGTGGACCTGACAAGGGAGTCACGGAGGGAGTGGTCTTTTCGGAATGCTGATAACTCCCCCTCCCACTCCACCAAGGACATGCAGGTCCTTGGACTCCTCCGTCGCCAGAACATAACAACACGACGGTTGGAGGAAGAGCATCTCATTTCCGCCTGGGAACCCTCCAACCACAAGGGATGAACTCAGATTTCTCCAGTTTCCTCATGTCCCCTCCCCCCACCTTGTCTCAGTTGATTCCCTCGAACTCAGCACCGCCTTCCTAACCTGCAATCATCTTCCTGACCTCTCCGCCCCCACCCCACTCCGGCCTATCATCCTCACCTTGACCTCCTTCCACCTATCACATCTCCATCGCCCCTCCCCCAAGTCCCTCCTCCCTACCTTTTATCTTAGCCTGCTGGACACACTTTCCTCATTCCTGATGAAGGGCTTATGCCCGAAACGTCGAGTTTCCTGTTCCTTGGATGCTGCCTGACCTGCTGCGCTTTAACCAGCAACACATTTTCAGCTCTGATCTCCAGCATCTGCAGACCTCACTTTTCCCTCAGATACATTACCCATAGTGTCCAGGGATGTGCAGACTAGGTGAATTAGCCATGGGAAATAGGTTTACAGGGATAGAATAGAGAGGTGAGTGGTTGGGATGTTTTTTAGAAGGGCGGAGGGGACCTGATGGGCTAAATGGTCTGCTTCCATACTCTAGGGTTTTTATGATTTCTATGTTTCCTGACTGTTCGTGCCAGTGACTTCTGGATGGTAAAGCTGGTGAGAATGGCATGAAGCAGCAAACTCTCATCTGCATTTGTTGATGGCCAGCTGCCTTTTGAAATGCTGTAAAGGACGCTTAACCCAATGTGACACTGGACGCACATCAGGCATGGAACAGTAGGACATTCCTGCAATCCAGTCTTCAAAGGCTCCTGGCTCCAATGTTATTAATGTAAAATTGGTGGGCAGCTGTTGAGATTTACCCTGGTAAATCTGCTATAGTTGCAGAAGTACATGCACAGAAATCGTTTTACTAAATTGCGACCTCAGGATAGCACAGGAAGCTTATTTTTCTCTAAAATGTTGGCAAACAAAAAGCAGTGTTTGTGTGAAATATGGCCTGTTGGCTTATGTGCTGAGATTTGTGTTTTTGAAGAGGTTCTACCGATGTTGTGGTTTCAGCAGCTGCAAAGAGTTACATCATAGAACTTCACTGCTGGCCATTCCCCACTCAGAATGGAATTTAATTGGATCTTTCTCACATGAGATGTACAGCTGACGCTAACAAAGTGAACAACTTGTTTGTTTGCTGTCCTGGCCAAGCAGTTGTATGGGCTGTAACAAACCAGGACTAGAGGCAGTTGTAAAATAGATTGAACCTCAGTTTTGAAAGCTGTTATAAATACCTCCATCAGTTACGCTGATTCATTTCACGAGACGCTATAAACATTGGAACATCCTTCCATAATTTTATTTTCCAGCTTTACCTTTCTTGCAACAGTTAGGATATTTTTGTTCAATGGCTGTGGGCCCGAAAAGAATTGTTAGGTTCATTCAGATAGAAAGATAAAACTATGCTAGTTTGTCTGGCATAGTTAACTGAAACCTAAATATTCTCTTATATTACTGATTGATAGATAAGTTAAGTAACAACAGGAATCCAGACCTCCATAAATCAAAAATCTGTTCTAAGCCAATTGCATGTTATCAAATATCTTCTTAGAAACTAGTTGTAAAAATGCCGTAATAATGAATACAGTAATGTATCTAATGTATTCATTACTAATGCAACTGTGATATTCATCTGTTAATACAGTCATTACTAACATTGTGCTTCTTGATTTTAACTTTTTCTTTCCAAGTGTATAACTTGTGGAGGTATACAGCTTGTTTGATTTAGATAAAATGAAGATGATTATAACACAGATAATGTGTAACTTTAGCTCTCCATACCATTATTTGGTAAAATGGTTAAAACATAACATTTTATAAATTAACAGTATGGAATCATTGTGTAGTATGTATTTGGATAAATTTGTATAATATGTATATGGGTAAAGATTTTGTTCCATGGCGTTTTCAATAAATTATACGAGTATAGACTTAGATATTCCTGCCTCCAGGCATCTATAAAAGGCAGTTGAGTGAACCTGCTTCTACTTAACCTTCGACTAGCTCTGTTAGCATAATGGCTTTGCTACAAGTTGGAATTTGTGTCAAGTTTGGCAATTGATTGATCATCTATAAAGTTTGAAGATGATTTGAGCTGATATGACAATAGATATGAACTGTTATACCTGCAAAGAATTTAAATATTCTTGCCATTTGTTTTTTATCCAGCTTAGTATTTCAGCTGACAACATTCATCTATATTTTGCATATGATCTCATGGATGCCAATTCTCTCTTTAGTTACTTTACAGAATAATACATTTTAATAGTAGTAGATGGCAAGTTGGTTTATTTGTTTTCAACTTAGACAATTTTTTTTCATTCATGGGATGTGGGCACTGCTGGTTGAGATTTAATGCCCATTCCTAATTGCCATTGTGGAGGTGTGGTAATGAGCTGGCTTCTTGAAATGCTGTAGTCCATTTGGTGTAGGTATACCTACAATGATGCTATTGACTAGTGACTGTGAACAAACAGTGATATATTTTCAAGTCAGAATGATGAGTGGTTTAAAGGGGAAATTACAGGTGGTGATGTATCCACTTATCTGTTGTTTTTTGGATGGTACACACTGTTCTGACTGAGCATCAGTGGTGGAGAGAAAATGAAGGTTTGTGGATATAGTGCCAAACAAGTAGGCTGCTTTGTCCTGAATGGGTTGAGCTGGTTGAGTGTTGTTGGTAATGTAGTCATCCAGGCAAGTGTAGAGTATTCTTTTACATTCTTGGCTTGTGCCTTGTTGATAGGATTTGGGAATTCAGGAGGTGACACACCACAGGGTTCATTGACCACAAAAGCAGGTTACACACAGGATTTACATATCTTGTCCAATCAGTTTCTGGTTAATGATAATCTCCAGGATGTTAGTAATGGGGGACTCAGCAATGATAATGCTATTAAATGTTAAGGGTTGATGGTTAGATTCTATCCTGTTGGTGATGATCATTGTTAGGCATTTGCATAGTGTGAATGTTTCTTGCCATTTGTCAACCTAAGTCATAATATTGCCCAGGTGTTACTTCAGTTTAAACAGGGACTGCTGCAGCATCTGAGGAGTTGTGAATGGTGCTGAATACTGTGCAATTACCAGCAAACATCCCCACTTTATAGTGGTTATTAATACAATTCACAATTTGTGATAGTAAGTTGCTTTACTAGAGTGAAAGTATTATTAACACCTTTTATAACGGTTAATGTAGTGCAAAGATATGCTAAAATCAGAAAAACAAATGGATTTTTTGTGTCCTTAGCTCTTGCAGGTTTCATTATAGTAGCAAACAAAGAGGTTTTGTTCCTGCCAAATACAACCCCAGTTGAAAATTTACACCCATTAGTACTATGACTGTAGTTTCATTTATTTCTTTCATTTCACATATTCACTGTTTGTTTTTTGTTGGAGTGGCTCAACGCTTCAACTCTCTCTCCCACTCCGCCAAGGACATGCAGGTGCTTGGACTCCTCCATTGCCAGACCATAGCAACACGACAGCTGGAGGAGGAGCGCCTCATCTTCCGCCTAGGAACCCTCCAACCACAAGAGATGAACCTAGATTTCTCCAGTTTCCTCATTTCCCCTCCCCCCCCACCTTGTCTCAGTCAAATCCCTTGAACTCAGCACCTCTTCCTAACCTGCAATCTTCTTCCTGACCTCTCCGCCCCCACCCCCACTCCAGCCTATCACCCTCACCTTGACCTCCTTCCACCTATTGCATTTCCAACGCTCCTCCCCCAAATCCCTCCTCCCTACCTTTTATCTTAGCTTGCTGGACACACTTTCCTCATTCCTGAAGAAGGGCTCATGCCCAAAACGTTGATTCTCTTGCTCCTTGGATGCTGCCTGACCTGCTGCGTTTTTCCAGCAACATATTTTCAGCAAATACAGAAACCTGGTGAGCGTTCTCTTTTATCCTGAGTTTCTTTTAGGGAAATTGGGGACTTTGGAGAGTTTGACTAAATTTTAGATTAGATTAGATTACAGTGTGGAAACAGGCCCTTCGGCCCAGCAAGTCCACATCGACCCTCCAAAGAGCAACCCACCCAGACCTATTCCCCTATATTTACCCCTACACCTAACACTACGGGCAATTTAGCAAGACCAGTTCACCTGACCTGCACATTTTTGGACTGTGGGAGGAAATCGGAGCACCCGGAGGAAACCCATGCAGACACAGGGAGAATGTGCAAACTCCACACAGACAGTCGCCTGAAGCTGGAATTGAACCCAGATTTCTTGCACTGTGAGGCAGCAATGCTAACCACTGTGCCATCATGCGCCCATCTTTTCACATTTGTGACAAATTCAGTGATAGCGAGGTTATATTTCCAAAGTGCAATCCTGTGACACAAGTCAATTCTTGTTAATGTTGCAAATTCTGATTATCATGGGCAATGGAAAAGGGCTATGCCTAGCATCTAGCCTGGCAGGTTTGATGCTGCAGCCTGATGGTTAGTTAAAGGGGATGTTTGATGGCTCACAGAATAGCCATCCTTTCCCTTCTATATCCTCCTCCATCCTCACTGTATACCGTGTTGTCTCCCAGTTTCCCCAGCAGTAGACTCAGCCAGCCTGTTTTCCTGATATCTCAGACTTGATTATTGATCTGGATTCTTTGCTGAATATGTCCTTAGTTTCCTTTTGTACAGTGCTGACAGTAGAAACTCTGTGAGATGGGACTAATCCAGAAGGACCAAAGTCTTATCTCCAATCTGCTGGTCCTTATAGGATTTGAAGCAGCTAGTGTTCCCCTTGGTGGTTACTTAAAAATGTCTTGTGCTAGGATGGCACAATGGTGGTAGGGAATTGGACAACAATATAATTCATTTCAATATATCCATAGGCTTACAATGAATGCAATGGGAAATCCTCGCATTTTTACAATGGTCAACATCTCAGATGAGTTTTTCTGTGGGATGATGGCTGTTAAACAGAATGAGAAATGGTAAGAGGTTGTTGATCTTTAACCTTCTTTACAGCACTTAAGGTTTTGAGCCTGAATATGTTTTCTGATGTACAATAAAACTAATGTATGTAATTGTTATCATAGAATCTGATTTTATTAATTTAAACCAGGTCGATGGGGCACACTGATCCTGAGTAATAGGTCAAATGTTATAAATGTTGATCACATTCATTTTATTTTTGCTTGCTGGTTTTGGAAGACAATAACAAGGAGGGCAACTGCATATTAGTGACTGCCTAACAGCTCAGACCTGCAATTTAACTGATGTGTTCACTGCAGGGCTCATCCAATTAATAGCTTGACTTCATTGATAAATTCCCCAAGTTAGAAAAAAAAATGTTTTTCTGAAGCAAAACCTTTGTAAAATATTAGGTTGTTTTGGCGAAGAGCAATTATTGTGTTGAATATTGTAACTTGAATCTCAGTGGGATCATATACTGATGGTACATTTTATTGTGACCTAATGTATAGTGAAAAGATTAAAACATAGTTTTTTTTCCCTAAGTGCAATAAACAAAGGAACCTTTGAAGGCTATATTTATATTTTTGAAACCGGCCTAATTTGTGATTTTTGTATTAGTCGGTTGTGGTGGAGTCCTCTGGAGAGCATGTTACAGATGTGTTGGAATTTTGAGAGAACAAAAATATTGTTTCCAGTTACCTCAGAACTCAGAGCTGTGACATCTAAAATGAAATTAACAATCAGGCACATTATTGATAAACAGTCATGCAAAACAATACAGTCACATATGAACCATAGAATTCTATTTCAGTAGATAGAATCCCTCTAGTGCAGATAGAGGCCATTTAGGCTCATCAAATCTGCATCCAAACAACATCCCACCCTCAGCTTTGACAAAGGGTCAGTTAGACTCGAAACGTCAGCCCTTTTCTCTCCTTACAGATGCTGTCAGACCTATTGAGATTTTCCAATATTTTCTCTTTTGGTTTCAGATTCCAGCATCCGCTGTAATTTGCTTTTATGCTAACATCCCACCCTTTCTGCTTTGCCCCTTTGGACAGGGGGTCATTATCCCGTGGCTAAACCACCTAACCTGCAAATCCCTGAGCTACAGAGCAATTTACTAAGCCCAGTCCATCTAACCTGCATATCTTTGGACTGTGAAAGAAAGCCTACATACACAGGAATAATGTGCAAACTCGAAACAGACAGACCCCCAAGATTAGAATCGAACTTGGGGCCGTTGGCACTGTGAGGCAGCAATGCTAAGCATTGTACAGATAAAATAAATGTTGTACTTTCTTGGCTTGGTACTCTTCCCTAACATCACTCGAGGATTTGAGCACATGATTTGAGCTGGTTGGTGAGAGATTGAGGGAATATTACAGAAGTGCTACCCTGTTTGATGAGACGAAAAAAGAGGTCTGCTGTCTCCGGTGCATGTAAAAGACTGTAGTTCTGCTCTGAGAAGAGCAGGGAAATAGTTCCATTTACATCAGCAATAATTTTCTCGAAATCATCTGTCGTTTATCTCACTGATGTTTGAGAGATCCTTCTGTCAGCAGATTGTAGCCATGTTTGCTACAACACAGCACTTTAAAAGTAATTTAAAAGCAAAATGCAGATAGTGAAAATGTGAAATAAGAACAGAACTGGAAATACTCAGCAGGTCTAATGAGGAATCATCATGCCATTAAAATGTTAACTCTCTGTTTCTCTCTCTACAGATGCTACTGCAGTCTGCTAAGTATTTCTAGCACTTACGTTATGTTGTATTTAACATATCCTGAAGAAGTGAAAGTTTCTAAATGAATGCAAATTTTTTTTTCCTAAAATCATGTGCATTCAGCTTCATTATGGAAATTGTAATTCACAATCCAATTTACCAGAGCTCCACACTGGAACTAGTGTCCACAAAATTACTTGTTTCTTTTGAAGTAAAATTTTAGCCAGGATAAAGCAATCAAATGTAATCTGTTTTAACCTGCTAGCTGCAATGAGTTGTTTCTGCCATTATTTTCTATGTCTGAATACAGAACACTCCACCAGATATTACACTGCAATCAGAATTTGTCTGATTGCTTTTGTAATTGTTGTCTTTGTTCATCAAATTGTGAACATGTTTTTATGAATGAGTGAATGGGTTGATTGGTTGTCTCCAATCAGACAGGTATAGCAACTCCAAACTGATCTATTTATAGCACTTTCCATTTGGTGGAAGATGCAAAGTCAAACCAGGTATTGGAGCTGGTTAATATGGATTATTGAGTTGTTGCTTCTCAGATTGAAAGTCCATTCTTCAGCCCTCTGTAAAGTTAAATACTGATGTATCTGCAGTCATATTAGTACCTGCTGACGGTTTGGAAGTAGGTAAGCCATTACGTGTAATTGACATATAGCTGGTGCAATCAGGCTAAAATGATGGTTGCAGTTTTTCTTTGTCCTGAAATTATGTGAATTGCTTGAGGCAGATATCTGAGAAGCCAACCTTAGAACTATGAAAGTGAACCTATTTGATAACTCTATAGCTATTTGAACTTGGAAATGAGTTCATTCATATCGCATCTATTTATGGATCATTTGTGGTAAGAAATATTGCAAACTCAGATACTTGTATGTAAAATAAAACTGTAAATGATTATTATTTTGTTCCAGAGGTAACACTGCTATCTAGTTTACTAATTTGTTACTTCTTCAATGTAATTTAGACTTCTCACAATTAATTTGACTTGGTAGTTTAGCCTGAGGTACACCAACTGTCAGCATAGTATTTTTCTACTGCTTCAGAAATACCAAGTGTAATGACTCATGGGTAGTGCACTGGAAAATAAGCGTACTATTCCTGGAGTTGTCACAAATGTGAACATTTGATAAAACTGCTGTGAAGTCCAAATCTACCTAACTGTCTAATTCAGGCCAAAAGAATAGGCATGCTGTTTTTTCTCAGTAACAACAAAATCACTATTTATTGTAATCAAACTGATTTTAACCAATGCTGAAAATGTGTTGCTGGAAAAGCGCAGCAGGTCAGGCAGCATCCAAGGAGCAGGAGAATCGACGTTTCGGGCATGAGTCCTGAAGAAGGGCTCATGCCCGAAACGTCGATTCTCCTGTTCCTTGGATGCTGTCTGACCTGCGCTTTTCCAGCAACACATTTTCAGCTCTGATCTCCAGCATCCGCAGTCCTCACTTTCTTCTAGATGATTTTAACAAATGGCAAGAAGGGACTATGAAGTGTTAACTAATGACTCTACAACTTGAATTCTACCCTTATTTTAAGGTCATACAAACAGACACACAGAGATAACTTGAGAGATAAATAGTATGGGTGGTGAAAAAAAATGTCAGAGGTACAACTGAGGGTTTCTGTACACTTTCTAACAAGTCTTTCGGATTCCTTATTAATTACTTAAATTAGTGGATAAATTCTCAGACTTCTGTTCACTGCTTGAGGAATTGCCTTCCAGTTTTCTGAAGGTTTTTTTTTTACCCTTTTTCCCTTTCAGCAGAGAATTTGCAGAGGTTGCAGTTTACAGGAAAATAGTGAGAGAGTATAAGAGATATTCTATTCTCCAAATATGAGCAGGGCAGAAAGAGAGATTAAGAGGCTTTTTTCTTTGCAGGTTAGAAGCTGTGTAACTAGAATGCTCACAAGCAGTGGCATTCTGTCTAGAATTCCCCCTCACTGCTTGAAAAAAGGCAGTATTGAGAATCAAACTTAGAATGTGTTTCAGTAACTTGTTTTTAAAACTGCAAACCTTATCTTCCATGGTTTCTTTGGTTTAAAGCAGTATTCTTTCCCACTTTTAGTCTGCATCCAGAAACATGTTGCTTTTACATAGGAACATATTGGGACCACAGAATATTAGAATTAGGACCTGCAATAATATTTCTGTTGAGCTCAATGACACAAGGGTTCCTTGTATTATGACCCCAGCTGATGTAAATACTGGACAAGACAAATCCTAGAGTGAAACCTGGTAAGAATAATATAAATTATATCACGTGAAACTTAAGAAAATTTTGGAAAGGTTTCACAATAAACATCAGAAAAGGATTCAAATTCACACTGTTCCTTTTATCCCAACACTATCCTTACAAACAGTAAAACCTGAATGAAGGGTTAACAGTAACAAAGGCTTCATGTTCAGATTCAGGTGAGTACAGCTACCACCGATTTCTTTTTGATGAATTTCTTTAGTCACTAGATGCTTTTTTCTTCATTTGATTTCTGTCACTGAGACTCTTAGAATAAACTGAAACTAAACTTTCTTTTAATAAACTTACATTAATTCCGGAGAAATTCCATGAATTCCCTAAACCCTTTGCTTTCTGGCATACACCACACGGGGGGTTGCGGTGGGGGGTGGGGATGGTCTTTCTTTGTCATTAATTCCTTGACATATTATTTGGTCCTTTTTTATTGCACGGAACTGTTCACCTCAAAGGTTTAAAACCTTGATAAAATCCATTCAACCACAGGAATACTCAAAAATGAAACTAAACCATCAAGCCATCTCAATGAACAATATATGAAATATAAATTCAACTGGGAGTTATACATTATTTTTAAATGTTTGATCGACCGATAAACTTATTTTGGAGATGTTTTGTAGTTAATCTTGGAATTCCCTCTTCCACAGCATTGTGTATCTACCTACAGCAAGTGGGCTGCAGCGATTCAAGAAGGCAACTCACCACCATCTTCTCAAGGCAGCCAGAAATGGGCAATAAATATTGGCCCAGTCAATGACATTCTCATCCTATAAATACCTTATTGCATTTGTAAATATATATCATCTGCCGTGTGAACAAATGTTATTATAGCTATAACTATAGGAGAGAAAATGAAGAGACTAGTCATCTTAGCAATACATGATGTTCTGACCTTGTGTGAGTGATAACTATTCTACCTAGAATGCCCATTATGGCATAAAATTGTCAAGACTGAATGAGGGATGTTGTTAAAGTTTCCATCTGTTTGAAACTTTACTTCTACAAAATGACATGAACTGCTTAGGACACTCAAAGCATTGAGCTGCATTTGCACTTGCAGTTGGGAAGAAAGGTCACTGGATTCAAAATGTTAATTCTGCTTTCTCCATACTTCCTGAGTTTCTCCAGCAATTTTGTTTTTGTTTCTGATCTGTAGCATCCATAATTCTTTGGTTTATTGAACAGGGAATTCTGGTCTGAGTAATATCCTCTTCCATAGGACTAAAAATATTTCACAACTATCCCATCCTTAATGATGGGGGAGCCCAGAACATCAGAGTGAACGATGACTCTGAAGCATTCACATCAATCTTCAGCCAGAAGTGCCAATTGAATGAACCATCTTGACCTTCTCCAGTAGTTCTAAGGTATTCTTAAACCAATTTGATTCACTCCATATGATATCAAGAAACGGGCACTGGATGCTGCAAAAGCTATGTGCCCTGACAACTTTGCAACAATGGTTTTGAAAACTTATGCTTCAGAATTTGCTGCACCCCTAGCCAAGCAATTTCAGTATAGCTACAACGCTACCATCAACATGACAATGTGGATAATTGCCCAGGTATGTTGCCCTGCTTAGACAAAAAGGACAAATCCAAACTCGCCAACTTCTGCACCATCAGTCTACTTTCTGTAATCAGTAAAGTGATGGAAGTTGTAATCAGTAGTGCTATCAAACAGTATTTGCTCCCCAATAACCTGTTCACTGTTGCCCAGTTTGGGTTCTGCCAGGGCCACTCCGCCCTTGACATCAATACAATCTTAGTTCAAAAGTGGACAAAAGAGTTGAATTCCAGAAATGTGGTGTGAGGTGTAGCCCTTGACATTGAGGCTATATTTGACGAAGTGTGCCATCAAGGAGTCGTGGCAAAACTGGAGTCAATGAAAATTGGGGGAATCTCTCCTCTGGTTGGAGTCATACAAAGGAAGATGGTTGTATTTGTTGGAGGTAAATCATCTCAGTATCTGGGCACCTCTGAGGTTTATTAGGGTGGTGTCCTGGGAGCAAAAGTTTCAGTTGCTTTGTCAATGACCTGCAATCCATTGCAAGGCCAAAAGTGGGAATGTTCGTCAATGATTGTGCAATATTCACTATTCGTGATTCCTCAGATACTGAAGTAGTCCATGTCCAAATGCAGCAATTCCTGGACAGTATGCAGGCTTGAGCTGAGTTGTGGCAAGTA